>NC_059326.1:227301666-227602500 GCF_018350155.1 Leopardus geoffroyi
CACCACCTGCCTCCTTTTCCACTGTGTCACTTCCCATGCGCTGTCTCAAACTCCCGTGCATCTTTTACACACGTCTTGTCTCCATCTGAAATGTGTGTGTGTGTGTGTGTTAAAACCAGATTGTATCTTTACCAAACAGAGAGCAAAAGACAGAACTGAGGAAATATTACAGGTTAGGCTGATAATGCCCCTGGATTGTGCAATGGCCCAGTCGCATGCTAGCTGTAAGGCTTGCAAAGGTGGGCTGACCTCTCTGAGCATCGAAGTATCACTTTCTTCCACTTTTTTTTTTCTTGTCTCAAGTGGTCATTTCACAAGGCAAAGAATTCCTTTTCAAAATGACACCAGCCGCGGGTGTTATATATAAGTATGCATCACCAAATCCTACAGCGGAAACTAGCATTCCACTGTATGCGAACTAACTGGTATTTAAATAAAAACTGGAAACTACAAAAAAAATAAAAAATAAAATAAAATAAGACCAACTGGAAATGCATTTCTGCCCTGCAAATAATCAGGTGATTTGAAAACATGCTAAGGATTATTTTGGTAAAAGAGACAATACTTCCATTTTCTCCCTTCTCTTAGCATATCGATATGCTTCTTTAAGAAAAAATTTAGGGGCGCCCACCTGGGTGGCTCAGTCGGGCAAGTGTCCAACTCTTGATAGCGGCTCAGGTCATGATGTCACGGTTTGACAGATGGAGCCCCGCGTTGGGCGTTGACAGCATGGAGCCTGCTTGGGATTCTCTCTCTCCTTCTCTCCGTCCCTCCCCTGCTTGTACGCACACATGCACACATGTGTTCACTCTCTCCCTCTCTCTAAATATAAATAAACATTAAAACAAATAAATACGTAAAATTTTTTTAAAAATTGAGTGGTTTCCCTCAGGCTTTCGTTGAACATTTTCAACTAATCTGAGTCTACTCTGATTATGGTAGCACTATGTTATTTAATAACAGATAGTGTGCTAACTTAGAGCATTCCCAATCTCTCCCTCTTGTCCTTATCACAGTGCTAGTATTCATTTCATGGAGTCACAAGATACAGGTACCCAATACATTGTTACTGTTATTATTTTGAACAGTTGTCTATTAGATCAATTAAGAATAAGAAAAAGAAAAGATTATATTTTGCCTTCACACATTCCTTCTCTAACCATCTCTAAGATTGTCTTTTCTTCATGTCCAAGCTTCTCACCTGTGTCATTTTCCTTCCCTGTGAAGAACACCAAATGTTGGCCCAGATGCGGAGCCACAGGAACTCTCCTTCACTGCTGGCGGAAATGCAAAACGGTGGAGTCACGTACAGTTTGGGCAACGCCTTACGAAACTAAACCTAGACTTACCATGCAATGCGACAACCGTGATCCTTGGTATTTACCCAAGTGTGTTGAAAATCTGTTCACACAAAAACCTGCATTCAAGTGTTTTCGGCATCCTCATTCGTAACTGCCAAAAACTGGTAGCCATCAAGATGTCCTTCAGAAGGTAATGGAATAACAAATGAAATTAATTTTAATGTCTCATTGTGCTTTGTCACTTGTACTAAGAAATATACATATATATTTAGTCTTCATTCTTGTTCCTAGCACAGAACTCCTCAAATTGAGAATGTCCTAAGTAGTGAGAGTGACAAAGGTGTCTTTTGTTCTGTCAACGAGGTGACTTTTGGACTGTGCCTAAAGAAAGGGACTGGTTGGCAAGGAACCAACCCTATGACCAAGGAGGAGGAAAGAGGGACTAGAGGTTGAATTAGTCACCAATGACCAGTGACTTAATCAACCGTGCCTATGTAATGAAGCCTCCATAAAACCCCAGAAAGATGGGTTCCGAGAGCTTCCACGTTGGTTAACACACAGAGAAGTGGGGAGGATGATGTCCTCAAGGGCATGGAATCTCCATACCCTTCCCGCATTCCTTGCTCTGTGCATCTCTCTCCCATTTGGCTATTTCTGAATTATATCTTTTTATAATCAACTGGAGATCTAGTAATTAAACCTGTCTCTCTGAGTTTTGTGAGCTGCTCTAGCAAATTAATCCAACGTAATGTGGAGGGGGGAGGGGCGGGTGGATGGTTCCTGGAAAACTTTGATTTATAGCCAGTCAGAAGCACAAGGTGACAGCCTGGGTTGGCATCCCAGGGGCGGGGGGCACTTTTGTAAGACAGAAACCTTCAACTGTGGGATCTGATGCTATCTCTGGGTAGATAGTGCCGGAACTGAGTTGAACTGTAGGGCACCCAACCAGTGACCAGGGTAGGATTGTTGGATGTGTAGGGAAAAATCCTCTCTCCCAGCAATAGAATTGGTGACCAGAACCAATACTTCTACAAGAAAACTGTTGGCAATAAATACATGAAAGATCACTTTTGCAGCAATATTTAAATCAATCATGAAAAGTTGTTAGCATATAATCACAAGCACAAAGCATAATTAAAAGAGTAAATATGGCTTCACATCACTTTTAAGCCAGTGTCAACAATGCACCAAAAGGTGAAACTCGTTGTAAAAGATTTGAGGAAGCCCTTTGATGTAGACATTTGCAGATCTGTTTTAGGGTTAAAGAGAGAGAACAAGCATAAAATGTGTTTTTTATCAAACTAAACCTTTGAACGGCATAATTTAATAAGCCCAAAAGGTGTATTGAAAAACTGATTGAGAAACCGAGGTCTGTTTACAGCTGGCTGAGAGAATAAATGTTCAATATTTCGTCATTGTAATGGTGGTCCTCTGTGAAAACACGTCAGTTTGCAACAGACTCGATAGAAAATAGCTGGTGAGGAAAAGGAGGGGGAAAAAGATCAGTGAGTGTTTCAGCGGCTATAGGGTCAACGGGATAATTGAACCTGAAAGCAAGTGTGGAGTCAAATCAGTGAAGACAAAGCTGCTGGAGTGGCGGTTCTCAAACTCCAGGCCATTAAGAACGAGTGCATGAGTACTCGTGTCATCATTCACTAAGAACAGAGTGCTTGCCTCTTGATTTTCTCATTGTGTTCGATGAGGTGGTAAAAATGGGCACTTTGGTAGAACAAACAAGATGACAAAAAAAAATGAGTGCTTATAGACATCTTTAATGAAATGGGAAATGACTTTGAGAGCTTACTCTGGAAGACAGAAAATGTATCGAGAAATGTCGACTGACTGATAAGAGCCAAGGAAGGCAAAGCCAAGATGACATTTAAGAAGGCCGTAGGAAAGAAATAGAGGAGGTGATTTTAAGCCTCCAGTCTTGCAAGGACGAGAATGATGGGGGGCAGGGGTGAAAAGGGGGCCTGAAATCCAGGAGGGGTTCCTCTCTTCCCTTCCTTCCTCTAGCCTAGATGGGAGCCAAAGATGGAGAGCTCCAGAAGCTGGATGATCCCGACATCTGAAATATTCGGAACTGTCAGTAGAAGTTACCGTTCTTTACAGGTTCCAAATATGATCCATTTTACCAGCTGAGAGCCCTGATGTGAAAGAGTTTGAGAAACCTTGAGAAACTTTAAGGAAGACCCCTCTTCTGTGCCCACCTCCAAGATACCCAGCATCATTGATGAAGATGAAGTGCTTAGAGAATGTTAGCCATCTCGCTCCCTTGGTCAACCTCTTTCTGTCCAAAAGACTCATGAGCAAATGGCAGCTCAACGGACTTTGCATGGCCTGGAAAATCATGATAATAATGAGAGTCTCCTCTCTGAGGCCAACCTGATCACAACCTCTGCAAGTTCCTGATATACCAGCAGTGACCTGAGATATGACACCACACTTCAAGGAGACAAGTCCTCGTGGTATATCAAACACACATCAGTGCTTCTCCTAAGGAAGGGGGAGCCATTGGACTGAGAGCATAGCTCCCACACTTGGAAATTCACCCCACATTCACATCCACTCACATTTCCCCACAGGCTGCTCCCAGCCAAAGGCTGAGCCTGGCAAGGATGTATGAACCACGTGCATGTATGGTCCTGATAAAAGTTATAAAATTTTGTACAAAAAAATGTTTTCATGTAAAGAAAATTAAATTTGAGAGTTCGTTAAAAAAAAAGTAGATCATGGGAACTGACTGTTGGTTCACGTCTTCTGCCCATTTTCCAATTGGATTATTTGGTTTTTGGTGTTGAGTTATGTAAGTTCTTTGTATATTTTGGATAGGAACCCCTTACAAGAAACATCATTCGCAAATATCTTCTCCCATTCAGTGGGTTGACTTTTTGTTTTGTTGATTGTTTCTTTTGCTGTGCGGGAACTTTTTATGCATTTTAGTCTGATTAAAAATATCAGTGGCAGGGGCGCCTGGGTGGCGCAGTCGGTTAAGCGCCCGACTTCAGCCAGGTCACGATCTCGCGGTCCGTGAGTTCGAGCCCCGCGTCGGGCTCTGGGCGATGGCTCAGAGCCTGGAGCCTGTTTCCAATTCTGTGTCTCCCTCTCTCTCTGCCCCTCCCCCGTTCATGCTCTCTCTCTGTCCCAAAAATCAATAAACGTTGAAAAAAAAAATTTTTTTTAAAAATATCAGTGGCAAAGTAGAAGATCAAAAACAACAAGTTTATTCTGAAAAAAAAAAAAACTCCTCTGAGGAGTGCTTTGAACAAAAAAAAAAAAAAAAAAAAAAAAAAAAAACTCCTCTGAAGAGTGTTTCGTGAGACAACAAAAGAGACCCGACTCATGAATCAGAAATTATTCCAGTCTGCATATCATTCAACCCGGGTGCCTCTCAGGGAGGAACTCTTATCAAAATGTCCACAAATAGCAACCTAAGGATCACTACTCTTCACCTCTCTGGCAACGTTTGGACTTCTCTCTCCAGAGATTGCTCTGATGGAATGTTTACAAGAATGAAGGAAAAAAAAATGCTACTTATATTTATATATTTCAAGTCTTGAGTTATTGAAATATTATGACACCAAAAAGCAGCAGTGAAATTGCCTGAAAGGCACCCACCTAATGTATCACTTCACTACTCTTCAAACTCAGCCTCGCCCTCTACAACTGATAAATTCAATACCATAATATTTTATGCATAAACCAGCCACCCAATAAAACAGGGTTTCAGGCAGGAAACACTTTTGTCCATGTCTAGTTTTTTTCCTGAGAGTATTTGTTTTAATTTTTTTTTTTTTCAACGTTTATTTATTTTTGGGACAGAGAGAGACAGAGCATGAACGGGGGAGGGGCAGAGAGAGAGGGAGACACAGAATCGGAAACAGGCTCCAGGCTCTGAGCCATCAGCCCAGAGCCCGACGCGGGGCTCGAACTCACGGACCGTGAGATCGTGACCTGGCTGAAGTCGGACGCTTAACCGACTGCGCCACCCAGGCGCCCCTTGTTTTAATTTTTTTTAATGTTTATTTATTTTTGAGACAGACAGAACATGAGTGGGGGAAGAACAGAGAGAGACACACACATAGAATCCAAAGCAGGCTCCAGGCTCCGAGCTGTCAGCACAGAGCCCAATGAAGGGCTCGAACCCACAAACCGCCAGATCATGACCTGAGCCTAAGTCGGGCGTTCGACCAACTGAGCCACCCAGGTGTCCCTCCTGAGAGTATTTTAAAATATTTTTACAGTTAGAGAAATACAGAACGATTGGGATGTGACAGTCACGTGTGAATTTTTACGACTAAGCACAAAACTTCAAAAGAGTTATCTCAGTTGCTGTCCCGGGTCTCACAGCAGGCCCCTGATTTCCCAGAGTTCAAGTTCAGGTCTTATCACTAGGTATACTTCAGTGAAAAGTTGTAAGAAGCAGATATTTATGGAATGTGTCTTGACGTTGTGAGCCATGAGGAGCCATTTAAAGTTCAGAGTAAAAGGATTAAATCAGCCTATGAGGAGAATCAGTGAAAGAAAGGAAATGCAACGGTTTGAGTTTAAGATGAAGATTCCTTGCAGAGGGGCATGTTCAGGGGAGATAAAGGAAGAAATTAATCCCTTCTGAAGATTTCTAATCATTTATTTCCACTCTATGCCCACGAAGTTAACACCCCAGTCTCTGACAAGCTCTTATCAAACTCCACTCCAGCCATCAATCTTTTGCTACAACCCTCTCCTTACAAGCCTTCATTCTTCAAAGTCATTACAGAAAAGCATCAGAGTTATGAAAAGTGAACACAGGACTCCATCGTTCCAAACACATCTTTTTCTTAGCTCTGTCCACGTATCGCAGAGCACAAGTGTTAGCAAAGATCTTTGAAATCTTGAATGCCTTCTAGGGAGTGTGACTTCGATCTTCCAAATAAATTCCCAGGCACCATTGAAGCTAATTGGGCCTAATGACATGTCGAAAACTACCCAAGTAGCTTTCTTAAACTTCTCTGTGCCCACTTTTTGTTCAAAAAACAAAACAAAACAAAACATGATAATTTTATCTTTGGAACAAACACAAAGAACCTTCATCATATTCTTCCTGTTCTCCCGCCCATCACATCTCCCTCTACATGTTGCAAACTGTGCTATAGAAAACATTAGATAGATGATTTGGAGCACCTGGGTGGCTCAATCAGTGAGCATCTGATTCTTAATTTCAGCTCAGGTCATGATCCCAGGGTCATGGGATCAAGCCCCACGTCTGGCACTGAGCATATGGAGCCTATTTGGTATTCTGTCTCTCTTTCTCTCTCTTACTGTCTCTCTCCTTCTCTCTCTCCTCCCTGCCCCCTCCCCCGCTAGTGCTCTCTCTCTCTCTCTCTCTCTAAAATAATACAATAATTGTATCTACATGATAGAGAGTGAAGATGATAGATATATACATACATACACACACATACATATATACACACACACGTATATACACACACATATACCTCATAGGAGGGACAGAGAGAGAAAGGGAGAGATAACGTACACGTATATGCATACATACAAACCAGGATATGAGGACTAGAGATAAAATGTGGGTAAATAACCATGCTTATTTGACTTAGGTAAAATAGAAATGTTTGAATTTTCAATCCTTCTCTGTTATTTAGTGGTGAACAATTCTTCAGGTTGTCTTGGAAACGTGCTTTCCAATAGATTGGCCACCAGCCACATGTAGCTATGTAAATTTAAATTTAAATTTAAATTTAAATTAATTAAGTTATGGAAAAATCAAAATTCAGTTCCCCATCTGCACAAGCCGCATTTCAAATGCTCAAATACTCTCACTTGTTCAGTGCAACTGAATACGGCATCACAGATACAAAGCACCTATATCATTGCTGTCCTTTGGACAGCAGCTGTCTCGCAATTTTTTTCACACACATATGTTTCTATCATTAAAAAAAGGACTTCGTTGGACATACAAGAGCCGAAACATTCTCTTTTTTTAATTTTTTAATGCTTTTTTATTCATTTTTGACAGAGACAGAACGTGAGTGGGGGAGGGAGAAAAGAATCTTAAGCAGGCTCCAGGCTCTGAGCTGTCAGCACAGAGCCCGATGTGGGGCTTGAACCCACAGACCGTGAGATCATGACCTGAGCCGAAGTCGGACGCTTAACTGACTGAGCCACCCAGGCGCCCCTAGAGCCGAAATATTCTTTTCTCAGAAGGAAAATTGCGTTTGTCATACTCATGTAGAAACTCTAAGCTACTCTACTGATCAATTTTGAATCACCAGGAAATAAAATTACAAAAAGCAGAGCTCAAAACCTTTGGACTTCAAATTCCCATTCTCTCCTATAATCATTGAATCATGGGGTTGAAATAGATCTTAAAGGTCATCAGATCCAATCATCCTTTCCATGCTTGCCATTGCCCCTTTAAGAACTCTGCCAAAATGCAATCTAGCCCATACTTGAAAACCTTCAATAAGACTTGCCCCTTTAAGAACTCTACCAAAATGCAATCTAGCCCATACTTGAAAACCTTCAATATGACTTAGCCCCCAGGATAAACCAAACCCAAACAAGATGCCCAGCCCAGGGAACTGTTAAATCAACAGCACTAATTATAGAATCACAGGTCTTGGTTGTTCATGGTTTGCTGCTTGCGATTTTCTTAAGTTGCCACTCCGCTGAGGGTGGTATGACTCTCCTTTAGACGCTTATTTAAAAGAAAAGTAATAGCCTCTGCCCAAAATGTCATTTGGCAGCCCTTTTAAAAAAAAAAACACAGCCACTTTTCGTAAAGCACTTTTGCTTTGACAAAGCACCTGCTTACTCGACAAAACGCTCTTATCCTTTGCGAATTCTTCACCCAGCCCATGGCAAGCTCACTCTAGACTCTCGACCCTCTTCCCTGCCCCCACTTTTTATGTGAAAGTGGAGCGTGTACTGCTTGAACAGAGACACCAGAAGTCTTCCTTTTCCCTGGGCCCACTCCTGGATGGAATGTGGCTATGATGAATAATGAGGACTGAACTTGACTTACTTGTGTTTGCCTCACAATCAAGGAAAACAATAGAGTGTTCACGGATGGGAGCTGAACAGAGTATGAGATATTATAAAAGGGGATAATGTCTTTTTGTCCTTTTGTGTTTAGAAAGTCCCAGCCATTATAAAGATACCGTCAGGTTTTCCTAATGGAATTATCATGGTTTAGTTATTTCATGCCAGTAAATCTGCCTCCTTCATGGCATAGCAGTCTGGAAAACTTCTGGTTAAGAGAAAAGTGGACCTGTGCCTCTTCTGCAGTCCATAGATCATAATTAGTATTTGCAAGCCTATAAATAAAATCCAAAGAGTTTCTTCAAATACACAGCAGTAGATTGGTTCAAGAATACAATCTGTTCCCCACAAGGTAGCCAGGAAAGCCATCCTTGCAAAACATACATCAGCTCATGTCACTCCCCCGTTGAAAGCCAGACGTCTCCCTAGAATCACATTGAAGTCCTTCCCGTGGCTTCGAAGGCCCTGCATGGTCTGGTCCCAGGCTGTGCCTCTAGTTGTCTATCTCGATCTTCTCTTCTCTCGGCACCTGATTCCTTGCGGTGCCCTTGCAGCTCTTCAGACGTGCTGAGCACTCCCCTGACTCAGGACTCTGTGCTTGCTGGCCCCTCTGTCTGGAACGCTTCCCCGAGGTATTCACAGGGTCTCCTCCCTACCTGCAACCAGGCCTCCATCAGTTGTCATCTCTTTAGAGAAACCTGCTATGCCCACCCATTCTTTTCCATCACCTCCCGCCCCTTACCTTGCTTTCCCCATGGGACTTAGCCATACCTCGAAATGTTATTGTTCCACTTGTCTTAATAAAAATCCTGTAAGGTAGAGATTTTGTCATGTTCATTCTTATATGCCACTAGCCAAATCGGGGCCTGGCACAGGAGTGGGTGTTCAACGAGTATGTTTTCGCAAATGCAAAAACGAGTAAACGAATGAGCACCAGCTCCCGAATGCTTCTGTCTCTGAAAGAGTTGAAAGAGTTCCCCTTTACGACACCCGTAACCCTTTTAATTACTTGACATTTTACTCTTCGCTAGATTATGGCTGATTTCATTCACTGTTGTAAACCCCCGATGCCTTCCAAAGTGTTCTTTAAATACGCACTCAGTGAAAGTGAATGAATGAACTGTCTACTTTGACTACCCACAGGATCCATCCTGATGACAGATTTGACTCTCATCCTCAGGCAATAAAGGTAGACAAGAAAAATCTCATCGATTCATTAGCATTGTCATGATCACTAGCTAAGAGGATGGAGTGTCTTAGAGTCAATAGCCAGATCAAGCCAGAAAAATCAGTGCTATCTCAGAAGGGATTGCTTTGTAGTGTCCAGGAAAAGTGGTCAGGTTGCTCTACAGATCTGGATACCAAACCGATCACTGGGCCAATGAAGCAAGGAGCCACATGCATCAGCAAACAGACTTAAGGGAAATTGTTTATAGCTCCACCAATGTAGAAAATATTCTTCATTCATCTTCACGTAGAGAATACGAGTGACCTTAGGAACATGGGAAAGAAAGGAGCTAGACATGTCCCTTGTGATGTGCACCTGCTCCCCTCTCCTATTCTAGGTTGAACTGGCCCCCGCTTGGGAGACTGTTCCTGTCCATGATCAAAGCAGCTACAATGCACAGTGGACTTTCCGTGCCTTTTGTAATACTGAGCTTCCTCTCAAAGGCCAACTGACTCCAAGTTCCTGATTTTCCAGCAACGTGAGAAGCAGGCCTGGGATAAGACTAGTTCCCCCGAGGAAAACAAAAATAAAACCTAGCCAACACATAAAAACACCACACCTCAAAGAGACAAGTCCTCATGGCAGGTCAAACAGATAGAGGTGTTCAGGCCATCGAGGAGTAAACCATTTGGATTTGCCTTTCTTATCTCCTATACCATGGTATCACCATCTGAGAGCTTACCGAGTGTCTTTATACATCACGTGGTATTCCACCTAAGCTGCCCCTGGCCAAGGAATTCATCTCCAAGCTAAAGAAACAAAGCTGCAGACACAAAGCTGAAGACACGGTATGCACTGGCTATACTCACCATCTTCAGATAGAGGTAGTGTTATGAAAAGCAACAGCCACAAACTTCCAGTTATAAAATAAATAAGCCCTAGGAATGAGAAGTACAGCATAGAAAATATAGTCAATAGCATTGTAAAATCTTTGGTAACAGATAACTGCTCTATGTTACACTACAGTAGTAAGCATTTTGGACTGTATATAATTGTTGAATTATTGTGTTGTACATTCGGAAACTACGATAACGTCGTATGTAAACTACACTTCAATTAAAAAAAAAAATGGGGGGGCACCTGGGTGGCTCAGTCGGTTGAGCGGCCGACTTCGGCTCAGGTCACGATCTCGCGGTTGGTGAGTTCGAGCCCCGCGTCGGGCTCTGTGCGGACAGCTCAGGGCCTGGCACCTGCTTCGGATTCTGTGCCTCCCTCTCTCTCTGCTCCTCCCGTGTTTACACTCTGTTTCTCTCTCAAAAATAAATCAACATTAAAGAAAAATTTTTTTAATTTTTTTTAATTTTAAAGGCAACAAGAAAACAACCACCACAACTAAGACATGATTTAAGTAATTATAGGCTAAGCTATTTGGACTAATTCCCCTAAGGAAAACAAAGCAAAACCTGGCCAAAACATAAAAACACCAGCGTTTATAAACCTCCTGGGAACATGTGGGCAAGAGGGGATCCCAAGTAAGACTAAATCCAACATCCTAGGTCCATGGCCATGGTTACCATTTAATTACACTAAAACTCGCCCTGTAAATACTATCCGTGCTGGGGTGCCTGGGTGGCTCAGCTGATTGAGTGCCCAACTCTTGATTTCAGCTCAGGGCAGGATCTCACAGTTCGTGGGTTCAAGCCCTGCGTGGGGCTCTGTGCTGAAAGCTCAGAGCCTGCTTGGGATTCTCTCTCTCTCTCTCTGTCTACCCCTCCCCCACTTGCATGCACACATGCCCTCTGTCTCTCAAAGATAAATGAACAAACTTTATTTTTAAAAATAAATTCATTAAATTTTAAAAATAAATACTAACAGTCCTATAAGGTGAACACTGGGCTCATCCCCATCTTACAGACCAAGAAACTGAGGATTGAGTATCTGAGAGTCTTCATTTGTTCTGGTGTAGATAAGCTTCAAGTTCAGTTCCATCTTACTCCAAATCACCAGAATATTTAATAAGTCCCTAGTGTCTGTGACCTCATGGGCATGAAATATTACTCTTTTGAAAATCCAAGGAAATAAGCTGCTTCAGCGACTTGTTCTCTTCCAACATGTAAGAAATTGTAAATCGTTTCTATCATCCAGGCCGAAAATCTCAACACAACTCCCGAAATGCAGTCAGGCCAACACCTCACTGTTCTCAACTCAATACATCTTCATTTTACAACCGAGTATTTACGACATGCTGATTACAGACCCACTTGATGAACTCCCTACTTGGTTGAAGGAGAAAATCAAGAGGCTTCTGTTAAGAAAGGGCAAAGTGTTACAAACACATGCTCGCAAAGGGTAAGCAGGGTGACCTTGCGATGACCTCACTTCAGGAAAGCCCACTCCGGTGAGTGTAGAAAGATGACCAGGAAATGCTCCGAGCCTTAGGGAAGACTGTTCACATGAATGGGACGGCAAGTGCAAAGGCCAGGAGGTCGGGAAGGAGCTGTTGTGTTTGAAAAGTAAGGAAACGAATAGGACCATGTACCCGGCTGTGGCAAGTTTGTGGGGGAAGAACAGGAATATGAGATGCTCAATATGAGAATATGAGAATATGAGTTGGCTAAATCCCATCTACATCACGTAGGGCCTTGG
Organism: Leopardus geoffroyi; assembly: GCF_018350155.1. Taxonomy (NCBI): domain Eukaryota; kingdom Metazoa; phylum Chordata; class Mammalia; order Carnivora; family Felidae; genus Leopardus; species Leopardus geoffroyi. The sequence continues at coordinate 227,313,826 of NC_059326.1, forward strand.
GGGTACTGCTAGGGAATTCAGAGTTTATTCTAAGAGCTCAGAAATGAGAGGTGATCAAAAATTGAACTCCAGAGTTTACTTCATTTTCAATTAATATTATACATATGAAATGTATAAGTCATAAACTTAGTTCCGCTTTGAGCTTTTACAAAAGCTTATTGTTTGATTTCAAAGACTAGCACATTTTAATAATCATGCAAGGGGTCCAGTTGCTGTCTGCCCACCCCCCCTTACAAGATCAACTAATTGATTGCCTTGAAACACTTTACAGTGAATTTATAAATTCACCATTTGATACTTTCTAATTTTTCAATTGTCTGCAAAATTTTCCCGAGTAGTTCTGTAATTATGAATATGTTGTAAATACAGTGATGCTTAAAGTCTCTTAAATGTCCTGATAACTGTATATAAGCTTAGTATGATTTCAAACAAATCACGAACATAAAATAATTGCTCATCTGATTTTTAAACTGAAATCATGATAAGCTATTGCCATTCTAACACAGCAGATATTCTTTTTATTTAAAGCTTTTTTAAATTTTATTTCTGATGTTTATTTTTGAGAGAGAGACAGACTGTGAGCGGGGGAGGGGGAGAGAGAGAGGGAGACACAGAATCCGAAGCAGGCTCCAGGCTCTGAGCCATCAGCACAGAGCCCCATGCCGGCCTGGAACTCACTAACTGCCAGATCATGACCTGAGCCAAAGTCAGGTGCTTAACCGACTGAGCCACCCAGGCCCCCCTACAGCAGATGGTCTTAAACATTACAGATACTAACAAATGCATACATCTTACGTGAAAGCTATGATGAGTTTTCACTTTCTTCATGTCTATACGTCATTCTAAACCTCCCCGGAGTCAAAGGGGCTTATCCACTAAGGGAAAAATTGTATCAATTCGAACTGCTTTTTTTTTTTTTCAGGCTTATTGAAAATTGCATATATTTAAAGTACATCCAGGGTGATGATTTAATGTACGTATACATTGTGTAATGATCACCACAATCAAGTCAATTAACATATCCATCACCTTACACGCCACCTTTTTGGGGCGCGTGGTGAGAACACTTAAGAGGCTCTCTCTAGGCAAATTCCAAGTATACAATGCGGTGTTCTTAACAATAGCACGCTGTACATCGGATTCCCAGAACTCACTCAACCTGCTGAACTGCAACTCTGTGTCCTTTGACAAGCATCTCCTCATCCCCCACCCCCACCCCCAGCCACCGGCCACCACCGTTCCCTTCTCTGTCTCCACGAATTCAACTTTTGTTTCCAACTCCACGCCGAGGGGGATCACACGGCGTTTGCCTTTCTCTGGCTCGCTTATTCGCTTGGCATAACGTCAGGTTCTCCCGGGTTGTCACAAATGGTGTCAGCCATAAAAAAGAAGGACATCCTGCCTCCTCCAACAATCCCAGGCTTGCTTTCTCAGGGGCGCAGTTAGGATTTCTTGGCACACTGCTCACTAACCTGACCCAGATTCTGGGTGTTGTAATACCCGGAACTACAGACACCCAGGGCAGGCCTCCCTTTTCCGACTGCCAAGCCAGGTCCCGTTATGTAGTACTTGCCAGAGCTAAGAAGTGCGCCCCAGAGCCACCTACTCTGCCCGTTACTTTAATCTCCAGCCTCCATCCCAGTGGCTTCTCCACTTGATTGCGTTAACGGATCAGTGTACCGGCTTCCCTGTGTCCCCACTTCTTGTCCTGCTCTTCCCATCTTCAGAATCACAACCCTTAGAGGCGCCTGGGTGGCTCAGTCGGTTGAACGTCCGGCTTGGGCTCAGGTCGTGATCTCGTGGTCTGTGAGTTCGAGCCCCGCATCGGGCTCTGGGCTGACAGCTCGGAGCCTGGAGCCCGCTTCGGATTCTGTGTCTCCCTCTCTCTCCGCCCCTGCCCCGCTCATGCTCTGTCTCTCTCTCTCTCTGTCTAAAATAAATAAACATTAAAAAAGAATTTAAAAAATTTTTTAGAATCACAACCTTTAGAGAGCTTAAAGTAACATCAAATTGAATTCTGGAATTCCTTCATGGCTTTATCCGCCAAGAGCAGTGAGAAGTCATTGAATGATTTTGAACAGGGGTGTGATATGAATAGCTTTATTTTATTTTATTTATTTTATTTTATTTCATTTCATTTTATTTTATTGAGAGAGAGAGACAGAGGGAGAATGGGGGGAGGGCAAAAAAAGAGACAGACACTGAATCCAAAGTGGGCTCCAGGCTCTGAGCCTTCAGCACAGAGCCCAATGCAGGGCTCGAACCCACAAACCGTGAGATCATGACCTGAGCCAAAGTCAGACACCTCACCGACTGAGCCAGCCAGGTGCCCCTTATTTTATTTTATTTTATTTTATTTTATTTTATTTTATTATTTTTTTTTTTGAAAGAGAGAGAGAACGAGCGGAGGAGGGTGAGAGGGAAAGGGAGAGAGAGAGAATCTTAAGCCAACTTCGTGCCCAGTGTAGAGTCCAATGCAGGGCTCTATGTGGGGTTCCATCTAATAGCCTGAGATCATGACCTGAGCTGAAATCAAGAGTCAGATGCTTCACTGACTGAGCCACCCACGTGCTCTGGAACAGTTTTACATTTTTAAAATATTAGTCTGCAATTCGGGGCAAAATGAGTTAGAAAGATACAAAGTGGATTCAGAGAGACCATTTTGAGGCTCTTGAAGTATTTCAGGCAAGAGAGTGCTTTGTGATTCAAGCTAAGGATTCCATCTATCTCTACGCCCTTGACTGAGAATGGCCCTCCTCTTTGAGAAACTCTGTCTTCTTCCACTGAGGGCCATGCCCTGCGGGGGAGACAAGTGGAAATTAAAAGGGAAGGATACAACCAACACCCCTCCGGTCTATGGGGCGTGGCACCTAAGAGAGGTAGGAATCCAGCAAAGAAAGACACTGAACCCAAAATAGGATCATAGAGTTTCAAATGTTGCCCATTGGATGTAAGGGGAGTTGGATATATTTATGTGTATAAACACAGCTGTGTCTCCCAGCTGTGATGGGACAGATGGGAAATAACAGTATCTGCAAAGTCTTCTGCATTTCTACACGTATTATATCATTTTCTTCAAATCTATGAAAGGAAGGAGACTTATTACTAATCACATTTTTATACGAAGACATCAGGGCATAGAAATGTCAACTAGTTAGTTCAAGGCAATGTCCAAATATGTATTTGTACACACACACACACACACACACACACACACACAGAAGACAGAGCTAGGACTAGGGTTTCTGAGAGTATTTCTTATTTCAGGCATCTACTCATATGGTTAAGGCTTTTCAGTCTGGAAACTGCTCCTCAAAGCCATCCTAGCAGGCAGATCTCTAGCTATTAGATTTTTTATATTATAAAAATAGTATAAAGGCTTACTAGTGCTCGACACTGTGTGTGGGAAAAAAATGAAGCCTGTAGGATTTCTGTTTTGTTCATCATTTTGTCCCCTGTGCCTAGCGCTCAGCCTGGCATCTATTCAGTGTTTGATAAACATTTAAGCAGATATTGGTGGTTACGTATGTCCCACCTATGTATGGAAGTCATTTGGGGGGCACAGGAAATTCCAAATAAGAGTCGATTCTTGGGCTCAATTCCTGTAGCGTAGCTGCTAGACGGGCAGCCCCAAAGCCCTCTCCTCTGGCTCAGTTGTGCTTCCCAAGTGTTGACTCCTGTAGGAAGATACTGGTCTTCCTGCTTCTCAGGCTTGCCCTCATTCCCTGACATTTTGTGATCCTTCCTTTATTCTTCTCTTCCAGTTAGCACATGGAATTGGTTGGAAGTATCATCCTCCCTCCTGTGGAAACAAATGAAGACCAACCAAGGGAACGCAAGCAAAGACAACTGAGTGAGAGCCTGCTGTAACAAGAAACTATCACTTCTCGCTTGGCAGGGACGCAAAGGCAAGCAGAGAAGTGGGAATGTTTTCTAGTGGAAAACAGGGAAGCCTTCAGAGAAGCCCCCACTGGAGGCTCTTCATGTGGAGAAGCTGGAAAAGAGCTTATGAGAAGCAGGGAGCCCTTTGTGATTGGTTGGGGTGCGTGTTGGGCTGTCTCCAATCGGTCTTAAGTTCGTAGCAGTGATCAAAACCGGGGAAACTGTCCGTTATTAAGCAAGTTCCAGCCACTTGGGGTCAACTGGTACAAGAGTTATTGTTGGGCTTCCTGAATTGTTGCTAGAGCTAGTGGTCTGAATTTCTAGAAGTCTGCCATAGACGGCAAACTGGCTTCCCGGGCTGGTTACCATAGATAATGGGCCATATAACTGGGATGGTTGAGCAGACTGTGGGTCACAGCTCCATTTTTAAGCATGGTATGCCTGCAGCCCGTTGGTCTAGTCAGTCTTTTACTGCTGGTCTGAATTCTGATCTTAGGCTCATCAGAGCTGCCTTACCTCCATCTTCTTAATAAGGCTTAGAACAGCAGAACTATTGCATGTAACTTGCTTGCAAGTATAACCTCTTTCTCCTTTGAAACCTGATCAGAAAGGAAGGCTGGGTCGAGAAGTAATTTAAATATCAGGAACTCACGATCATCCCATCCCCGTGACCCCCTTGCTACTGTCCTCAGAAAAAGCGTGAGCACCTATACTTTCTCTCTTTCCAGAACACATGTTCTTAACCATCAGCTTCTTTACTTGAAGCAGACCCGGGGATGTGTTGGCCAGATGACCCTTCGAGGAAGAAAGGAGGACTTGCTCTCGTTTGCAGGAAAAACAGTCAGCAGACAGCTTCACTGTCAGCTTCTTCAGGTTCTCAGCTGCTCAGAACCTCCTCACCCTAGGTCACGCCCTTCTGGGGGCAGCCCATGTCCAGGAACTGAGCAAGGCAGCTGACAAACTGACCAAGACACCGCCATTTTGTCCTGAGGAGGACAACTTTGATGGGGATGCTCTCCCCAGGGGACACTGCCAGATAGGCCAAGACTTCTCCGAACTACAGCACCATTTCACTGTTTCCCCTACCGGTCTCCCACTTTCTTTCACAACTGCTGATTCCTAATAAAATCGTGCACCCCAAATTCCATGTAGGTTTTAGGAAAAACCAATCTGTACCTCTACCCCCAGAGCCTGTCTGCCATTGGCTCCAGAGTCTTAGCCCTACAGATGAAGAGCCTAGTCAAATAAATATGAATACACTCTCTGTTCACAGCTTCACCCCTCGCTTCTTTAACTTAAGCCTAGGAGTAAACTCTCTCTCTCTCTCTCTTCTCTCATACACGCACACGCGCGTGCGCACACACACACACACACACACACACACACCAGTCTAACCATTGTGATCAACCTGTTCTCTGATTAATTATGTAGGTAAGCAAGACCTAAAACACAGATGGGCAAGTGGTAGCTCATAGTCTGTCATTGGATTCACGATAGTCAAGGATTGAATTTAAAAGCGGAGAAGAGTCCGTCCATTTCTCCTCTATGGAAGTAATGGGGCAGCTGGGTGCTCTCCCAGCTCCCCTGTGGCCTTTCATCTGAGATATGAGTGTCACACCGAACCCAGGATAGCCTGGCCAATAATAGAAGAAGAGGAAAGTGGAAGAATGGAAAAATCAATAGAAAGAAAGCAGGTCAGATTTAGCCAAGTTGTTACCGCGAGTCATTCCTGATTTACGGTTTAACCCCTGGTCTTAGAGTCTCATCCCACAGCAGGAATTTAGCACAAATCCTTTGAGCTCTGAGCTGGTTGGGGAGCTAGGTGTCTGGGCTTCAGATGGCACATACACAAAACCATGGGCAATCATAGTCTGTGGCTCCAGACAGCTACTGGATTAAGGAGAAACTCTGTTCATTGGTGCTAAATTAAACATGATCCAAATCCTCACATGACTAATATTTTGTACTTTTTTCTCATCAAAAGGTGATTTATGGAGTAGGCGGAATGGATATTGGGAGCAAATAGCAAAGTGAATGAGCATGAGTGTGGAGAAGAAGGAAAATGCACTGCTTCAGCCTCCGTTTGCTAGTGAATCACCCCCTCTAGAATTATCACCAGCAATGAGAAAATACATCCATCAAGCAGACAGTATGCTGGAGAGTCTGTGAACAAAAGCCAAAGAAATAGCCACTGCCTCCTGTTTTCCCAATGAGAAAGCATTCCAAAATTCAGAGAGCTAAGACACGGGTCCCCAGTTGTTCATATTACCCTCAAATGAAACCTCATTACTATGAGTCATTATGTTCCAGTAGCTTTATTTCTAGGGCCTTTAAGCTGCAAGACTGTGAGTATTTCATCCAACATGAACAGGCCTGGGATAACTTGTGGTTTGAGGCATTATAGAATCGCAAAAGGCAACCTAAATCACTTGGAGAACATCAAGTCAAATTAGATCAAGATGGCCTACTGAAAATACAGACTGCTTCCTCTCCTGTTCCAAGTCCCCCGAAAGGCGAGGCACGGGGAAAGTGTGTGTGTACAAGAGATTAATTGCTTATCAGCATTAGGGAAAAAAAAAAAAAAAAAAAAAAAGATCTATCAGTACACTAGAAATGTGGCTAAATCCCAAGAGATAGAAGGTAAATGAGGTTGGTTGCATGGAGTAAACAAAAGCCCAAAACTCGGCCCAGGATAGGGAAACTACAAAAAACTGAAGCAGAGGTGGGTATGTTCTAAGCCTGGATGTGGCCGTTATGGGTTGCTAGGGAAACCATCAGGGCTGCAGAATCACATTTGGAGCATTTAGAGCAGCCTGGTGGGTCCGCCCTGCGTTCATCAACCCTTTGGGCCACACCTCCAATTCAACCAGAAGAAAGCATTTTCCCTTTGACTCTAGCAGTGAGTTCCAACGCTCAGGTTGAGGAGGCTGGTCAGTGCCAACACTAACTTCTGACAAATGAGAAAACAAAAAAACAAAAAAACAAAAAAACAAGAAAACAAGAAAAAAGGCCAAAAGACAGAATAATCAAACGCTCCACCAGGAAGCATCCCAGCCCCTTCCAAAATCCCCGGAGGCAAATTGCAGCAAACAGACATAATCACCCAGGTGTAAACAGGGAATCTCAAATTGTAAAGATGAGTACATAACCCAGAAACAGAAAATATTTAAGGAAAAGCGACACTTTGAAAGACAAGCACAAAAGTCAGCAAATAGAAGAAGGTTCACAACGGAACCAAACAAGAGAGGATTTCAAATGAAGTATAATTAATAACTTCAGAGTTAGAGGAGAAGTTATCTTACCTATGAAATTACAAAGGAGTTATCTTGACCATTAGAGATCTCGGAAATAAAAGAACATAACTATCAAAATAAAAATCTCAACTAGACCAAAATATCAAAACAGACACCCCTGAGGAGTAAGTTACTAAGCTGGCAGACAGAGCTGAAAAATTCTCTCAGAATTGTGTACAGGACAAGAGAAAAGGAAAAGATACATCATAAAAGTCTAAAACATGAAAGGTACTTGCAAGGGTTTGAAAATCCATTGAAACAGAGAAACTGAGCGCAATCTGGGTCAAAATTCCAACAGAACTTTCATTGAACTTGGCAAGTTAATTATAAAACGAAGAAAAAATGCAGAATGAAAAAGAGCAGTTGAAGGAAGTTGACCTGCCAAATATCAGAACAAGCTTTCAAGTTCTGTCAGCTCGCACAGTATGGTAATTGCATATAGTGAGTCTTGATACAGGAACAAACATAGATGATTATCAAATGGGGGGGGGGGGAAATGGAAAGCTCATATTAAGATACATCTCACGTGGGGAGTTAATGCAATAAATCAGAGATCCGAACTGCTCTCCATCTGAGAAACAGCTTCTGACTTATTACTGTGCTTGGGCAAAGACTGAAAGCCTAACCATGGGACATCAGAGGACCATGTAACCTGAGTTTCCCGTGGTGAGCCAAGACTTGCCTTATGATGGGGCGTGCACGGAAGTAATCTATCATCCAATGGAAATGATGTTATGATAACAATGTAATGTGTCAACTGGACCAGGCTGAACCTCATTCCCAGAATTCCCTTACTTTTATGTTTCTGGTTATGGTGAGTCACAGGGGAGATTCTTGAGACCTCTGAAAGACTGCAGAGAAGCAGCAGCTATTTGTAATATATATACATTGTTACTGATCTATTGATCCACCTTGTTAGCATGAGGCTCATCCGGGTCTAAAGATACCCCTATCTAGTACTGTAAGCTCCTTCAGCTTTTCTGAGTTCAGGGCCAGGCACGTGTATGTGTTTTACCTCCAAGATAAAAGGTCTTCAAAGCCGGGTCTCAGTTTGTCCTCATGGGGTTCCAGCTCAGGCTCACCAGGGTTCAATCTGCTCATGATATTCCATTCCTGTCTGCCTGCTCTGTGGATTTGCAAGAACAACAGCCTTCCAGAGAATGTTCCCCCTTGCATTAGCATAATAAACTCCTACTGGTTCTTAACCGGTCGGGTGCTGATTGATACAGGTTTTTAAGACACCAAGCTCAAGCAAATCCAGGAGGAACAAATAAATGACTTCTGGATTATGAGCGGGTGGCTCAGACTTCTTCAACACCCACTGCCCGTGGAATTGCCTCCTGTCCCTCAATCCACACCAGTGGCCTCCTAAGATGTTCCTTATGCCCAACGGACTAAAGATATGCTGGCACCACGTGATATGCTGGCACCACCAGGGAAAGAGAAGCTACCGCACCACAGCCCCACTCAGGGCTGACCCCGAAGGACAAAGCGAAGGACAATCCTCCACTGGGCAGACATTTGAACGGCGCACACCCACTGTGGCTGAGGCGAGAGATGGCCAGAGGTGTGGCTCTGCATTGCTTCACGGGCCATTTCTCGTGGGTTGGCTGGGTGGTCAAGGACTTGGGCTTCGGCAGGGACTTCCACATTGGGAAGGCTGCTGGCGAGGAAATCCGGGATAAGGTATGCGTACCGATCTCTCAGAGCGTGAGATAGCTGTGTCCCGTGTAAATACCCACCAAAGGGCAGCCACTGCCGGGGAAACGCTTCATATCAGGTGGAAAAAATGACTTGTGCTGCGGACGTCAGTCACCTCCCTCAGGCTCACAGTCTGGATGTCCACACGTCATCTTCTCAGCTTTATCCCATTATGCTCTGCTCCCTTGTCCTGATTTATTCCCTTTCCCCCTTAGTCTTTCTCCTGCTCGATACACACATATTTACTTCTCTCTACTCACACTGCCCTATCCGGGTCACCGTCAAATCCCACCTGGACACGGCAATCACTTCTAACGGACCTGACATTTTTTTTTCCTCCCCCTTACTGTCCACACTGCCACCAAAGCGACCTCCCTTGAACAAAAGTTGAATTTGTCGCTCCTCTTTTTAAAGTCTCCTGCAGCTCCCCTTTGCCCTTCATGTAAAACCTTCAAATGCCCTTTGTGATACTTCCCCCACCGGCTCCCCACCCCACCTCAGCTTGGAACACCTCTAGGCTCCAGGCATACCAAACTTCCTTCCGTCCCTCAAACCGCACCACACTCCACCCTGGACGCCTTGCTGTGCATCGCCCCACCGCCTGGAACATTCGCCCCACCTAACCTCTTTCTCCAGTCGCTTCTGTTTGTCCCCCAGTCCCAGGATAAATGTCGCTTCTTCTGGAAGGCCTTGCCTCAGCCTTCCCCCTTTGTGATGGCCCCAGGGCCTCTTCTCTTCTTCATATGACAACTATCACCATCCTTTTCTTACATGTACCCATCTCATCGTGTATTGGGGAATAGCGAAGCATGGAGTTTTAAGAGTGTGGTCGTGAGTCGGCCTGCCTGCATGTGAATCCCAGCTCTGCCTCTTACCAGCTCTCTGACTTCAGGTAAATTCTGCCAGTAGTGGTGTTCAGCTGGCGTGAGGATGAAGTGCGTTAATGACACACGTGAAGCCCTTATAACAGCGCCAGGCAGAGGAAGGTGCATTTGCCACACGAATAGATAAATGAGTGCCTGACGTCTTCCAACAGTCGCAAAGCGAGTCAGTGTGGACGGAAGCTGAGCCGGGAGACCGAGCCTCCTGTCTTCTCTCGTGTTGCCTTCCCTACAATCGTGCTTCTCAGGCTAACACGAGTTCACCCCCAGGAAAGCACGTTGATAGGCTCAGATACCCCCCCAAGCCCCAACACAAACAGGGTTCACCTTCCCTGGGCATTAATTTTTTTCAACGGCGAGCAATTTAAAAGGTTATTTCTTCCCCGGGAAAGAAAACATAATGCTCACCTGAATTTGTAAAGTAACAGAAGACCGGAAATAAAATGTCCAGCTTCTGTGTTTGCCTCACCCCATCCGCCATTCCATCGTTGCCCTTCGTCAACGAGCAAGGCCGCCACACACAACCGGAGACGACACTGGCCGCCAGCCTGTTGCTGGTGCCGTTGCCTGCGGTCACGAGCAGCACAACATAATTACCTTCAGAGCCCTGGACAGCACTGGGTAGCACCACAGGTATTGTCTTGATTGGAATTTGGTCCACACGTATGTGAGGATCACTTGGGCTCCCAAACGCCACTGGAAAACGCATTTTCTTCCGCATTATTTTGGGTTACAGATTCTTTTAAAGACTATCTTGCAGCAAAAGGATAAGCTGTTGAGCAAGTATATGTCGCTGCTTAACGTTCATTTCAGGCCACGTGGTAACAAATAGTAAGCCCGTCATCAGCGGCTACACACAGTCGGCGTCATCCATTTCCACGTGCGGTCACGGTGGTGGCTACTGGAGGAGGTGAGCAGAGGACAGAAGAAAATTGTCCTAAGAGAGCAGGTTTCTCACGGCCCCACGGCTGACCTCTGGGGTGAGAACTTCGTTGTGGGGGCTTCTGTGCATGGTGATGTTTCGCAGCATCCCTGGCCTCTACCCACTAAATGCCAGCAGTACCTCCCCCATCTAGTGTGACAACCGAAAGGGTCTCCAGACCTGGCCAAATGTCCCTTGGGGGACACAATCGCCCCCAGTTAGGAAGCACTGTAGTAGAGCCAACAGAGCCCAGATGAGGAGACACAATGTCTTTTCAAAGCAGCCAACATTCTATTTTGAGCCTTCTGTGGCTTCAAAAAGAAAATAAATTCTGGGACACCTGGTTGAGCGTCCGACTGCAGCTCAGGTCATGATCTCCCGGTTCGCGGGTTCGAGCCCCGCGTCAGGCTCTGTGCTGACCGCTGGGAGCCCGGAGCCCGCTTTGGATTCTGTCTCTCTCTTTCTCTCTCTCTGTCCCTTCCCCGCTCACGCTCTGTCTCTCTCTCTCAATGACAAACATTAAAAAACTTTTTTTAAATAAATTAATTAATTCTGCTGTAGACTAATTGGCAGCAACAAAATGCAAACTGTCCTCCATGTTACAAGAGTGGTTTTCGGGGCGCCTGGGTGGCTCAGTCGGTTAAGTGTCCGACTTCAGCTCAGGTCATGATCTCACGGTCCATGAGTTCGAGCCCCGCGTCGGGCTCTGGGCTGATGATGGCCCAGAGCCTGGAGCCTGCTTCCGATTCTGTGTCTCCCTCTCTCTCTGCCCCTCCCCCGTTCATGCTCTGCCTCTCTCTGTCTCAAAAATAAATAAACGTTAAAAAAAAATTTAAAAAAATAAAATATTTAAAAAAAAAAAGAGTGGTTTTCAACGTCAACAAAGACAAGGTGTGAGAAAACCTGCTTTTCCTGGAGCCTCTCACTAGTCTTGGATTGGGATCTAAATTCCATTCCTTTTGAAAGAAGTCACTTGGAAGGGTAGCTTACTTTTTTTTCCCCACATGCCAGAAATCGTAGATAAGGCCTTTTTCATACTATTACTTTCAAAAGGCCTCAAGGAGCAGTCTGATCTTCCGTCATTCCTGAGCTGAGAGTCATTTTCTTGGCTTCTGTAGTATTGGCCAGGAGTGCTAACCTGCCGGGCATCTCAGCAGCGTCTACAACTGTTCTTTGGAGGGACCGGAGTTGACCTTCGGGGACACCGATCATTCACCTGAACTTCAAGGGCTGACCTTATTTCATAAGGATCCCATGAGGTCACATCAATAGCTTCCTCATTTAATTCCAGCTGAATATGTTGTTAACAATATTTGTGACCCCAAACTGAAATCTGGTTGTGAGAAGAGCTGTCAAAGACATTCTGTCTGTTCCACCGACATCACTTTCCCTAAGAAGATCTGCATTTTTTTTTTTCTTCATCGCCAAGAATCCATGCAGCTCTGGTGGGGCCCACCTGGTCCCCAGGCTCGTCTATATTCTGTTTCTATGTTTAGGTTTTGCTTCAAACCTGAGGAACTCAACCTCCCCTCAGGGAAAGGAAAGAATCTGCCTTATGGGTGTGAAAGGAGGGATAGAGGGATAATATACGACAGAAGCAGTGTCAGAGCCTTGCTCCACAATATGGGACCTTCCTGTGCCTCTCTGTCTCATCCGCCTTGCCTTTTCCCACAAAACTGTTTTGTACTTAGCAATCCAAAGAATAAAACAACAATATGTGTGTTAGGTATTTTTTTCAAGAAGATCCTTTTTAAAAAAAAAAAAAACTGTTGGGGCGCCTGGGTGGCGCAGTCGGTTAAGCGTCCGACTTCAGCCAGGTCACGATCTCGCGGTCCGGGAGTTCGAGCCCCGCGTCGGGCTCTGGGCTGATGGCTCAGAGCCTGGAGCCTGTTTCCGATTCTGTGTCTCCCTCTCTCTCTGCCCCTCCCCCGTTCATGCTCTGTCTCTCTCTGTCCCCCAAAAAATAAATAAACGTTGAAAAAATAAAAAAATAAAAAAATAAATTAAAAAAATAAAATAAAAAAAAAACTGCCGAGCTTACTTTATTAACTTCCTCTGAAGATGACTCCGGTGCTACGTCTTTTTTTTTCCCCCCTTCCATAAAACTTCTATCATGTTCCTTTTTATTTCACACCCTTTTTCTCTATCACAGTCCGATGTTGGGAAGCTGGCCTCGCTCTGAGCCCCTGTTTTATGGAAGGGGCAACTATTAAAAAGCCTCCATTCATGGCATGATTCTGACTAGATCTCAGCTCTCCAACTCATTCTCCCGGGGCCCTCATCACTCGATTCACGCATCCCTCTGTCACTCCCAATGTTGTTGTGACGTCATCACGAACCATGGCATGTGGTTTCTGAGCGGCACCATTTTCAAACTGAAGAACACACATTCGAGACAAGAATGCAAAGATTATTCTTTGACAAAGCTAACAAAAGTTTATCACGGTAAACCTTTTCCTGAAAGAAATACGTTAGTTATGTTCACGAGATAAAGACTCAAAATACAAATTGCTTTGTCCGCCATCCAATAAGTTGAATACCTACATGGCTCTTCAGTTAAAACATGTGATCACAAAAGGGGAAGGGGGGGGCATCGAAATATAATTTTTCCGTGAAAGTCTTATAAAATCTATTTTGGGAAAATCGGTCTTCAGTGGAAGATTATGTGAAAGCCCAGAACAAAAAAGTAGGTTAAAACTGTCCTAATTTATAGCCCACCGGATGACTCTGGCTTTTGTGAGGGAGTTTATTGGTGCATTAGGAACAGCAGAGATATAAATGTGAGCTTGCGATCAGCAGAGAACTGAAAAGTAGAAAATTAAGCAACATCTCAAAGGGGTTGGCATTCTTTCTGAGCAGGAATATTGGCTATTTGAGTCATTCTGACAGCAGGCAAATAGCAGGTAAAGATCTAAGTCACTTTCTCCCTTCAACTCCACTGCACAGGTACAATGATTCCGGAAGCCCAGGAAGAAAGATGCTCAAAATATCACATTGTCTTTCCAGTAAGTGGAAGAAAAGATGCATTTGTATTTTTATTGTTATCTTTGCTCTCTCCAGAGCTTGGAAACTCACAACAGAGCCATAAATACTCAACACACTGGGCATCTCAGATGTTCGATACAGGAAGGGATCAAACACAAGGCTCTGGCCGTAAAATTGGGCAAGTTACTGGGCCACGACATCATTTGCCGCAAACTTAATGTCACCAGAAATCGCAATCATTTCCTCTCGCGTTCCACTCTCAGAGTCCTGACTTAAGAATGGTGAGTGAGGAGATGCTGAACTAAACCCGGATAAAAATGATTGTCAAAAGGCCAAGTCAAAAAAGGTCAAGGGAGAAGTCGGGAAAAGAATGCACGGATTTTTGAAAACCTACAGGAGTGACTTAGAAAATATAAACCATGGGGCGCCTGGGTGGCTCAGTCGGTTAAGCGTCCGACTTCGGCTCAGGCCATGATCTCGCGGTCCGTGAGTTCGAGCCCCGCGCCGGGCTCTGTGCTGACGGCTCAGAGCCTGGAGCCTGTTTCGGATTCTGTGTCTCCCTCTCTCTCTGCCCCTCCCCCATTCATGGTCTGTCTCTCTCTGTCTCAAAAATAAATAAACGTTAAAAAAAAAAAATTTAATTAAAAAAAAAAAAAGAAAATATAAACCAGATGACTCAGCAACATGGTTTAGAAAGCACATACAAAACCCCTGCTAAAAACCAAAGCTGAATGCCAATGAAAGAGTAAAAAATAAAAATGATAAAAAATAATTTTGAAAAAAAGATAGATTGTGTCATAATGGCTGCTAGATATATTTCATTTCCTGCTTGTCTTATAGAATGAACTAGGGGTTCCAGTGCCTATGAGGGTCTAGCCTCTCCAGCCAGTATCGCCCACGCCCAAAGAAGCATGACGTTAAACAGAAAAATTTAGGGGCACCTGGGTGGCGCAGTCGGTTAAGCGTCCGACTTCAGCCAGGTCATGATCTCGCGGTCCGTGAGTTCGAGCCCCGCGTCAGGCTCTGGGCTGATGGCTCAGAGCCTGGAGCCTGTTTCCGATTCTGTGTCTCCCTCTCTCTCTGCCCCTCCCCCGTTCATGCTCTGTCTCTCTCTGTCCCAAAAATAAATAAACGTTGGAAAAAAATTAAAAAAAAAAAAAAAAAACAGAAAAATTTAAACACCGTGAAAAGTGGAGACAGAACCCACAGAAGATGGGCAAAGTTCTATATTTGAGTGGCTTTAGTGGCGCTTTTCTCCTGCTTTTTGAAAATGGGGCCCCACATTTTCATTTTGAACTGAGCCCTGCAATCTAGGTAGCCAGCCTTGCCTAGAACCCCCACCCCCCACCCCAGACAGTGAACAGAGTCCAAGGAATTTGTGGGAAATGAAAGTTCATTCAGAAAGCTGGAAAGGACCACACGGTAGCGTCATTGCTCTCCCAGAGACTGAACCTTGAAACATACCGATGAAGACAAAATTCGGACTGTGCCATACAATGGACAGAAAACAAACCGCCAAGACCCAGATAAGATCCTGATAGTATTTTTTGAGGTATCCTCCAAAGGATATCTACTTTAGACTCTTAAGTCTCTCAAACCAATAAATTCTCTTTGCCACTTAAACAAATTTGGGTTGGATTCCTGGGACTTTCAAGTGGAAGAGTCCGGAGACGTACACAGTTCTGGGACTGCTGATCGCAGGTCACTGCTCTGTAATTCCCATCAGCCTCCAGCATGAGGCTTCATAAAGGAGGTGCCCATTACACCAGATAAGGCTGAGACCTGGATTCACTTCCTATGCTGATCAGAGGCCATAGTCAAAGAAAAAATTTGGTTCGTGGGGGAGTTTGTTTCAACGTCTCCAGAAAATAGATATTTAGAGTTAAGATGGCGGAGGAGTAAGGAGACCCTAACCTCGTCTCCTCCCTCGAACACAGTTAGATAGTTATCAGATCATTCTGAATACCGAAGAAATCAATCGGAGGTCTGAGAGAACAAAAACTGCAAGTCTACAAGTCAAACAGTGACCACCTTCTGGAAGATTCTCTTAACAAGCAGACCAAAACCCACCCAGGACCTAGGTTGGGGTTTTGGTTTTTGTTTTTTGTCTTGTTTTTTTGTTGGGGGGGGGGGGTTGTTCTGTTTTCTTGGGTTTTTTTTTTTTTCTTTCTTCTTTTCTTTCCTGGACAAAATGACAAGACAGAGAAGCTCACCTCAAAAGAAAGAACAGGAAGTAGAACTCATGGCCGGGGATTTAATCAATACAGATATAAGTAAGATGTCTGAACTAGAATTTGAAACAATGATTATAAGGATACTAGCCAGGCTTGAAAAAGCATAGAAGATACCAGAGAATCCCTCTCTGCAGAGATAGAAGAACGAAAATCTGCTCAGGCCCAAGTCAAAGTCCCCACAGAATAATAAAAATAGGCATAATAAGAGCCCAGGTTTTTTTTTTTAATGTTTATTTTGAGAGAGAGAGACAGACAGCGTGAGCAGGGGAGGGGCCAAGAGAGAGAGGGAGACACAGAATCCAAAGCAGGCTCCAGGCTCTGAGCTGTCAGCACAGAGCCCGACATGAGGCTGGAACTCTGAACCGTGAGATCGTGACCTGAGCCAAAGGCTGACCCTTAACCGACTAAGCCACCCAGGTGCCCCAACTGGCCACTTTTGATGGGAAGATAATACTAAACAATTGATTAATTGGAAATTAAAAGAGAAAAGGAGTTTCTGAACAGTGCTTTTAGTAATAATATCCATAGGAAGGGGAGATCCACTCTTTTGGAAGGGTTCCCTCTGAATTCCATAAATAATTCATGACTTTTGGCAATAGTTTCAAGGCAATTTTGGAAGGAATAGAAATTAGGGAGCTTCTCCGTCCAGAGAACAAAAATTATGACTGCTTTGCCTGGAGGAGACAGCGAGAGGGCTTCATAGTTTAGGTTAGAGAATTTGCTTTGGGATCGAGATGGCGTACTGATATCATTGCTGAAAATAACTCCAGAGGAAGACTCTGTTCTTATTTGATCCCAGAGCACCTTTTCACTTGACAGAGAAACATACTACTGCAACGAGTCTGGGGCGTGTTACTTATGTCATGTCTGCCTTTGTGGGTACTAACACGCTGTGCTAGGGATTGTGCTGACTGCCCTCCCGTGCTTGTCCCGGGGAATCTCTCTGTCCCCAGGAGACGACTTGCATTACTCTTTCCATTTCACAGACATTGAGACTCAGAGAAGTTAGATATCACAGGGAAAGCTGGCTAGTCCAGGACTCATCCAGGTGTGTCTGCCCATAGTGTGAATTTTGTGTCACACAATTTCGTGCAATTGGTCTGGGATGTTCATGGCTTCTAGAAAAGAAAAAAAAAACAACTTTAAATGAAGGGAAGGAAGCTAGACACTGCAGACAAGCCCTACCCCTATGCCGCCAGTTTTTAAAATCATATGCCCTTTTCCTCAATTTAGATATTGGAGAATAATATTACTATTATAATAATAGTAATAATATTCCCATTTGCTTGACTTTGACTTCCCAAAAGACAACATCCTTGTGAGTTCAAAATAAAAATGTGTTTGATCATCCTCAGAGCAAGACGGGGTGAGGGGTAAGTTTAAAAATTACTTTATTATGGGGCGCTTGGGTGGCTCAGTCAGTCGAGTGTCCAACTCTCGATTTCGGGTCAAGTCATGATCTCCCAGTTGTGAGTTCAAGCCCCACATCAGACTCTGCATGGACAATGCAGGACCGGCTTGGGATTCTCTCTTCCTCTTTCTCTGTCCCTCCCCCCACTTGCTCATGTGTGTGTGTGTGTGTGTGTGTGTGTGTGCACACTCTCTCTCTCTCTTTCTCTCTCTCAAAATAAATAAATAAATGAATATTTTATTTAAAAAAAATTTTTTTGGAAGAATGGTTTGAATAAAAGTCCAAACTACACATACTGTGTATAAAATTTTGCCGTGTGTACCTGTGTGTGTACACATCAATGTATCCCATGCCTCGCATATCACATTAGGAGAAACTCTGGACGTTTTACGAATGCCTGAAAACGATGTAAACAGTTCACTGGATCACAGATGAGCTGTGGCTCCATGTCAAGGATCCACTGTATACACAACCTTTACACTAGTGTTCACGTAGTCTTTTCCTGGTTTCTTCTCATTAATCAACGATTTCTCGAAAGCACTAGTAATGTTTTCATTTTTGTCCTCATTGAAAACCTTAGCTAGAAATGTCACGAAGACCTACAATAACAAGGGGTATCTGTCACTGAAGGGGCTCTTGGCCACCCTTCCCTGCAGGAAATTAAAAAACAAAACAAAACAAAAACAAACATACAAACACACACACACACACACACACACACACACACACACAAACCCACAAAAAACAAGCCTGAACACTAGAGGGCAACATTGTTCCTTAAATATATACTCAAAAGAAAACCGAGGGACGTATAAAATTCCTGAACATTGTTTCTTCCCTTTAAGAAGACTCTCTTTGATATATAACATTTGATGAGTTTGGAGATATGTATATACCCATGAAACCATCATCACAGTGAAGGTAATAGACATATTCATCATTTCCGAAAGATACCTCCTGCCTTCCCCTCCTTTTTTTGTGGTAAGAATGCTCCACCTCTTAACATGGTTTCTAGGGTCCGGTCCAGTATTGCCAATTCTAGGTTCTATATTGTACAGCACATCGTGGAAACTGTTCGTCTCACGTAACTGAAATGTTATACCTGTTGAACAACATATCCCCATTCCCTACGTCTTCCAACCCCCAGCAACCACCATTTTACTCTGTTTCTACCAACTGTCTTTTGCAGATACCTCTTATAACTGGAATCAAGCAGTATTTGTCCTTCTGTGATTGGCTCATCTCACTTGGCACACTGTCTTCCAGGTACATCCATGCCGTCCCAACTGGCAGAATTTCTTTTTTTTTTTTAAGGCTGAACATGAAATAGTCCATTGTATGTATATACCACATTTTCTTTATTCATCTTTTTTTTATTATTTGTTATTTTTATTTTATTTATTTATTTTGGGAGAAAGAGAGTGCACGGGCATGAGCAGGGGAGGGGCAGAGAGAGAGGAAGAGAGAGAATCCCAAGCAGGCTCTGCACGGTCAGCGTGGAGCCTGACGCGGGGCTCGAACCCACAAACCACGAGATCAGGACCTGAGACAAAATTAAGGGTCAGACGCTCAGCCGACTGAGCCATCCAGGGGCCCCTATTCATTCATCTGTTGATGGACATTTAGGCTGTTTCCATATCTTGGCTATTGTGAGTAATGCTTGCTGTAATAAACATGGGAGTTCAGCTATCACTTTGAGATACTGATTTTAATTCTTTGGGGCATATACCCAGAAGTGGGATTTCTAGATCATATGGTCATCTTGTTTTTAATTTTTTGAGGAAGCCTTTGCACCATTTTCCACAGCTGCTTTTCCCAGACCCCTTGGGCGATCTGCCCACGTCCCTGGCGATGACCAAACCCTCCACTTGTCTGGTACTTCCCATATCCTCTCACGTACGTAAGGACATCGTAATGTTTTTCCCTCACCGACTGTACCCATGTCTTCCTCTTTACTGTGTCGTTTGCAACATCAGCAGCTCAAGGGGGAAATAGGGTCCCTGGAGATAGTTTCGTAAGTACTTTATCGAAACACAACACAGATACAGAAAAACACACAAATCCCAAGTGTGCAGTTTGATGGTTTTTCACAAGAGGAGCACAATGAGCCCTGAGTTCAGGGGAAAGAACAGGAATTGCATATCCGAAGCCCCGCTCGTGCCCCCTTCAAGTCACTACCCACACATGTCGACCACCATTTTGACTTGTCGCTTTTTTTCCCAGTCGATATGGGTAGAAGAGTACAACAAATGCTTTTCATGTCGGGCTTCTTTTGTCAACAGTATGTGTGAAAGACTCATCCACAGTGCAGGTGGTTACAGTGTAATTCATTCTCGTTGCTGTGCACAAATTGTACACCTCCTACCAAAATTCACCACAATTGGTTTTGCCCCTTCCACCTGTAACAGTCATGTGAGTTGTTTCCAATCTAAAATACTATAAGCAGGGTTGTGATAAACAATCTTGTATGTGCCTTTTGTGCCTCCTGTATTTCAACTGGTATATAACTAGGACCAGAATGGCATAGACATGTAATGTATATGATTATATGTGATATTCGTACGACGGATACTAGGTGGATGAAATATCAGCATGTTTGTCTGCAAAACCAAAGGTTGCGTGAGAGGGCATGTATGGAACACAGTGCATAAGCTTCATGCATTTAAATTTTTTTTTAACGTTTATTTATTTTTGAGACAGAGAGTGACAGAGCATGAACGGGGGAAGGTCAGAGAGAGAGGGAGACACAGAATCTGAAACAGGCTCCCGGCTCTGAGCTGTCAGCACAGAGCCCGACGCGGGGCTCGAACTCACGGACCGTGAGATCATGACCTGAGCCGAAGTCAGACGCTTAACCAAATGAGCCACCCAGGCGCCCCAAGGTTCATGCATTTAAAATACCATCAATACACTTCATTTCTCGAGTGCATTTATATATTTATCTGCAGCCCGGACCTTCTCTGAAACTCCAGACTCTCATCCTCAATGGCCAACTTAACTTTCTTACTTCACTGTGTAATAAATATCTCAGGTTAACCTATCCAAAGCCACACTTTAGTTCC
Source organism: Leopardus geoffroyi (assembly GCF_018350155.1). Classification (NCBI taxonomy): domain Eukaryota; kingdom Metazoa; phylum Chordata; class Mammalia; order Carnivora; family Felidae; genus Leopardus; species Leopardus geoffroyi. The sequence goes on from NC_059326.1 coordinate 227,334,197, forward strand.
TGGTCCAAATCTGGTCTCCCACAGCTGATTAGATGAGCTTTTGAAAGTCTGTCGACCATTCTGATCCAAGCCCCCATCATCTCTCTACTCAGTGTTGCAATGGCCTTTGATTCTGCCCTGGCCCCTTTCATTCTGCTCTTACCATAGGAATCAGAGCACAGTCATGAACCTACAAAATATAACGCGGTCGTTGACATTGTGCTATGTACTAAGAAATAAACGCTTGGTCTCCCTTCCAATTGCTGGCACAGAGTTCCTAAAACCCTTGTAATTACCCTAAGTTATGAGGGTGATAAAGGTGTCTTCCCTTATATTAATTAATACGGCGACTTTGGGGAAGCTCCTAGGTAACATAAGGATGGGGTCTTGTTGCCATTGGAACCAACCATGAGATCAGCAGGTTGGAGATTTCCATCTCACCCTTGACCTGCTGGGAGGTAAGACGAGCTGGAGACTGAGTTCAGTTGCCAAAGGCCAATGATTTGATCAATCGTGCCTGTGTAAGGAAGCCTCCCAAACCCAAAAGACAAGGTTCAGAGAGCTTCTGGGTTGGGGAACATGTGGAGATGTACCCAGAGAGAGCTCCTTCCAACGTAACTCACCCTGTGTACCGCTTCACTTGGCTGTTCCTCTGTATCCTTCATAATATTCTTCTCACAAACTAGTAAGTGTAAGTAAATGTTTCTCTGAGTTCTGTGAGCCACTCCACCAAATTAGTCCAACCTGAGGAGGTGGTCATGGGAACCTCTGGTCCAGAGCCAATCCGTCGTGATGAACTGGACTTGCGATTGGCTTCTGAAGGAGGTGGTGGCAGAGGGGGACAGTCTGACAGGACGGAGCCTTTAGCCTGTGGGATCTGACGCTATCTCCAGGTCAGAATTAATTAATTGCTCGATGCATGGAAAAAACACACATTGGAGGTTCGCTCTGCTAAGAAACACCCAGTGTCTTCCAATCTCACTCCAAGTAAAAGCCAAAACCTTCGTAAACGACATCCAGGCCCCACCATGATTTTCTCTCCACTGGTTCTTCTCCCTCATTTGTCCTTGCTTCTGACCATTCTCTCCTCTGGCCATTCTGCTTCCTCATGCTGTTCACTGGCCTCCTTGCTACCCTTCTAACACCAGTCTTGCTTTAGTAGATTATTTGCATTTATCGTTCCAACGCCTTGAAATATTCTTTCCCCCCAAATCTTTGCATGACTTTCTCCCTCAATTCCTTCTATGCTTTATTAAATCATCTTTTTGAAAAGCTTTTCCTTGTCACTCTGTTAAAAAATGCTTCCATAATCCATATCTCCCCCTCTATATCTTATGGTTGTTTTTTTTTTACTCATCTTAGTGAAGTTTCTTCATGAACTATTTTTTTAAGTAGAAAGTATGCTCCACACATGCCAGTAATTCTGTTTTGTTTACTTCATACTAAACTGAGAAAGTTTGCCCTCGTGCTAAACTAGGGATTAAGAAAGTGACTGCCATGTAACATTCACGTATGTATATGAAAAAGACTCCCTTTGGGGAAAGTATTCTTATTTTCCAATGGTAGTGGGAAACAATGTATTATATTCTGTATATTCCACCATAGACACAACATGTCCGAAACCTGGAAGGCATTCAGCATCCTCATTTTAGATGCGTGTCTAGGTTGTTTTTCCTCCTCACCTGACTCTAGCCCAGCCTGAGTGGGATCCTGATTTGTCTTACCCACTATGGTGTCCTCAACCTCTGGCACCATATTTGACATGCGGTAGGAGTTTAATAAATCTTGGTTAAATCAATGTTACTGAATACGTTCTAGACTCCTCCCTTGCTCTCGTCCCCACTTTCCAAGAGTCATCAAGCCCCTGGTGTCAGTCCTAACGTGTCTCTATTTCACCCCTTCCCTCCCGCTCCAACAACCTTGTTCAGGCCTTTCTCACTCTTCCCATTAATTCTTGCACTCCCCTACTAGACTGCGTTCACACTTACCCTGTTCCTGTCCATCCTTCTACACGTCTTTCTAAGCATCTGTGGGTAACCCTTTAAAGGATGCCCCCTTGCCTACAGCACGGAGTCTAACCTCCTTTACAAATTCTGAGACTCCCCTCTCCTCCACCCGCCCCCCTGTCTCCAACTGGGCCAAAGCACTCATGGTTCCCAGACCTCGTCAGGCCCTGTCATGCCTCCACACTCCTACCTGTGCTGTGGTGTTGACCTGGAACTCTCCTGCCCACCTGTCCATGCCTGCTTAATTAACTCCTGCTCATTTGCCACCGTGCCAGGATGTCCCTCTAGCACAGCCCACGTCTCACAGTTCTGGAACGCTCTGTTCATCTTCCTTCCACACCTGTCTCTTGAGGGCAGGAATTCTGTATGTTTCCTCTCTCTATCCCAAGAGCCTTGCCTAGAGCCTCCGTGACGGCAGGCCCTTGAGAAGTGATTAAGTTAAAATGAAATCATCAGGACGTACCCTAACCCATCATAACCGCTGTCCTCATAAGAAGAGGAAATCTTTGGACACAGACACACACACCAAAGGAAGAACATGTGGTGGTAAAGGAAGGAGGCGGCCACCTTCATGCCAAGAACAGAGGCCTCGGGAGGGATCTGCTGACAGTTTGATCTCAGACTTCCAGCCTCCAGAATTGTTATGGAATTCACCTAGTCTCTGATGCTTTGTTAGGGCAGCCCCAGCGAACTAACACACAGACATTCATGTGCCTGTCCTTTCCATATGCCTTTCGTAACGGGGGAAACTTACTGTGCACACTGTTTCACAACTGGCTTTTTCATGCAATCATAAGTGAACATCTTTCCATATCAAGCATTTTTAATGGCTCGACAGCCATGTGGGGTATAACAAAACATTATGCCGTCTTCTCTTAAAGGAGCCCTGCCTTGTGTTCTCAGGACTTGTTAAAACAGACCTGACCGCCAGAGAATCATTTTGGAAAGTGTTCACGGGGGCCTCACGCCCATCAAAACACTTCTCCAATTTCACTTTTCGAGTTAGTAAGGAAGAGAGAAAAAAAGAGAATCAGGCCCTTTTTGCCGAATTGATGACTTCTCATCTTCCCGGGAAGCACAGGCATGTAAATTCTTCAAATGCCATAGGCCTTAAGTGATTCTATTTTAAAATATCTCTGGAAAGAAAAGGCACGGTCCAAAAAGTAGCTTGGAATTCACTTGGAGTTGGTTTGCAAATAAAAGTTGAACCAGCTACGATACCGTGCGGTTTGTTACGTGAATGTTGCACTGGTGTGCATTTCTTGCTTTACATTTGGGTTTGCTTTCTAAAGTAGAAGGAAAACATTTTATAAACATGGTTTGTGCCGGGTTGAGGGCTTTGTTTATGAAAGACTAAGCTATACTGACGTGGGCAGGAACTTCAGCTTTGGTGGCTGCCGGACCTCTGTTCAAATCTCAGCTCCTCTAACTGACAAACCATGACAACTGGACCAGCCATCTCTGTCTCTCCAAGTCCATGTCGCCATCGGATCTTCTGTGACAAATCCAGACTAGCCGTACCGCTCTAGGGCTGTGGGGAGGAATAAATGAAATATAAATCACTTCACGTGGTGCCTGCTACAGGGTAGATATTAGTTAAGACAGACACCTTGGGTTTTTTGGAAAATAATTACATTACTATATGTGGTACATAATATTCAGTGCTATATATTATGCATCTAATTACTACATGATTATAATCCTCTAATTACAATAAATATTTATCAGGCATCACTTGTCTATACACAAACAAACCCTTTTTTATTAAGTGTTTTTTTTTTTATTTTTTTTTTCAACGTTTATTTATTTTTGGGACAGAGAGAGACAGAGCATGAACGGGGGAGGGGCAGAGAGAGAGGGAGACACAGAATCGGAAACAGGCTCCAGGCTCTGAGCCATCAGCTCAGAGCCCGACGCGGGGCTCGAACTCACGGACCGCGAGATCGTGACCTGGCTGAAGTCGGACGCTTAACCGACTGCGCCACCCAGGCGCCCCGTATTAAGTGTTTTAATTCCAGTATAGTTAACATACAGTGTTCTATTAATTTCAAGGGTACAATACAGCGATTCAGCAACTCCATACATCACCCAGGGCTCATCACAAGTGCCCTCCTTACTCCCCATCGCCTATTTCACCCATTCCCCTCCCCACCTCCCCTCTGGTAACCATCAGTTTATTTCCTATAGCTAAGAGTCTGTTTCATGGTTTGTTGCTCACTCTCTTCCGTTTTTTCGTTCGTTCATACATTCCACATACGAGTGAAATCATGTGGGATTTGTCTTTCACTGACTGACTTACTTTGCTTCGCATTATACTCTGTAGCTCCATTCACGATGTTGCAAATGGCAAGATTCCATCCTTTTTTACGGCCGAATAATATTCCACGATGTATACATACCACTTCTTTATCCATTCATCTATCAGTGGACACTTGAGCTGTTCCCACAATTTGGCTATTGTAAATAATGCTGCTATAAACATGGGGGGTGCAAATATCCTCTTGAACTAGTGTTTTTGTCCCTTTGGGGTAAATATCCAGTAGTATGATTGCTGGACCATAGGGTCGTTCTACTTTTCACTTTTGGAGGAAACTCCAAACTGTTTGCCAGGGTGGCTGCCCCCGTCTGCATTCCCACCAACAGTGCCCGAGGGTTCCTTTCTCTTCGTATCCTCACCAACACCTGTTGTCTATTATATTTTGATTTTATTTTTATTTATTTATATTTTTAAATGCATATTTTTGAGAGAGACAGAAAGACAGAGTGCGAATGGGGCAGGGTCAGAGAGGGGGAGAGACAGAAATGGAAACAGGCTCCAGGCTCTGAACTGTTGGCACAGATCCTGACGTGGGGCTCGAACACAGAGCTGTTGGCACAGATCCTGACACGGGGCTCGAACACAGAGCTGTTGGCACAGATCCTGACGTGGGGCTCGAACACAGAGCTGTTGGCACAGATCCTGACGTGGGGCTCGAACACACGAACCGCGAGGTCATGACCTGAGCTGGTCGGACACTTAACCGACTGAGCCATCCCATCACCCCTCTTGTGGTTTGATTCCAGCCATTCTGACAGGTGTAAGGTGATATTATAGTTTTGATTTGCATTTCCCTGATGATGAGCGATATTGAGCATCTTTCCAAGTATCTGTTGGCCAGCAAGATAGATACCTTTTACTGCTATTGCCCCTACAACTTGTTTATAAGGAAATCTCACGTTCTGAATATAAGATTCATCTTATGGATAAAGCATCCTGACTTAGGTAATACTTTGTCTACTCTTCACTGGTTGATTTGAGAAAAGAACATGACTGACAAAATACAGTTTGTAAAAAAGTAAGCCATAGTTTGAGCACAGAAATTCACTTATTCTTTATTGTCACTACAAAAACATGGGAATGACTGACTTGAATTTTTTGTCTTCTACACAGAAGATACGTCTTTAGGAACAAGTAATTTTGTTTCAGTTATTCAGATTAATTTACCCCCTCTGTAAGTAAATGTTACAGAGTTTGGGAAAGTAAATATAGACAGAGACTTACAAAGGTTGATGTCTCTTGGGTCTGAGGCCATGGGAACTGAATCACCACGGATAAACCTGAGCAGACTTCAGTCATCCACGAAAATCAGGGGATCTATACTTTGTGTAGAATGGGCATTTCCATGACAGTTACATAAAGTCCCTTATTTCCATATCATTTGGGGGAGGCACATTTTTTTAAGGCAATCTTTTTTTAAAAATGTCTATTTATTTTTAAGAGAGAGAGAGAACAAACAGGGAAGGGGCAGAGGGAGAGAGAATCCCAAGCAGGCTCCACACTGTCGCTGGAGAGTCCAACGCGGGGCTCAAACTCATGAACTAGGAGATCATAATCTGAGCCAAAATCAAGAGTCAGACGCTCGACTGACTGAGCCTCCCAGGCGCCCCTGTGGGAGCAACAGTTTTAAGGAAAGGTACTCTCCTCTCATAAAAGATTAGTATTTTAAGAATTGGAATAATTTTAATGTGTGATGTAAACTGGCCATGTTTTCTAGCTAATTTGAGATTTCCTTAGGGAAAAAATTACACATCACATTTTCTTTGCTCAAAAGACCAAGTCCTCTTCGTTGCTTTTTAAATTTTAACTCAGACCTCCTTTCTCAGGTTCACTCCGTGGCTCTCCCAGATTCTACCCTTTCTTCTGCCCCTCATCAAACCACCCTTGATTATTATGACAGGTGCCAGCCTTTCATCCAGAATCCCCTATGTGCCTGGTTGGTCTGAACATTCCCCCCACAACTCCGAGACTTCTAAAATGTATCTTCCACAGAAAACCAAAGGCCAGGGCCTTGAGCTAAGTCAGGCAGCTTTTCCCCTAGAATCACACTGAATCAGAATCATTCTCGGCCACCTTTGTTAAATGATTTTCTATGTCCCCTCCTCGGGTCAGTATTTTCTTTTAACTGTAAGGAGAGAAAAGTCCTTGAAGAAGACAGGCTTTGATTGTTGAGAAATTTCTTTGGGCTTCCCTCCATCCCTCTCTCCTTGCCTACCCGCATCACTGCAGCAGGAAGCTGCGAGAATCCAATAGGGCCAAAATACACTGACTAAATGGAACCACAGTGCTTCCTGACATGCTGAACACTCAGCCTTCGGATGACGCAAGACAGTGGTGCTAGTTAGTCATGTGCAAACAAGAGTGGCTCATGACTAGCTTTACTTGCTTGGATTCCAAGTATCACCACCTACACAGTACCAAGCCTATGATGGCAATGGTAACACCTGTTCCTTTATTCATTGATACGGCAACTGCTTACCAAACAACACTGTGCTAGGTCCAGCAGGAGCAAGGATGAGTGAAACAGTAGCCATGGTCATCAGTAACTCATAACCTAATGGAAAGGACCATTCTGAAACAACATGGAAACCGAGTGATAATTACACAGCCTGAAAGAAGAGCTTCTAACGCAGAGGACGGCGGGGGGGGGGGGGGGGGGGGGGGGGGGGGGAGGGGGGGGCGGAGGTATTCGCAAAGACTTCTCGGAAAAGCCAAGGTCTGAACTGAGTCTTATGCTCGAAATCTCAGTGGTCTATCTACAGAGAGCAAAATATTTGTACACACTTTGAAAACTCCCTGGGTCTCACGCAGATCACCTCTCAAGCCAACTCGTTCCACAAACACCCTCAATTCCCGCTGGAAAATGGGCTCCAGAGCTGTGATTCCTTTATGGCATTAACTTTTGTCCATTTTCTTTTCCTTCTACTTCTCATAGGAATGAAACCATAAATCCTGTTCGCAAAATAGGTATTTCTCGACTTTCAAAACTTTGGTTCGGAAAACATCCATTTCCTGCTCCGTTAAATAAGGTTCTGGCAGATGCTGGTTCTCACCCTTCTGCCAAAGCCATTATACACGTGGGCTGCGGTGTTTGGACAGACTTTAAATAGGAGTGTTGAATCCCAACGGGTGTGTCCTGATGTGATAATTGCTTTTGGGACAGGTTATCGTGCGCGGTTTCCAGTTCAGGGCGTTTAGCTTAAAATACATTTTGCACATCGTGCAAATCACTTGGAAAAAAAAAAAAAAAAATCCTTGGTGAACTGCCTATAAAATTCCTAGCACAGGCTAAGTCATATCCTCAAGTATTTCATTTTTCCATTGGACCCAACTTTAGAGACTTTAATTAAAGGCAAATTTTATTACTTTCATTCTAAGGGTGGAGACGGAGACGCTAGCATAAAATGAGTCATGCGCGGTTGCAGAAAGGGTCAGATGCAAAAATCTTCTAGTAGATGTTAGTTTGGATGTCTGGGCAGTAAATGTTACCACTGCTTGCATTTCGTTCAGTAAGATCTTTTTCCATGTTTGTGATATAATGTAACAAATCTGTAGACGTGAATGCAGAAAGATACAAACCACTGAAATGGCTGTCAGGATCACCCTATCATCGGCTTTAACCAGTGCATTTTACACAAAAACACGTCTTTAATTTTTTTATCCTTCTGAGCACATATCTAAGCTGTCCTTCCAGATAGTGCCCGGGGCGGGGCATAAACCAAGCCTACCTCTGGTCTCTCTAAGTACCTTCTAGGGTTGTATTGATCCAGATCGTCCGCTTTCGCGCAACTATGTTACTCCGGTTAGTGATTTTTGATTTATCGCCTATACGAGTGAATATTCCCCAAGAAACACGCTATCAACTTGAGGGAGAGTCGGATGGGAATATCGTTTGACTGTTGAGTGTTGACAATGTTTTTTTCTTGGCAAATGTTCACCGCTGAAGACAATTAATTAAAAATAAGTTGGGAGGCCAACATCTTTGTGGGAGGGTTGCCCAACGATCAAATGTAATCCTTGATAATTCTGGCCCTTGCCCTGGCCCAGCAGTAGATATGTTCCCAAAGGCAAGGAAACACTCTCCCCAGGTGATGGAAGTGTGGTTGCCTCCCAGCAGGAAGCCCTCCTCTTCTTAGCAGCTGCTGCGTTGACTCACCATGTGGGTGCACGGGCCCGAGTCACGCCGACCCGTAGCTTCCCATCCTTTGAAGATGGCCAGCTGCGAATGGTGGGAGAACTAATAAACCCAGGTTCCAGCTTTCCTTCCTTCCATGGTTATTTATTAGGCACCTCGAGTGCCGGGCTCTGTGCTACACCCCAGGGATGGAGAGGTGAGCACAAATGGACACAACGCCATGGGGCTTACAGTCTAGCGGGAGAGAGAATCAACGAATGTGGCAACACACAGAGGATTATGAGAACACATAAGGAAAGAATCCAAGTGAGACTAGAAATTAGGAAATTAGGCATCTGCTAATCTAAGAACTGGTTTTCAAACTTGGCTACACATTGAAATCACCTGGGGAACTTTTTTTTTAATAAGGAAATACACTTTTAATTTTTTTTAGTGTTTATTTTTTGAGAAAGAGGAAGAGAGAGAGAGAATGAGCGGGGGGGGGGGGGGGGCAGAGAGAGGGAGACACAGAATCCAAAGCAGGCTCCAGGCTCCGAGCTGTCAGCACAGAGCCCGACGTGGGGCTCGAACCCCCAAACTGTGAGATCACGACCTGAGCCAAAGTCAGAGGCTTAACACATTGAGCCACCCAGGAGCGCCCCCCCCCCTTTTTTTTTATAAGGAAATTCAATTTTAATTTTTTTAATGTTTATTTACACCTGGGGAATTTTTTAAAAGATACTTTTTCCTGGGTTTCACCCCCAGAGATTCTGGCTGAACCGGTGCAGGGGGTGAAGTCTGGGCATCAAAATTCTTTTAAAGCTCCCTAGGTAACTCCAACGCACAGCACAATTTGGGAACACGAGTCTAAGAATAAGTAAGAGTGAGTCCGGTGAAGACCATCCTAGCAGAGGAAATAGCATATACAAAGACCCTGAGGTCGGAAGAACTTGGTGCCTTCTGAAAACGAAGTCTCTGGCGTGGAAGGAGGAGGCTGCGAGGTTATGACGCCGGGGAACTGATGGAGAAGGAGGCTGCAGCTAGACCCCACACGGCCCCGGGAAGTCGAGTTACAGATTCTCCACTTTTCAGGAGAGCAACGGGAAGCCACTGTGTGGCTTTTGACAAGGAAGAGACATTGTCAGACCTGTGTTTATAAAAGCCACGTGCTGGGCAGAGAGTGCATTGGAGGGGATACGACATCATGATATTAACCCGGGTCTCTCTCTATATTCAAGTTGCAGAGAGTTGCGGAAAGAGAACGATGATGGGGGCGGGCACAGGGCCACAGTCATGCCAAGCAAAGCAGAAAGGAGTCCGGCTTTCCCAGCTGATCCTGGACAGTGGGACGAGTCTGCGTTTCTTTCAGATCAGCCACACAGAGGCCAAGTCGCTCCCATGACACTGACCTCCTGTCTTCCGTCATCCACATCTAAATTCTGCCTTCACCCATCTCATTCCTCCACCCCCACAGGCAGTGCTGAACGAGCGGACAGGAGATCACGAGAGAAGAAAGAGCTCCCAGGGAAGAGCGTTCTCCGCGTTCCCCCAGAAATCACCTGCAGTGCCCTGAGCATAGAAAATGAAAGCCGAGTGTCTTCTGCACGGGCTGGAGGGCAGGCCCTGAGAGGGCAGAGGAGCCTTTCCCAAATCTCCGTGACCCCCAGCCGCCACACAGGCCGGAAGAGCCACTTGACCACTGTGTGAACCTGCCCCGGACTCCATGTGTCAGCAAAGTGCCAACAGCAGCCAACAGCATGTGGTCTGAATGAGCCCCTCCTTCCTTCCACAATAAGCGACAGATTAGGAATGGAATTACACCACTTTCCATCCTACCCCAGGTTTGCTATTGAACTCTAAAACAAAGCCTGCTTGCACCACTGTTTTCCATCCACAAAATGAGTGTTTGGAGACCCTGGAAGGGAGGCGGAGAACTCCAATCACTCTATGGTTTCCGCATTCAAGGAAATTAACATATAAATCCACAAAATCTGTGTAAAGAATTAAAACGGGAATCTAGCAACAGCCCTTCGAGATCTTCTACGAGCCGGACTCTGCACACGTATCTCGCCAACACTGCCACCGCCCCCATGAGTAAGGTATCACTGCCACCGTTTTACAGAAGAAGACACTGAGGTTCTGAGAGGGTACCGGAATTTGCTGGCGGACGCAAGATTGCCCGGGCTGTGACTTAAACCCGGTTCTAGTCTGACTCTGGCGCACCCGTTCTCAATCACTATGCCCCACTGCGCCCCATGCTATGGATGCTTTCTCAGTTTGGGAAACCTCCCCATCTCCACCCATTCACAGTATGCTAGCCAAGGTGCCCGTGATGGCACCGACGTGACAAGGTCTGAAAATTCAGTGTCAGTGAGAGGAGGAAGTTTTTTGTCCTCCAAACTCCGGATGTATAATCCAGGCCAGTTACTTACGCTCTCCATGCCTCAGTTTTCTCCCTTGTAAAATACAGGTAATAGTAAGAAAATCTACCTCATAGACTCTTGTAAGGACTGAATAGAATGATTTTAAAAAGCATTTAGTACAGGGGAGCCTGGGTGGCTCAGTCAGTTGAGCGTCCGGCTTCTGCTCAGGTCGTGATCTCATGGCTCATGAGTTCAAGCCCCGCGTCGGGCTCTGTGCTGATGGCTCAGAGCCTGGAGCCTGCTTTGGATTCTGTGTGCGTGCATGTCTCTCTCTGCCCTTCCCGTGCTCAGACTCTGTCTGTCTCTCTCTCTCTCTCAAAATAAATAAACATTTTAAAAAAAAGCATTTAGTACAAAGTTTCTCAGGCAGTGAGTGCTCAATCAACTTTAGTGATTATTATTGCTATTATTGCAATATTTTTGCATGCTTCTTCTCCGTCTTTTTAGCCAGTTGTGCAGTGCCTTTCACCTTCAAAGTGGAAAGTGGCAACAAATTTAGATAAAAGACTATAAACAGATTTCATTGCTTGGCCGTAATTTGATGGGGGTGGGGGGTTGGGGGGGGCGGCGGGAATCAGCTTTGCCCATCGCCACTAGATGGCGCTCATATGTTACAACCCACCCACAATGCTTTTCATATAAATTTCACAATAAAAAACGCGTTGGAGGGCAGGCAGGCGCCAGGGTATTGTTTTCTAAATGTTGCCTATTTTTCTACTTCTGGCACAAGGGCTCTACAGTGCTGCTTACATTAAAAGGCCGGGATTGTTTTCCAGTTGCTTTACTTTAGATACAAGATAACTTAAATAGCTGTCTTTTGATATCATAATGAGGGTCATGCAGGCAACAAAAGACATCCATTTTTTTTTATTTTTTTTTATTTATTTATTTATTTATTTATTGCTAAATGTGAAGTGAAATGAGTTATCGCCTGTGAAAGAGTGGTTCCATCTAAACAGTTGGGTGAAAGAACGTTAGACAAAAGTCAGCGAGTTGGTTGTTTCCCCGGTTAAGAAACATCACGTTCCCTCTTGGAATTAAAATGTCCTCACAGAATATAATTGAACAACCGTTTTCCCTGCCTAATTTTAAAAGTAAATTCTTGCCTTTTCATGTTTTTTTTTTTTTTTTTTTTTTTTTAATCGACAATACCCAGTTTCACCCATTGGAAGCCATGAACACAAGTTCGGGCTTGCTGCCACGAAAGGGTCATTCAAGGATCCCTGTCGATTGCCACATCGCCTCCGTGATGAAACGCTGTTGTCATTGCTTCCTGGGAACCACAGGTGGGAAGACTTCTTGGCATTCCCTGTCCCAGTCAACAGCGGACTCGGCTTCCCTAAGTGACACGCCTTGCTTTTTTTTCCAAGTGGAAAGCTCTCTCTTCACAAGCATTATCAGCAGATTCCAAAGTGTTCACATACCTCTCTCTCACACTTATGCCAAACCATGAGGCCAGGGGCTGTTTGCCAAAAGGAAAATATCGTGTTATTTTCTGTCCTCACGGCCAAAAATAATTTCAAAGGAGCCTAGCTTTAATTTCTTGTTTTAATTTCCATGTGGGCAAACGAACAGCCTTTGAAAGCTATATGGCTGGGGATTCCAGATGCAAAGGAGAAATGTTTGCTTGTGCCACCATGGTATGATTCTGGGACTTCCCGTGACTTGGACACCTCCCAGATTTTATCTGCCAACTCACAGACCACTTTGCACCTGGGTTCTCGTACTGGTCTCCACACCAATGCAGTTGGAAGACAAGGCAAGCAATTGCTATGGCTCCATATCAATGCATCGGATCGGACTTGCTCAGGATTGAAAGTTAGCTTGGGTAGTGGTACAACAGGGACTCAAACCCAAGCCCTCCGCAACATTGCTTTGGTTTTCACTACTGGGCATCACACACTGCATCTTAATGTCTCCTACTCGTTCGATATTCATCGACTGTCTTGAGCTCTTCATGGGTATATGCAGTCTCCATGCAACTAAATTTTAAGTTTAAAGATAATGACTGTCGGGGCACCTGGGCAGTTCAATCGGTGAAGAAGCTGACTTCAGCTCAGGGCATGATCTCACAGTTCATGGGTTCGAGCCCCGTGTTGGGCTCTCTGCTGTCAGTATAAGGCCCGCTTGGATCCTCTGTCCCCGTCTCTATCTGCCTCTCCTGGCTTGCTCTCTCTCTCTCTCTCTCTCTCAAAATAAATAAGTGAGCTTAAAAAAAATATATATAGATAGATAGATAGGTAGATAGATAGATAATGACTATGTCTAACAAACCTAACATTTTCACAAAGCCTTAAACATGAAATAAATAATCATTGGTTAGGTCTTTACTGTGTGAAGAACGAAAGTAATAAAGGTATTTTACTTAGGCACCCTTAAATCTCAATCAAATTGAATGCTTAGATTATCCTTTTGTATAAGGGAAAAACACTTCAGGATCGAAAGATGGACAATTTTTTCATATTCATTTTAAATGGAAAAAGTATGACAATTTAGGGCAGACTCATTTCCTATTCTATATCCATTGTGGGCGTAGGTTATAATTTTGATGACAGCAAAGAGACTGGGGTGTTCTTCTGTTTTCCTTTGCTAAATGACATGATTTGGGTACAAGTAAAATTGTGTTTCTGTGGGTTCGCCTCCATATTTACTCTCTGCCTGACTCCCATTTTCCAGTGTTTCATAGTCTGGAGAGGAAGTGTGGTCTAGTGGTCAGAAAAACAGTTTAGGAGACGAGAGTCGTGGTTTCTTTTCCTGTCTTACATCCTTGACTCATCAAAAGATCTTAGGAAAGTCACTGAAGCATTATGAGCCTCAGTTTATCCATGTTTTTCCAACATCGTAGAGAGGTTGCTCAGAAATCATCAGACCGTCTGACAACGTGAAACAAGAACTTTGTTCGGCTCTAAAAATAAATAACACCACCTCGATACGAAGCTTCATGAAATTCAGTAATGATGGCCAGAAGACATAATGACAGAAGAAAAGCAGGATTCTACAGTTCATTTTAGCAACTGGAAAGAGATGTCAAAGACTCCCTCTAGTAACTATCGGTTTAGCTGGTTGTGGATTATTAACAGAGACGGTGTCTGGAGAAAAATTTATGATGGAAAGAAAATCAAAGCATCGAGAATCTAGTGGAGAGGAGTGTTAGGAATTACAGGGTCTTGTCCCTGACCTCCAGAAAGAAAAAGTAACTGAACAGAAGCACTCAGATTTCATGGGGTGGGGGGGAGGGGGGTAGTCACACTCTTAGGTACTCTTAGGTCACACACTGGGAATTCCCCTCTGGTCAGGCTACAAATTCAAGATCTACTTGAGATCCTAGTTTCTCTTCAGACTCCATTCTCTCCACTACTTCAAGAACTTGAAGAAGAAAAGATAACAGTGGATGTTATACCTTGTGGGGTTAAAAGGGAAGAAGGGAGAACTCTGAAAAAAAATCAAAGCCACCCAATTATTCACACACAGAGAATCATTTTTATTCCATCACATGGCCTGTTGGCTGGTGGATTGACGGTGGCATTCTCCGCCACCAAAAGCCACCCAAGAAAACAGAACAAGGTTGCCTTCAGAACCTCACTGTCGCCTCAGCAACTAGTGTCATTGCATTAGGGATTGCTGTCACCTTCATAAAATAGAGCCTGATAAATCAATAGTTTACTATCATTCTAATACTACAATTAATAATAGTAGTTATTATTACTATTATTATAAGAATAACAACTACTGGGGCGCCTGAGTGGCCCAGTCAGTTAGGCGTCTGACTTCGGCTCAGATCATGATCTCACAGTTCGTGAGTTCAAGCCCCACATCGGGCTCTGTGCTGACAGCTCAGAGCCTGGAGCCTGCTTCGGATTCTGTGTCTCCCTTTCTCTCTGCCCCTGTCACTCTAACCGTTGGGGAAATCTGTTAATACAAGAATAAAATTTTAGTAGAGAAGCTGGAGTAGTGGTAATATACATACACTCACACATGTACATACATGTATAGGAGTGTATAATACATAAAGAGAGGAACAAAGAAGGTACTGTAATGAGAATATCATGAAGAAATGGGTTAATCCTGGCACTGATCATAAAATTGGCCCATTGGCAAGTTATGGAAGAGACTTCAATTACCTAGAACTATTGGAAACTTCCACCTGAAAATCAGGTCATCTGATAAACGTCTGGATTTCATTTGCCTCCCTTACAATTTCGCTTCTCAGAAAGCAAAGGAGGTAGCAGAGCACCTGCTGCTTTGGCTGCGATTCTTCTTCATGAGAAACTTCTAGGAGATACGAGATCCCACGCATGTTCAGACTTGTATCCTGCTACCAATCCCAACAGCTTCCACTGAGAAGCCCATGAACGTGAAAATCGTACAACATGATCACAAACGACCTCTGCACGATAAAGGAGACGATACTAAAAAGACCCGTGAAAATAGAGCCAGACATGCCCAAACCAAGGCAAGGCAAGGTAAGGCCGGCAAAAAAAGTGTAAGGCTCAAAGGACACTTTCTTTGGAGCAAGATGGATGGACACGTCCACCCCATCAAATCATGGCAGCTTATTCATTTATTTCCACTGACTAATTCTCACTCTGAGGTTCTCTCTCTCTCTCTCTCTCTCTCTCTCTCAAAAAATACTTCCAGGGAGGCAACTGGCTGGCTCAGCTGGTAGAGCACAAGACTCTTGATCTCAGGATTGTTAATTTGAGTCCCATGTCGAATCTTAAAGAAAGAAAGAAAGAAAGAAAGAAAGAAAGAAAGAAAGAAAGAAAATACTCCCAAAGAGAATTAAATTTGTGGTCAGTCAATAAGGATAAATTAGAGAAGAGATGTAAGGCAACTGAACACACTAATGGAATTTATGGGATTTGAAATAAGCAGAAATATCGTTTCATGTATGGAAATGTTACCCATAAAAGCAGAAATAAAGGAAATACTAGACAAGAGACAAAGTGAATATGGAATATTTAACTAAAAAGTTTCCAGGAAGTGTGTTCCCCTGATTTAGAAACCATCGTGCATTACCACATTCTCAGGAACTTGGAGTCTTGTGTCTTCCTTTGCCTCTCAGTGCCATGCACACCGTAGTACTCACTAAGGATTTGTTCAACAAATGAAGTTAGGAATGATACTCTAGGATCAACAGCCATCAGTACAGTATATCAATATCTACAGTATAGTTCTCAAAGAGCATTCCACTATATAGGAACCCAAGCAAGTTGAGAATAAGAATATACAGCTCTCATCAACAGTATTTTTTCAAAAATCGTCTTACCAATCTATAAAACAGGGATCCAAATATGTTCTGTGAATATAAAATAATAACATAAAGTGGAAAAGAGGCAAAGCATACAAATTTCTGAGAATAAATTGGTTACCACATTTGTAACAAAACAGAGGTCCTAACAATGGCCCTAAGGGATGGGATCAGGTCTCCCTCATCTCTGTGTCTACACCTCCTTCTACCCCTCACTCTCTCTCCTCAAGCCACAGCAATAAAAGGGTTTTTACCCTTGTTGTGGTCTCCTCTACCTGGACCGCTGTTCCTCCCCTCTCCCCGCGCTCCCCCCCCCCCCCGCCATTATCTGCATAGCTACTACTGCCTTTCTTCAGGTCTTTGCTCAAATACACCTTCTCCGTGACACCTTCTCTGGAAACCCCATGTATATTTGCAACACCATCCCAATCGCTGCATTCTCCATCCTGGCCTGAGGTCCCCCGAAGCAGAGCCCGAACAAAGGCTTACATGCAGGGATATGGTTGAAAATGTGATCCCAGGAACAGAAGGGGAGGACCAGGTGAGCGAAAAAGGCAGTGAGGCAGGGCCACCAAGGATGTGCAATCCAGCTGACTGTCCCTCCTTGAGATGATAGGTCCTCCCAGGACCCTTCTGAGGAAGCTTAGGAAATGTGATCAGAACTATATCAGAAGCATTTGTTGGCCCCCTCGTCCCCCCGGATGTTCCAGGCTCAGCGTCAGAGAAGTTCCAGAACTCCATGCAGTTCCATGTGAAAGCTGGTCTAAGTCCGCCAGGAATGTTCTCTACAGTACAGCTGGAATCCTGGGGACAGCTGTGAAGCAGCAGCATGCGAAAAGAACCCTCTCTCCCCTCCCTGCTCTGTTTCTCCATTGCTCTTCTAGAATCCGAAATTCTGTTTTATGTCTATGTTTATCTCTTTTTGCTACTGTGTAAGCTCCACAAGGTCAGGCATTATTATGGGCTTAGTTCACTGCCGTATCCCCGGTACCCAGAAGGATATCTCGCACAGCCTGAGCACCCAGCATATCACTGGTGAATGAGTGGGTGAATGAATGAATGAATGCAAGCATTCATTTTGAAATACTGTGAAGAGTTGCGTTTTGGTGGGATTTTCTGAACAGAAACTCACAGGGGATGTTCAAGATCACAAGTCATCATCATGTGATAATTATTACCTTGTTACCCTCAAAATTTATCCAGAAATAAGTCTTCATTTTTTACATGTCATCACTGAACACTGGTCATAATTACACCCAGAGGGACAGTAGACAAAAGCATCCAAAAATCTTTCAAGAGAAAAGAGAAACACCTTTAGTATTTTCATTTCTCTACTTTTCTACCCAGCTTCATCCAACCGTCTGGAGATGGCCAAAGTCAACCACAAAACCTACTTCCCTTTGCCCAACGCTTCTCATTGTTTCCAGAAAATATAGCATTCAGCCTTCATTGGCTTAGTTTGCATTAGGTTTAAAACTAAGTTTACACTAGTTTAAAACACATTTAAAATATGTTTCATATTACTATATTAATGAATAAATAATATCTTTATTAAAAATAAATAAAAATAAATACATAAGCATTTTTATTTTTATACACACAGACACAAATTCTATGTCTTATTTTCTCTTTTACTTCACAAATTGATATCTCTTGCTTCCCTTGCTTGTTCCCACACCAGATCTTTTTCCTAAACTCCTTCCTGTGCATGCAATACATTTAAAAGGTGACCCAAAATATGCTCAGTTAAATAATCCTGCGGATAGGGTTGCCCGGGTGGCTCCGTCGGTTAAGCGTCCAACTTTAGCTCAGGTCACGATCTCGTGGTCCATAAGTTCGAGCCCCACGTCGAACTCTGTGCTGACAGCTCAGAGTCTGGAGCCTGCTTCGGATTCTGTGTCTCCCTCTCTGTCTGCACCTCTCTCTCTCTCTCTCTCTCTCTCTCAAAAATAAATAAACATTAAAAATTTTTTGGGGGGGCGTCTGGGTGGTGCAGTCGGTTAAGCGTCCGACTTCAGCCAGATCACGATCTCGCGGTCCGTGAGTTCGAGCCCCGCGTCGGGCTCTGGGCTGATGGCTCAGAGCCTGGAGCCTGTTTCCGATTCTGTGTCTCCCTCTCTCTCTGCCCCTCCCCCGTTCATGCTCTGTCTCTCTCTGTCCCAAAAATAAATAAACGTTGAAAAAAAAAAATTAAAAAAAAAATTTTTTTTAATAATCCTGTGGATATTCACTGATTCAGGCACTGACCTCTTTGTGTCAATGCGAATAAAGATGCTGGTGTCTCCAAGAAAATCCAAGTTTGCCAGAGTCCGTTCAGAAAGATTTGTTCGTTAAGTAGCATAACCTACTGGTGTTTTAAATAACTGTAGACTGATAACTATTTAACAGACTTCCGCGTGGCTGCATGGCCTGCCCTAATCACTTCTCTATACTCACATCAACACAAGGTCCTACTTTATGAGATTGAGTTTTCTAGACCCCGCTAAGCATAACAGTAGGCTTTCATCATGTTTGCCTTAAGGTGAATCCTTAAGTCAGTCCTCATTATTCACGGATTCCATGTTTGCAAATTCACCCACTCGATAAAATTTATTTGTAACCCCAAAATCAGTAAACGGCAAGGCACTTTCATAGTCATTCGCAGGCACATACAGAGCAGCCAAAACTTTGAGGGACTTCACACACGTGTTCCCAACTGACGAATGAGGCGACGCGCTCCCTTCTCATTTCAGCTCTCATATTGCAGGCAAGTATCCTTTGTAAACAAGTGTCCTTTTCGGGGTTTATTTAGCGCCGCATTTTCCACTTTTTTGTTCTTATTTTGGCGATCTCATTGTTTAAAATGGCCCAGGCACAGTGCCGAAGTGCTGTCTGGTGCTGTCTGCACAAGAAGGTTGTGCTATGCCCAACGGAGGAAATCCGTGTGTTAGACGAGCTTCATTCTGGCAGGAGTTAAAGTGCCATGAGTCCAATGTTACTAAATCAACAATATATACTAAATAAGCTGCCTTGAAACAGAAGCACATAAAACAAGGCTATGTATTGATCTGTTGACCAAACGTGGTGGTCGGAGGCTCACAGGCACCTACCCCTGTATTCTCTCTAGGAGCAAGGGTTCAATACTCACCAATTTGGTGTTCGGTGACTTTGTGGGGACATCACTACCACAAACCAACTGTACAAAAATCAACTGCACAAGAAGCTCTAAAAGCACAAAAACAGGGATCTCCCCTGCTATCGTGAACCTATCAGTCCTTGTCACATCTCCACAGCCCTCACCTCTACTTGTGAAAGGCTGCCCAGGGCCACGCTGGCAACCCCGAAGTCTGCAGACATGCAACTTAGCAAATAGTACAGCACATTCAGGCCCCCGGAGCTGCTCTCGACTAATGATGTCTGGGGACATGTGACGGATTACGTCTAGCATCCTGAACTCACCAGTGGGGTAGTTCTGAGGCCTGTTGTAGCCACACCGCTTTCCAGAGTCCTCTGGAGGAATTAGGCTGCAGTTGGCCTGAGGGTAACTGATTTGACAATTCAGTGTCGAGTGGTTTCATTCCCTTCCTGTCGACTTACTTGTAGCCCTCTCCCAGATAAACTGCTTGAACTACTCGAGTAGAAAAACTACTCAAATTTTTGGCTCACGTCTGCTACATAGGAACCCAAACCAAGATACACCCTGATCCCAAATCTGTCAAAAGCATCTCAATTGAGATGAGGTAACAGCCACGTCACTACCACTATGATAATAGCCCATACCAATTAAGGTATTTATATGACTTAGAAATGCACACAACGCCCATGACACAAAGGGACCATTAGCACAGGGCTCTAAAACCCCAATCCAGGGACTGATCAGCAAGCTAATCAGCTTCATAACCCCTTGGAGCTAGTGGAGAATCTATGACAAGAGAGTTCCTGATAGCACCTGGCACATGATATGTGCTCAAAATTGGCTGTTTGGTGAATGAACATATAGTAAACTTTTAACATCATCCTATAAGTCATGCAAAGCCTGTGGGGGGGTTGAGCAACGAAATAGCCATACAAATTGTGCTGCAGAGAAATTAATCTGGTGTTGGCATAGAAGACGGTTACGAAGGGAGATAAATTCATGTGTTCCAGTTAAATGAGAGAATGAGACATATATATATAGAGAGAGAGAGAGATTTTCATCTAAGTATACTTAAAAGCAAGAGATCAAATTCTAAATGAAGAGTGAGAAGAAGGGGGAAGAAAGAGAGAAAAGAGAGGGAGAGAGAGCCCAAGCCCTACAACGAGCCAAGCAGATATCCATCCCCTCCCCCCAAGAACATGTCACCCTTAGACCCTAGCTGTGTAAATAAACCTACAGAACAAAGGTTCAGTCTGAGCCGCAAGTTCAAACTTCCCCGGGCTGTCGATAACACACACAGCAGCAGACAGCATCCTGTGCAAGGGGCAAACCACGGCAGGAAGCAGCCTCTGTCTTTATGCTTTCCTAAGATATTTATACACTCCTCTGTGGCCAGCAAACATAACTGGTGTAACTTGGATGAAATTTTAATTATACAGGATTTTAATGATTTAAGTTGCTGTGGGTGAAGAGGGGAAGCCAATAAGAAGGGAGCAAAGGTTCAACTAAGTACAGCTGCCCGTTTCCCCTCAGCCCTGTAGAAAAAAAAAAAAAAAAAAAAAAAAAACAGCATTCCGGAGAAAGGTCTCAAGGTTCACTGTTGAAGGTAGGAGAGAGCCACATAATTCTAGCTACTGGCTATGGGCACTGGCTCTGTCACTACTCTGTCTCGCCACAACATGTCAACAAGTTTACAGATCTGGAGTTGATAATCTTGCTATAAAAAGGATTCTGGGGTAACTGTCATCTCCATACCCATTGTTCTTTATCTGCCACTTTCTTCTAGACTTTTCTTCCTTCTCTCCATCTCTGCTTTATTCTTCGGTACTAGCCTATCCACACTCCTCTCCAAGTCTCCAGTCGAGAGCCGAACCAGAGGTGCATATTCCGTCCTGCCAGAATACGCGCACCCTTATCTTGAAATTCGCGAGAAGGCTGGCTTGATCGGCCTCCATGTGGAGCCGCCAGAGGGACCTCAATGGGACTTTCACCCAACATTTACATTGCTAACGCGTGGCTGGCCCCAGTTGGAATGAGGTCAGCATTTGCTCCTGAGATTCTTACCAATAAGCCCATTTCTTATTCTTACATCATCCTCTTCAGCAGACCTGCCCTATCAGACTGCTCTGGGGAACTTAGCAAGATGGCTGAGTTAGTCACACAGTATTCAAGTGTGCGTTTTCATTCATTCAACCACTTACTGAGAGCTAACAACTGTGCTGGATCCCTTGAGGGCTACAATGATGAATACCACCAAGGCTTGAACCCCAAGTTGTTGATAATTTGGCAGGAAGCAAGATGTATGTTCAAACTATAGTGGAACATAACAAAGCATCCTGACAGATGTGGCAAGACCGCGCTCAGCTGGGAGTTCAGGAAAGCTTCACAGAGAGCATTTGAACTTGGCCTTGGAGGCTAGATGGGATCTCCAAATGGAAAGACAAGGGATTCTGGGTGAAATGAATAGATATAAGAATGAATAGGAATAGAAATGTACAAGGTAGTGGGAGAGGCGAGGCATTCAGGAACAGAAAGTATTTCATTCTGGCCACAACATATTTTTGTTAAAGGAGTTAAGGCTAAAAGGGTTAGATTAGGGCTAGAATTGATTTTACAGGCAGTGGAGAGACAATGAATGCCCGAGCACCTCGTTCAAACCCTCACTTCCAAAAGTGGAGCCCCACACCTAGAGAGATGACAAGTCTTTTCCAAGATCCCGTAGCAAATCAGAGCTGGCTCTGGGTTCCCATCCCGAGGCCCCTCACCATGTGGCTATTTCACAATGAGGACCGAGCCTTAGGACAAATAAGCTGGCAGCAGAATAAAAAGACAGATGACAGAGGTGAAAGACTGTGGCACGAGAGCTGCAAAGGAGGCCTTTGCGGGTTCCAGGAAAGGAATACTGGGCACCTGGACCCAGTTGTTGGCAGTGGGACTGGGAGGAAGGTTCAAGTCCAAGAGTAATTGTGGAGGGAGGATTTACAGGACAAGATGACTGTTTGGCTGTGTGGGCTGTGGCGGGGGGAGGCGGAAGAGTTGATTCCAAGGTTTCAAGCCCAAGTGACTAGGAGTCCCATTTATGGAAAAAGGAAATCGCCCACTCTTTCCTTAGTTCCTGGCAGTGCACCTTCCTCTCCGCCCCTCTCCTGCCAAAAGTGCTCCATCAGAGTTTTTCCTGGCCCCTAAGTCAAGGCTCTGGACAGAGCCCTTGCTCTGCAACATGTGATGACATCATCACTGTTGTGCACCCCTCCTTTTTGTTAGTCTCCCTGTTCTCGGATTTCTTGTCTCGTGGGCTCTTATTACTTACTCCTTAATTTTTCGTTAGGCCACTGATTGTACCTGTTTTCTAAGTTTATATTCTTTTCCCTTTTCATAGTCATAACGTACAACAGAGCCTCAATTCAAACTAGTTCAACTCAAAAGGGGATTTATTGGTTCCTGAAATTGAAAAGCTTGAAGGCACAACAGGATCCATGGATCTGAACTGGATCCCCCCCCTGCCCCCCGCCTCTCTCTCTCTCTCTCTCTCTCTCTCTCACACACACACACACACACACACACAATCAGTTCTGTTTTTCTTTCTGTTGGCTCTGCTCTTAGGCAGCCTCCACTGGTAAGATGGCCTCCAGAACCTCTACGGCCTCCAAGTTCAGCTGCTCTGATAAATGGAAAAGCTCCAATGATTCCAATAAAAGTGCTGATATTTAGTCTTGCTAGACCCAGTGTGGTCAGGTACCGTTGCTGACCCAATCTGTATGACCAGAGGGATGGAATATACTGATTGGCCAGGCCAGGCCTGCAAGTGGCTGAGGTTAGTCCCTCCAAGTCACATGAACTAAGAGCTGGAAAGGGGGTCCTAAAAAAGAAACTCCAAAGGAAATCACATAACTGTGGTTACCAGAGAAGGGGAGTGGTTGCTGGCTGGGGGCAAACAGCACATTTTTATTGTTGTTTGCATCTATTCACATCCAAAGTATGTAGGTCTCCTTTTTCTTTGGATTTCTGGACCCCTTCCTGGATACTTTCTCCTAAACATCTCACGTCTACATCAAACTGTCTACATTCAAAGGTGAATGTTTCTCCTGCCACGTTTCCTATTTATCTATATAGTGCCACCATATCCTAAGCCACCTGAGATCATGGCTTTGGAATTAATTTTTATGCTTTCCTCTGCTACACCTGACTCCCTTCCCCAAGACGCAAGTCCTTGTACCTATAAGCACACACATGCACACATCCAAATCCTCTCGTTCCTTCTCTGCTTTGTCTTTCACATTATCCTTCTCACCCTGTGTGGGAGATCGTAAAAATGGCCAAATCTTTCACTCTTCTCTATCCACACCCTCTCCAATGGGATTCTGTACCTCTCCCACTGACAGAGTTTCTTTCCCCGCTCAATGAATCTGGGTTGAACTTGTAACTTCCTTTGGCCTAGGTGACGAGTCTTTGTGACTTTGGCTGTTCCTTGCTCCTCTGTCTTCACCATGAGACCAAGCTCAGGCTCACCTGTGGAGCAAAGATAAGCCATGCCAGATAAGCCCAGCCTAGCCTGGCCAGGCACCAGATGACCTAACAGCTGACCACAGATGCTTGAGAGAACAGAGCCAAAAGCAGAAAAACTGCCAGGCTGAGCACAGTTTAACTTGATGACCCTCAGAATCAGGAGCTAAATAAATGGTTGTTACTTTTAAAGCACTAAATTCCAGGTTTCTGTGTTACACAGCAAACACTGACTGATACATCTCCTTTCCTGACACTGACCTAATTCATGCTTTCCATTTCCTTCCTTCTTACCTAGTTGGTGCGTCGTTTGAGGCAGTCTTAGAATGATCAGTAATAATTATTTCTAACGCTTACTTAGTGCTTATTCTGTGCTATATAGAGCCTGAACACCTACATATAATAACTCATTAAGTTTCACAGCAGTAAACATCATCCCTGACCAGATACAGGGACATCAGAGAACATGTGAGAGAGAATCACTAGGAAAGATTATTCATCCTGGAAACAGAAGCCAAACAATCAGGGATGTTTGGTCATCCAGGAGGCATCGTGGACTTCTATGACCACTTTCCTCCGTTATATGCCACCTCTATGCAGCGTGAGATCCCGTCAGGGAATGCATTTTTTTTTTTTCTAGACAACCACACTAAACTCTCCGTCACTCTTAAAAATACACAAGTTCCATACAAATCAGTGGGAATTACTCATGCATCTCTAAGAACCAAAGTTATCTTTATGGATTAAAAAACCCACTCAAATAAAATATTACAGTACTAATATGGTACTATGTCCTCTTGACATGGTTATCAAAGCTACTGTGTTTAATAGACAAATCTGATCCGGTAAATTACCTACTGTTTAAGGGTAGCAGTACTAAATAACAAAGACTTCCCCAGCCTCCCCTCAATTAATCTGTCTGTCCCCAAAATAACCCATGTCTAGAATGAAACCTATGACAATTCTACCATAGAAAGTTCTCCATTGTAAAGAAATCCCCATGGTAGTGGTAGAGGTGGTAGGGAAGAGGGAGAAATGTTTTAGAAAAGTATAACATTTTTGGGGCGCCTGGGTGGCGCAGTCGGTTAAGCGTCCGACTTCAGCCAGGTCACGATCTCGCGGTCCGGGAGTTCGAGCCCCGCGTCAGGCTCTGGGCTGATGGCTCAGAGCCTGGAGCCTGTTTCCGATTCTGTGTCTCCCTCTCTCTCTGCCCCTCCCCCGTTCATGCTCTGTCTCTCTCTGTCCCAAAAATAAAATAAACGTTGAAAAAACAAATTAAAAAAAAAAAGAAAAGTATAACATTTTTAAAAATTGACTTAAGAATTCTACTTGCGGACTACTTAAGAATCTTACACAATTTAAGGTTAGGCTTTTTTTTCTTTAGTTAGTCCAACACTTCCAGTAGCCATTTTGTTTGTTATTTTTTATTCCATTTGTTCCAAGTATAGAGGAGAAGGAAGGGCTGTTTCCCTCTGCTAACAGGTGGGGCTGGAAGGAAAATTTTTCTAGTCACTCATGAAAATGAGCCCAGTCAAGAATTTTATTTTTGTGGAAATAATACCTCAAGATAGGTAGAGGTCAACCCTAACAAGATCATAAAATAGGGAGAAGTGGCAGAACGAGTGTGGCCCTGACACCCTGCACAAAAGAGCTCACTGTGCTGTGGCACTACCGTAATATTAGGTGGGCATTCTGTGCCCTGGAAAACATCATTTCAACTTTGTTCCTGGAGCCTGAACTGTTTTAATCTTTGTTGCTGCTAAAATACACACGAATGTTCCATAAACATATACGAGCACAGGAGTCATGAGGAAACAGAAATGCGACAAAGACAACCTGGTTTTCAGGGCATAAGATGAAACCTGAAATGTAAGGTCACAAAACTGTCAACGCTATGCCACGCAACCTGCCCTGTATTTAATTATCGAGTATTCTGTTAAGATGTTCTTGTCATATGGCTTATAAGCAAATTGTCCGTTCATTTCCTATCGTTACTAAGTGCCAAATGCAGGAGATGACAAAACTCTCATAATAGGGAAATCATTAAAAATGACAAAAACAAAACTCTCCTAGATCAGGTGAGAACAAAATGATGGTGGCAATGTTATGTTCTACTGACTTCCCAGAAAAATGGAGAAAATATTGTAAATAGACAACTTCTATTCTGTTTTACCCTAGAATACCTTCAAAGAACATGCCAGGGGGAAAAAAAATGTAATCCTGCTTGCCTCTTGCTATCTACATCATATTGCTGAGTATTCTTATTTTCTCAAAATGCCAACCTAGGGTGATTTTTTTAACGCTTTCTCAGTCTCTCTTACAGACAAACCTGAAATGAATTTAGCTCCAAAGGGGTCATAGCAACTTCTTTAATCTAACAGCACAGGGAATGGACACAGTGCCATCTGATAAGGCACATCAAATACTTGCCCCCAGTGGCACTCTTGTGATTTCCCCTTCAGAACACTGCCACTCTATAACCCCTTCTTAGCAATTAAAATGCATTATCCCAACCCACAAAAATAATAGCTGATGAACAAGCTAGTCTTCTACACCCACTGAGAAGGTAATCATAATATCAACATTCTAGAGCTTCCTACACCCTCACTGTTGTTTATGGGTCAGGAAGTTCTAAGCACTTTGAGTCTCCATTCGTCTCCCAAGTTTGGTGAGTGACCATTACTTTGAACTCTTTATCAAGTAAATTACTTATCTCCATTTCATTCAGGTCTTTCACTGAGGTATTATCTTGTTCTTTTATCTGGAACATATGCCTCTGTTTTCTCATTTTGTTTGACTCTGTGTCTGTTTTCATGTAGTATGCGAAACAGCTGCCCCTCCCAGTCTTGAAGGAGTGGCCTGTGTGGGAGATGAAACTTATCAGTCAACTTTGCCCTAGCTTTTGTTGTCTCTCACACCTTTGTGATTGTCTAAGTGGCCTGATTTATTCCTGATAGGACCTCATTGTTGACCATGTGTCAGCACCTGTTGGTGTTTCAAAAGGAGTGACCTTAGTCAGTACCTACTTCCAGGCTGACTGGAAGCCAGGTCCTCAGGCAACAGCTTTTAATGTATGTCAATACATACAGTCCTGTGGGACCACCATTGTAGACCCGATGACATCCCGACTAAGAGATCTGGGGGTATCCCCTGAGCCACAGTTGAAGGAGCCCAGGCTTCAGATGAGTGTATACGTTCCTTTCTGGAAGGTACCGGTGGGCTGTGGTGAGGGCCGAGGCGGGGCACAAAGATGGTGTCTCCTTGCATAGGTTCCCTGAGAACACCTCTTTAGCCTCTAAATGTGTGGCACACCTGAAACCTATCCCTGAGGTTGAAGTTTCAGGACAAGTAAATCAACCTTTTTCACAGACTGGGAAAGTGTTTCAGTCTGCTAACTATGCAGTGCCCTGGGTAGGGTAGCCTGCCCGGCACTGTCTTTTCTATTGCTGTGCCATTCAGAAACATAAGCCCTTCTGGCCACGGGAGCCAGGTGATCAGGAAGCATCCCTTGTGTGGACTGCGCTCACCTGCCAGCTTTAGCAAGGTTGTGGAAGAGTGTTGAGAGAGGGGCACATCCACGGTTTCGCTCAGGCCAAGAAAGAGTTGTAGAGACAGTGAATGGCGGCCATGTCTGTGAGCGCCCGCCTACTCTCGCAAGGGAGAAGGAGCGTGCTCTCGCCAGCAGCTCCGTCTCCAAAGAAAGTCCCAACTTCTCCCTGCCCCTCTAGCAGATGCTTTAAGGTTAGCAAATGAATCTCCTTCAGATGTAATGCAGTCACCTCTCACATTGCTGCCTTTGTGCTAAGTCCTGGGACAACCGACTCTATGCACAATCCCCACAAAAAGAGTACATCTGGGGCACCTGGGTGGCTTAGTTGGTTAAGGGACCATATTCAGCTGAGGTCATGATCTCATGGTTCATGAGTTCAAGCCCTGTGTCAGGCTCTGTGCTGACAGCTCAGAGCCTGGAGCCTGCTTCAGATTCTGTGTCTCCCTCTCTCTCTGCCCCTCCCCAACTCATGCTCGCTCGCTCTTTCTCTCCCTCCCTCTTAAAAATAAATAAACATTAAAAACAAAAAGAGTATATCTGATCCCCACAGCCCCCCAGGCCCCTTGAGCATAAGCTCCTTGGTTCCCAAAGCCAGATGTTTTAACCGCTTTATCTCTCCAGTGCAGGTCTCAAGGGCTGCGGTGCCAGATGTGGGGCACAACCCCTCACTCCTTAGGGAGATACTCCAGACCAATGAGATCCCTCCCTATAGTGTATTGCCACGTTGGGGGTAGGGTTTTTGGAGACTCTGCATCTGTCTCTCCTCCCTGTCTCCATGGAGTCTTTCTATCCCTTGTGGTGGAGGGAGCTGTGCAGCTAGTTTTCAGCTCCTTTTCAGCAGCAATTATTCCTTATGTACCTGTAGATTTGGTGTTTCCATGAGAGGCGGTGAGTTCAGGGTCTTCCCACACCATCACCTTGAACAACCCCCTCCACAGCAGGTAGTTTTTGAACTAGACTTTGAAGGATGATCATTTTCTTTTTCCAGGTGAAGAAAGGAATGGTTAGACAGAGAGGAGACCAAGCAAGAACATAACCACATGGATGGAAATGTTAATATAGAAATCATAAAAACATGGTAATCATAGAGAAAATAGTTAAAACTTACTAAATTAAATGAGTTTTCCAGGGGCGCCTGGGTGGTTAAGCGTCTGACTTCAGCTCAGGTCATGATCTCACGGTCCATGAGTTCGAACCCCGCGTCAGTCTCTTTGTTGACAGCTCAGAGCCTGGACCCTACTTCGGATTCTGTGTTTCCCTCTCTCTCTGCCTCCTCCCTCACTCACACTCTGTCTCTCAGAAATGAATCAATGTTAAAAAAAAATAGTTTAAAACAAATAATAAAATAAAATAAAATAAAATAAAATGATTTTTCCATTACAGCGAAAGGGACAAAAGTAAGGTACAACTCCCAATCCATCGATGCCTACTGGTGATGTGCCAGGCACTGTGCAAAATACTTTTATTTACTTGTCATGATAACCCCAGGTAGTAGATATTAGATCCCCATTTTATGGATAAGAAAACCAAGGTTCTGAAAAGTTGAAATATCTACATAGCTAGTGAGAGGATCCCATCCTACGTCTATTTGGTTCCAAAGATTATGGTCTTAACAACTGTCTTATTCTAGGAACTGAAAATGAGAACCAACTCTCAGCCAAGACCTCATGATATCACTTAGGTTAAGGAATCGCAGCTGATGAGCAGCTAAACCCCCAACTCTGCAGACGAATACAGTTAGGTTGTATTTTTGTTCATGAAAATTCTGAAGTGGATGTTTCTGATCTACAAGATTCTCCTTCAAGCAGTCGTGTAGGGACCTATGGCCCCTTCTCTCTTGTGGTCCCACTGACTTCTCCTTCCAGGAGCCAGGAGATTGTATGGCTCACAGCTGGAGGCACTCACCTCACTCTCATTCTATTGGCTAGAACTGGGTCACCTGACCATCCCTTGCTACCAAGGAGGACCGAATATTTAGCAAGCAAAATTACTTTATCAGAAGAGCTGTGAAGTCAGCTTAGAGAGGCTTTGAAGAGGGGCACCTGGGTGGCTCAGTTGGCTAAGCATCCGACTTCGGCTCAGGTCGTGATCTCATGGTTTGTGAATTCGAGCCCCGTGTCAGGCTCCATGCTGACAGTTCAGAGTCTGGAGCCTGCTTGGAATTCTGTGCCTCCCTCTCTCTCTGCCCTCCCCCACCCACACTCTGCCTCTCTCTCTCTCTCTCTCTCAAAAACAAACGTTAAAAGTTTTTTAAAAAAAACAGTGAGTACTTCACTCAGCTTATTTAAATCAATGGAGTTTTATTTATTTCTTCTCATACCAAGTATGAAATTCTGAAAAAGCATAAGCATATCCTCTAAAGATGAACTCACCAGGAATCATTTCCCATGTTTGTTTTTAAGAGAGGCAATAGGGGCGCCTGGGTGGCTTGGTCGGTTGAATGTCTGACTTCAGCTCGGGTCATGATCTCGCGGTCTGTGAGTTCGAGCCCCGCGTCGGGCTCTGTGCTGACAGCTCAGAGCCTGGAGCCTGTTTCAGATTCTGTGTCTCCCTCTCTCTGTGACCCTCCCCCGTTCATGCTCTGTCTCTCTCTGTCTCAAAAATAAATAAAAACGTTTAAAAAAAAAAATAAGAGAGGCAATAAATATTGCATAATGAATTCTACAGTCAAGAGGAGAGTTATATACAGGCTGAGTTGGCCATTGCCAAAATCAAAAGTATTTTTCAAGATGAACTGATCTGTAATTAAGAATTAGTAAGGGGTAAAAAACACAATCCACATTCAAACGGTATTAAATATACTCCACACTTTGGATTTCGATGAGTTAAACTTTTATACTAACTGCCTTCACCACCTTCACCAAGGCCTTCCATGTCTGTCCCCGGGCACATCGCCTCTCCTCCTACAACTCACCCCTAGCTACAACTGTCCTCCTTCCGATTCTTCAAACAGCAGGCATGCTTTCAGCTCAGGGTCTTTGCTCTGGGGAAATAGAACTTTCCCCAGTATAATTTGTGGCCAAAAAAAGATGCACCTACAATGGTCATATAGTTGAAAAGTGGTTATTCAGGCTAGGGAGCTGATTTGCAAACCTGATCTAGAAAAGGACAAATCCAAAATACTGTCCAAGACCAAATGGTAGACTTCACAGGGGAGTCACAAGCCATATTACATGGCCCTAAACCTGAAGCTCTGGAGATGGATGAAATGAGTTTGTGCTCAGTTACCTTGGAGAAAACACAACTATCCCCTAATAATTCTCTCAATATATGGAAAAAATGTTTTAAGGGAACTACAAAAGCCGAGACTCATTTGTTTTTTATCTTCATCCCATCCGACTCTAACAAGGATATAAAGCCAAACCACTAACTAAAATAGGATGAATTTTGGTGAAGTATGAAAAAACTTGGGAGGATTATTCATGAATAAAAATCGGAAACAATGAGAAGCCTCAGCTCTGCCAATACACCATACTTGGTGACACGAACTGAAATCAGATGGCATCATCCTAAGAATGCAGGTTTTTCTGGAAGCCACATTTCAGCTTCACACGATCTCCTCTCAGAAAACTCCCCACCCCTCACCTCCTGAAGAAGGTTACTTTGGACTGAATGTTTGTGTTCCTCCAAAGTTCATACGTTGAAACAATCACCAGTGCAAAGGTACTTGGAGGTAATCACGTCACAAGGACAGAACCATCATGAGTGGGATCAGTGTGCTTATAACAAGACGTGAGAAAGAAAGATGATTTCTTTTCCCACCATGTGAGAACACAGCAAGACAGTGGCCATCTGTAACCAGAAAGAGAGCCTTCTCAGGCATCAAATTGACTGGCGCCTTGATCTTGGACATTCTAGCTTCTAAAACTGTGAGAAATAAATGTTAAGCCACTCGGTCTGTGATGTTTTGTCTGAAAATACTGAGACAGAAGCTGTAGCCAGTATCACTTCAGTGCTGAAAGGACAGTCCCAGCTCCTCCCTCAAAAGGATGTCGCCTTAGCACAGAAGAAACCGTACCTCTCATCTGATCTATGTTTACAAACCAGGTTATTGGGGGGGGAAGACAGAGGTATAGCGGACACAAGGTCTAGGCATTCTTTAAAACCTCCTTACTGCCATTTAGGAGCAGAAAAATCCAAACTGAGAAACAAAGTAATAAAGCTTTTACCCAACTGCTTATACTCACTACTCAAATATAAATTCACTTGTTACGTGCTTCCTCTGAGGCTTTTCTCCTCCAATAGCTTGGCCAGATAGAAACATAATTAATTTCTTTTTTCTTTTTTAATTTTTTTTTTAACGTTTATTTATTTTTGAGACAGAGAGAGACAGAGCATGAACGGGGGAGGGTCAGAGAGAGAGGGAGACACAGAATCGGAAACAGGCTCCAGGCTCTGAGCAGTCAGCACAGAGCCCGACGCGGGGCTCGAACTCACATACCGCGAGATCGTGACCTGAGCCGAAGTCGTACGCTTAACCGACTGAGCCACCCAGGCGCCCCAACATAATTAATTTCAAAAGACCCAATGAGCCGTGTGATAGAGCAAAGATTACTAGTAATACCAAGATTTTTCCAGCAACTATCTCAAACAGAGGTGGAAAATTATGTCGATTTGGTTGACTTCAATACAAAGACATAAAAGTACAGCTGACCCTTGAACCACAATGGTTTTGAACTGTGTGAGTTCACTAATATGCAGATTATTTTTGATATATACAGTACTATAAATGTCTTTTCCTTATGATTTTCTTTTTTTTTTTTAAGTTTATTTATTTATTTTGAGAGAGAGAGAGAGAGAGAACTCAGGGGTGGGGCAGAGAGAGAGAGAGAGAGAGAGAATTCCAAACAGGCTCTGCTCTATCAGTGCAGAGACTGACTCAGGGCTCAAACTCACAAACCGTGAGGTCCTGACCTGAGTCGAAATCAAGAGTTAGACGCTTAGTCACTCAGTTAAGCTTAACCAGTCGCCCCTTCCTTACGACTTTCTTGTAACATTTTCTTTTCCCTAGCTTTGTTTTATTGTAAGAATGCGGTATGTAACACGTGACACACAAAATATGTGTTAATCAACTATTTATATCATCAGTAGGCTAGTAGCAGTTTAAATCGGGGGGGGGGGACGTCAAAAATTACACACAGATTTTCGACTGGCAAGGGAATTGGTATCCTTAACCTCTGTGCTGCTCAAGGGTCGATTGTAATCCCAGTTCTACTCTTCTCTGGTTATTTATTTGCGTGGCAGCAACTGAAGTATTCAGCAGTAAAAACCATGGTTCAGTAAATTATAGTAAAAATAATTATCATAGTAACTAACAACTTTTGAGAGCTTATTTTGTGCGAGGCACTGTGCTGTGCAGTTTAGATGTATTATCTTGGTTGATCTTCATAGCAATCCCCATTTCACATATGATAAATTTTCATATATATATATATATATATATATATATATATATATATATAGGCAACCTCTTAACTAAGAGGTAAAGTAACTTACTTGAGACCACAGAAGTCTGGACTTAAACTCAGGACTCAGCATCCTTGTTTTTAAGTGCTACAGCATGCTGCCCAAGGTCAGTTAAGATCCCTTCTCAAAAGGGTATTTATAGTTTCTAGGAGAGGCAGATGTGCAAACCAAAATAACCACAGCACCTTGTACTAAATACAGTTACAGGATTACAGTATCTAGAAAAACTTTGCAAAGTGATTCCTGCACCAAATCTTAAGGATCGCATTATAGACCAGAAAGGAAACAGTCAATGGACGCATACCCAAGACAGAAAAAGTGTGTGCAAGAAGGGGTTGGAGGCAGGAGACAATTTAGCAGGTATGAGAAGTGACAAGCGGCACTCACCAGAACATTCCACAGGGGCATGACTGGGGGTAAGGTTGAAGACTGAGCCCTAATGACAGGAGCCCTGCCCACTGGCCAACAGGCTTGGGTAATCCACAGGTAGACCTGAAAGAAATGTCCATTTTAGAAAGAAGCGTTTCAGAGTGTTGGTAGAATGGCTCAGAAGGAGAAAAGCAGAGACGCAGAGTCACGGAGGAAGTTGTGGCCTAGCCCAGGCAAGAGGTGACGAAGTCTCAAATAAAGACAAGGGAATTAACAGGAGATGTTAAGGTCAGAGGGCATTTAGGAAGTAGAATCAGTCAGACATGATGAAGGATGGTGCGTATGAGGAAGTGTCTTAACCAACTTCCAAATGTTGGCCTCAGGTGACTAAGTCGTATCACCTGGCTCAAGAGTGAAAACTCAAGAATGAATCTGAAGGCAAGTTGTTGAGTTTCAATTCAGGTAGAACACTCAGGAATAGATGCTAAGGAGGACCATTAGTACGCTTTTGGGGAACATAGCCAAGAGTGTACAAACACATCTTGCCTGAGGAAATGAAGTTGAAGTATAGCTAAAAACCCTAAACATTACCTATAAAACAAATATAAGAAGATTCTGAAACGTGGGGTGCCTGGATGGTTTAGTCGGTGAAGCATCAGACTCTTGATTTTGGCTTGGGTCATGATAGCACAGTTCATGAGGTCAAACCCCGCTTCAGACACTGTGCTGACAGCTCAGAGCCTGCTTCTTATTCTCTCTCTCTCTCTCTCTCTCTCCCTCTCCCTCTCTCTCAAAAATAAACATTATTAAAAAAAAAAAAAAAGAAAGAAAGAAAAAGAAGACTCTAAAAGGTGGAGACGAGAAAGGCAAACTGACCAGGGTCCTTGGGACTTGAGGACAACACTTCATTGAGTCCCTTGGGTTTTCTTTTTGCCCCACATATCCCAGAGAGGGTATCAGAGAGACCAACTCAAAAACCACAACGGGTACAGACCACAAAACCCCCCCGAAAAGTTTACTCCCTCTATTTGAAGGACTGGGACAGAGACAACCTAGAAAGATAGAAAAAGTTTAGACAGGAGCCACTCTACACCAGACAAACACCACAGAAAAAATATGGCTCCTGCTCCCTTCCATCGGCAAAGGCCAAGTGAGAGCCCAGACTTCCACCGTCACCCATTCCCAAGATGTCAAACGTATAAAGATGAGGAACAGATTAGTGGTCACCAGGGGTAGTTACAAATGGTGTGGGAGAGAGAGGTGATTACAAAAGGGGAGCCTGAAAGCCACTTTTGGGGTGATGCAATCGTTCTGTATCTTTGTTGCAGTGGTGGTTATACGAATCAATACAGGTGATAAAATGGCAAAGAACTACACACACATATTGTACCAGTGTCATTTTGCTGGCTTTGATATTGCCCTGTAGTTATGTAAGAAGTAACCATTGGGACGTACCGGATGGAGGGTACCCAGAATCTCTGTGCTACCTTTCCAAGTTCCTGAGAATCTACAATTATTTCTAAATAAGAAGTTTGAAGTTTTTAGAGAAACACACAGAGAACAAAAGTGTACATAGGGAAGGGTCATCAGATTATATTTGGTATTAGTACTCCTTTCCCTTGTGATTTATTATACGGATGTCTAAGCTCATTAAAATTTATAGCATTTCAACAAACCGATAAACCACATTCTGCAGATTCTATCCAGAAGGACCCAGATAGTTCTCATTTTCCACAACGTGCTTGGTTGCACACCCAGTTTGCATGTCTAGCCGCACTGTTTTCGAATTCCATTACCTTCCCAAGAGCCCCAGTCTCATCTGTGAAATGGGGCTAAGGATACAGGGAACCTGCGTGGTTGTATTTAAAGTCCTTTCTTAACACTGAATTCCAGATGGGGGGGTGGTTCCTTTAGCCTCTTTCCTCTCAGCTGTGGTACTTAGTGGGGAAAAAAGATACAGGATATCAATGATCAATGTTTGCATACACTGTGCTAAAGAAAAATTATAGATTCGTCACAAATGAACAGCAATGCCCATATATGCTCCAGACGTGTGATGCTTGTATAAAATGATGGATATCACATGGCAGGAGCCTGACTTATGCTATAGCAAAATGTCACATCGTTTGAGTGAATCGTATATTCCCGGTATATAAAAGTTCCCAGAGGCACCAGAAAGCTACTCTCCATGCCTTTGCTTCTTGGATTCCATGAGCCACCCCACACCCAGCCTGGAAGGAGAGTCGACAGTTAGGAAGCTATTTCGGTAGCATCGGCAAACAGTAGTGAACTAAAACGTTAGCAACGAAAGACCACAGGGGGATACAAGAGATACGTTGGCGAGGAATTAAACATCAAGATTAATGATGAGACAGAAAGAAGTAAGAGTGAAACAGAGTTCTGGCCTGGGAGAAATGGGTGTCATTCGAGGATATAAGAGAAACAGGAGGGAGAGTCAGGAGTGACTATAATAAGTCCATCCGGGGACATATTTAACTTCAAGGGTCTGTGGATACACCGATGTGGAGCTAGAAGAGAGGCCTGTGGCGGAGGAGTCAATTTGGGGTTGGCGGCATGCGAGTCATTGCTGTAAACATGGGTGTGGCCTCCCAGGAAGGATACAAAGAGAGAAGAGATGAAGGTAAAGACAGTGCCCTGAGAAAGGCTGGAACACATGGCGAGCGGGAGAGGTTGCTGGAAAGGCAACTCCAGAAGAGCAAGCAGAGAGGAAGGGAAGAGTGGGGAGAGAGTGGAAGCCAGTGGGGGAAAGAGAGGCACATGGTTGGGTTGACCCATGGATGGGACCCGTGGATGTCAGTGGTCGTGGTGGGGTCGGGGGATGCAGTAGTCAGGTTGCAGTGGGCTTGTTAGCAGGATCAGTGAGTCCCAGACTGGATCGCCAGCCATCAGTGTCACCCTGATGACAGAAACGCACATCCTCAGACCTTACCCCAAACCTACTGAATCAGAAGCTCTGGGGAGGAAGCCCAGGAATTCATGCATTGGCAAACCCTCTGGACGATCCTGATGCCACCAAAGTTTGAGATGCACTGATCTGGAGAAGGAGAAGGAATTGTCAGTGAGAGGAAGAAGGGGACGGTCAAGGGAGGATTTTTTTTTGTTTTTCAAAATGGGAGATTTTAGGGATGCCTTGGTGAATCAGTCAGTTAAGCATCCGACTTCGGCTTAGGTCAGGATCTCACAGCTCATGAGTTTGAGCCCCGCGTCGGGCTCTGTGCTGACAGCTCAGAGCCCGGAGCCTGCTTCGGATTCTGTGTGTCTGTCTCTGTCTGCCCCTCCCCCACTCGTGCGCACTCTCTCTCTCTCTCTCTTTCTCTCTCTCTCAAAAATAAATAAACACTGGGGCGCCTGGGTGGCGCAGTCGGTTAAGCGTCCGACTTCAGCCAGGTCACGATCTCGCGGTCCGGGAGTTCGAGCCCCGCGTCAGGCTCTGGGCTGATGGCTCAGAGCCTGGAGCCTGTTTCCGATTCTGTGTCTCCCTCTCTCTCTGCCCCTCCCCCGTTCATGCTCTGTCTCTCTCTGTCCCAAAAATAAATAAACGTTGAAAAAAAAAATTTAAAAAAAAAATAAATAAATAAACACTAAAAAACAATTTTTTAATATGGGAGATTTTAAACATGCTTCTATGCTATGAGGAAAAGAAGATTTTAAAAAAGAAGAGACTGGGTGTATAGGAAAAGAGAAGTATGGAAGCCAAGTCTTAGAAGCACCAGCAAGTAGAAGCTGACTATCTTGAGATACAAAGACAGAGAAGACACCTAAGGATTCTATCCCAGTGCTGGAACCCACTGTCCAGTAGGCAAAGCAATAATGACAAGGTACTTCTGTTATGACGGGTCTGCTTCTAATCCTTCAACCATTGCCTCCTCTAAGAATCTCTTTCAGTTGCCATGTGACTAATATCGTCAGGATTTGGAGTATTTCAACGTGTGAACTTTAAAGCTAAGGGAGGCCCCGTGCAGGTCAACAGGCCACCTAGACCAGGTCTCGTGGTTGTAACATGCAACCTCACCCACCATGCTCCGGTGTCCCGGATAAGGTATTTGCTCCCACACTGGACTTCTCCATGTCTGGGGCCGCGTGAGCTACTGGGCCCACGGTCATGACCCAAAGGGGTAAGGAGGAGCAGGATGCTCCTAGGCCACAGGCAAACGAGAAGGAGATGTCTGGGGATTTTTCCAGACAAAGTGAGCAGAGGATAGTCACCCAGTGGCTTCAACAAACATAATATTCCACCTTCTGGGGTGATTCAAAATGTCAAATACAGACAAAATTTCAAGGGGGGAGAAAAAGAGGTTTGTCTGGTAGGAAAAAAAGGTGGAGGAGGCCGCTGGTTATGACAGCCACCATTGGCAATGTTTACTTTGTCTTACCTCTGGTCGAGCTGGTCTGCAAAGACCTGTCTGGCTCTGGCGGCCAGACAAGCGTCTGTACAGGAGACCTACAGGGAGATTCAAAGATTTTTCACTTTCGTTCACCTCAATTTTTACTTTCTTTTTTAAAAAAAACATGGTGCTAAATCTCTGTAGTTATAACCCTAGGCTGACGGCCTTTAATAAGGAAGGCCAGATGCCAGAAAACCAAAAATAAATAGGACCGTGGACCAAATCACATTCTCCTTTGAAAGTTGCTTTTGAAGGCCCAAGGGAACACCATTAACATCACAGGAAAAGTGGGCAATTAATTTCCTTTCTGGGGGCTTTTAGAAGGTCTACCTGAATTGACCGTGGAGAGTAACCTAACGCCACGTCAAGACATTAATCCAGATCACCAATTAGCCTACTCAAAGTCCCGTCTGGTAGGAACGTCTGTTTGCGAGCAGCGTGGAGGAGGTACGAGAGGTGAAAAAAGAGTCCCACCGATCCACACTGTGTCCCCTTCCAGCGGACACTGGCTCTCGTCTTTCCCATCCCACTTCAGGGAAGGGTAAATCACCTTGGGAACTGCAAGGTAAAGAAACAAAGAAACGTGGCCACGAAGCAACAAAGAGATACGAAAATGAACCTGGGTGCTAAGCCCTGAAACCAGCCGATGCAATCACTCTGCCAGAAACAGCCTCTAGGGTGAGAACCAAGGCGATGGAGAACAGAAGATTCCCTCTTATCGGCCTCTGTTTCTCGAAGGATGTGAAAATGCACTGAGAGGCCAGTAAATGTGTCCCTGAGCTAGAGAATAAGCACAGCCAGAAACCAAGGCGCTGGGTCTTATCTGTGAAGCAGAAGCAATTTCAGGCAGCGGCTATTGTTCCTGCCATATACTTGAGGGTGGTGGAGAGGGGTTAGCATTTCAAATGCGGGCAAAGGCAGGAAAATAGAGAACGCGGCAGAGTGACTTCGCACATTTTAGTTACTTTCTGGGAGACAGTAGCTCAGGATAGAAGGGAAGCAGGTAAAACTCGCACTCTGTACAAAAAGATACAATCCAGGGACAGGAACCTTCATAATGAGAATCCAGCAGAAGTGACAGGCGCTCCTCCTACAAAAATGGGATATTTGGGGCCAAAGTGAAACAGGCTAATCACTGGGCTACATGGTGTCTGGGCAGCCGGGCTGAAATGGCATCCCTCACATCTGGGGTGGGGGGGGGGGGACAAGGACTCCCCGGAAGGGTGCCAGAAATGTAGCGGAAAGTGTTCAGGTCTCTCCCTTGGAGCACGCTCTGCCCATGCAATGTTATGACTGCAGCACAGGTTGAAGAACATGGGGTCATCTGTCCAAGCCGCTACTTCCTGTCCCTTTTTGCTCTGAAATCATTCTGAATTAGAGCTTCTCTGACTTCAGTGCCATCACCACAGATGAGAAAGCTTTTCTTTTTTTTTTTTTTTTTTTTTTTTTAATGTTTATTTATTTTGGACAGAGAAAGAGAATCCTAAGCAGGCTCCACACTGTCAGCACAGAGCCCGAAACGGGGCTTGAACTCGCAAACCACCAGATCATGACTTGAGCCAAAATCGAGTTGGGTGCTTAACTGACTGAGCCACGCAGGCACCCCCAAATGAGGATGTTTTGATTGTCAATTACGCTAGAGGCAGAAAAGAGTCACCCCCTTCAGACTTCGGACCAAATAGAGAAAACCAGATTCACTCCACCTATACTTGAATAGACCAAAAGAGTCTTCAGGAATGAATTTTAGGGGCTCCTGGGTGGCTCAGTCAGTTGAGCATCTGACTCTTGGTCTCATAATCTCATAGTCTCGTAGGTTTGAGTCCCTCATCGGCTGGCACGGTGCAGCCTGCTTGGGATTCTCTCTCCTCTCTCTGCCCCTTCCCCACTTGCACTCTCTCTCTCTTAAATAGATAAATAAATAAATAAAATGATGAATTTTAAAGTGCCAAAAGATAAATATGCATGTTTCAAGGTGCTCAAGACACAAATGATGTCCCAGAAAATTAATATCTTACCAGAGGCAGACAAGTATGACCCCTGGTAATGGACAAGATGTACTTTATGTGTAAGTCAAGAATTTCTTTTCAAGTCAACGCCAATTAATTTTTCATCTACAAAGGCGACTTTGGTGTGGTAGAAAGCATAGGATGCCTGTAGCTCTACATCATCTGTTTCCATCTTCTTGGGTCGGTCGGCTCCCTGCTGGCAATTCCTGCATTGGCCAGGGGCCTATTTTCTGCTTTCCCGAGTCCTTCGCAGCTGCTTCTCACCACTCTGCTCTGAGCTGGGTGACACCTCTCCTCCCTTCTCCTCTTTGCCCGGAAGCAGCATCCCTCAGTTAGTTACATGCATATTTGCACCAAAATAGCGAGGCCCCTGAATGGAATTCTAATCACATGCACCCTTAATAAGCCAACTAAGACCTTCTAAAATGGTAGTCACGAAAGTCAGTAATCCAGTAAAAAGGGAAAGAGCAAAGGAGGGGAGAATGCACAATGGGGAAAGGACAGCCTCTTCAATAAATCGTGTTGGGATCATGAGACAGTCACATGCAAAAGAAAGAGCCTGGACCGTTATCTTAGCCATGCCCCAAAATGGACTCAAAATAGATGAAAGATTTGAACGTGAAACCTGAAAGCACAAAGCTCCTAGAAGACCATAGGCAGGAGATCCCGGACGTAAGTCTCAGTGAATCATGTTTTGGATCTGACACCACCAGCCAAAGCAACAAAAGCAAAACTCAGCACATGTGATTACTTCAAACAAAAAAGCTTCTACACAGCAAAAGAAACCATCAAAAAGGAAAAAGCAATCGTCTGAATTGGAGAAAGTATTTGCAAATCATGTAACTGATACGGAATATATATATCTCCAACTAAAAAAAATCAGCAGAAGATCTGCATGGACATTTTTCCAGAGAAGAATGCAGATGGCCAACAGGTACAAGAAAAGATGTTCAACATCATTAGTCATTAGGGAAATGCAAATCAAAACCACAGTGAGAGAGCACCTCATACCTTTAGAGTGGATACTATCAAAAAGAAAAGAAATAATGAGTGTCGGTGAGGATGTGGAAAAAAGGGAACACTTGAGGGCCGCTGGTGTAATATACACGGATAGAGCCACTATGGAAAAAAATGTATGGAGACTCCTCAAAAAAATCAAAAATAGAACTACCGTATGATCCAGCTGTCCCATTTCTGGGTACTTATCCAAAGGAAACAAAAGCACTCACTGGAAAAGATATACGAACCCCATGTCCATTGTAGCATTATTGACAATTAGCCAAGATATGGAATGAACCTAAGCTCCCATCAGTGGCTGAATGGATAGAAAAAATTGTGGCATATATATATATACAAAGGAATATTACTCGGACACACAAGAAAAGAATGAAATCTTGCCATTTGTGACACCCAGAGGGACCTCAAAGACATTACATAAGTGACATAAGTCTCTCAACAATAAATAAACATTAAAAATTTTTTTTAATTTAAAACATAAGAGATTGAATGTAAAGACCACCAATAGCCAGGCCACATACAAAGCTAGAACTCAGCCTCACAAGCTGCAGCAACCTGTCCATGAAACCTACCCCCTTACCTGCCATCACCAGCCTAGGAAGCCAGGCAGGAGGTCAAAGCGGAAAACGGACTGGGCTTATTTTCAAAGCTTCTCAGAAACGATGTGTCCAGGCCTACCCACATCCCACTCGCCCCACAGAGGCCAACACCCAAACACCCAGCCTCGGTCCAGCCTCTGCAGGCCACCCATGGACAAACGAACCCAGCCTCACAGTTTATATTTTCAATTTCAAACGCTGTTTTAAGAAAACACTTAAGTATCGCTTTCCAAGAAAATGGTTGCAGGGGCTCAAACACCGTCATTTATATTTCATCCTCAATCAAGATGAAAAGGGCTTAGGTAAAAATTTTCCTTTCCATGCAGCAGGTTCCAAACCCTGGACTTCACCACCCCAAGTTCAAAGGATCTACCCACCCTGGTCTACCCACACGACTGCCCTTGAACCCCCAGATGGCTCTCCCAGCAGGGCTTGGTCTTGTCCACTCACTGAATATGTCCTGGGGACACCTGGCCCCTTCCCATGTACACAAAATGTGGACAACACTACATTTTATCCAGGCAATAAATAATGTTGCAAAGTTGCCTGGTTTTTTTCCTCAAAATTCTCTCAAGATAAGTTTATTATGAACATAAAAATCAAAATATTAAAACTTTTCCTTCACCTCTTCATGCACTCTAATAGAATTTGGAGGTCTTCGGGGGAGGGGAGCCAATGTTTTTCCAGGGAATATCACAGCATCTTAGCGTGTGTTTTGTAAGTTTGTGTCAACAGAACTTGGATTTTAAAGTTACATTTGATGGCATGCAGGCTATTCAAGAGATGAGAGAATCAAAAAGCTTTGAGTGGAAGAAGGAGAATTTCTATAATCTCATTTGACAAACTACACTTAACAAATAAATTGGATCATTATTCCCCTTTATATTTCACTTTTGTTGGGTTAAACAGAGTCCAGACCTAACTTCCAACTAATTTTCTTTCTTCTAGCATGCATGTTACATTTATTCTTGTGGCATTCATTTCATACATTCTAGCATAATATATACTTAAAAGTATAAAATTACTGAACAAAGAAGCTATAGGCCACAACACTACTCCAGCTTTAAAAAATTTGAAGCAACAATGCAAATTTCTTTTTTTTTAATGTTTATTTATTTTGAGAGACAGCAAGTGAGAGCACGAGCAGGAGAAGGGCAGAGAGAGGGGGAAAGAGAGAATCCTAAACAGACTCCTCGCTATCAGCACAGAGCCCGACCCTGGGGCTTGATCTCCCAAACCACGAGATCATGACCTGAGCTTAAATCAAGAGTCAGACACTTAACCAACTGAGCCATTCAGACACCCCAACAGTGAAAATTTCTATGGAATAAATATTGATTGTCCAAGGGCATGTTTTACTTTCTTTGTTCTAAAAGGAAACGTTACCTGTAAGTAAAGAACCGATACCAGCAGAAACTGAATCACTTTGGTATCTTTTGAATTAAACATCCTTCAGAACTAAACACAGTTTACAAATTCTCAAAGGCGTTTCCCTCCACTCCATTCTCCAGAAGAAAAGGCAAAGAGGCAAGGAGATAGATTCTCATTTTGTGTAGCTTTCATGAAAAATAAAAAAGGTCTATTTTAAAGTCTGGTGTCCTGAGCACTTCTCCCTTTCAAAGCATTAGGAATCATGAGAACAGAATAGCATTGTCTAGGATTTCTCTCTCACACCCCAGGAAGGCCTCCATTTAGGGGTTGGAGAGCAGACCATGAAGGCCAGTTCTCTCGGGGCTGATGATCCTTACATTGGATACGCTGAAAGGCACTTGCAGGTAATTCCTTTCAAACCAGAGGAAAGTGTTGCATGACCAAGGGGGATGGTTAATCTTATGTGTCAATCTGACAAGGCTAGAGTACTCAGTTTTTCAATCAAATGCTAGTCTAGG
Source organism: Leopardus geoffroyi (assembly GCF_018350155.1). Lineage (NCBI taxonomy): Eukaryota > Metazoa > Chordata > Mammalia > Carnivora > Felidae > Leopardus > Leopardus geoffroyi. The sequence continues at coordinate 227,377,207 of NC_059326.1, forward strand.
TGAAAGTATTTTGGAGATGTGTCTAACACCTACAGTCAGTTAACTTTAAAGAAAGCCGATTACCCTTGATAATGGTAGTGGCCCTCATCCAATCAACGGAAGGCCTGAAGCGCAAAACTGAGTTTTCTTGGTCGAGGAAGAAATTTCACCCGTAGATTGCAATACCAGCTCCTGACCAAGCATTTCAGGACAGTGCTCCCTGGTGGCCTGTCCCAGGGATGTCAGACTCAGCAGCCCCCACAATCAGTGGTTTCGTGTCTCTGGTAGAATCCTGACTGGTAGACCAGTTGACTGGTCTAAGATGGTGTCAATCTAAGTTCCTTTACAAATGAAGGAGCTCATTGTGTCCTAAATGTTAGTCAGTTGCTAAATCCCAAAACATTGGTTTTATAAACTTTAGAGCCAAGAATAGCAGTACTATTTTTTGTTGCTATGTCTTCAAATATCACACAGATGGGAGTTAGTAGGAATATTCTCTATTGTACAACTAATGAATCCCAATTTCTCTAAAGTTGAAAAGATACCTGAAATGGGCAATTACACCAGTTGGGTTTCCATTGTTGTTAAATGGCTGCGGCCTTTCAGGCAGAAAGGAGCCACGTGGAAGATGCTTTCTGAAATGCTACGCAACGAAAGTCTTCTAAAATGAGAACGACGTGACGAACGCTAAAACAAAGCTGGAATTTGGCATCAGCACACAGCCCAAGTTGCAGCTGTTCTAATAATGCCCCCTTACCTGTCTTATTTCTGTAGTTTTCTAGAAGATTTGTTTTCACCCACATCTAAGAAAGAATCTGTGTTCCAGTTTTCACACAAACTGTCACTGATGAGTCCTACCAGTTCTTTCCCCATCACAAGACTACGAATTTTCTTCTTGTTACATTCCTCTTTTGCCAAAATAGCCCCCTATGGCTGGGTGGTTTTATTTCATCCCATCATAAGAGGGTTTAATATAAGCTTGTCCAAAAAAGAGACGGCAGTGACAGTTAAATTAGAACTGGCTCCAATTAATGTATTTAAGGAACATCATATGCAAACAGACAACAGATGAGGAGAGAGGCTTTATGCATGAAAAGCACACCAAGCTGCAGCAATAATCATATTTTTTTTTCAGAAGGGCTGTGTCCCCAACGCATTATTTGTGAGGGGAAGATCACAACGATCAAAGGAGCATAAAGTGGGGTCATTTTTCCTGCCACCCGACATCCCCCTGGCTGCAACTGCAGCCTGGGAAACAGTGGCACGGGGGTAAAATAATCAGAAGATGAACTGGGTAACACCCTCTCAGTTACCCATCTACCGTAGGACTCTGGGTCCATGTAGGAGATACAGACTGTCAAGATACCCGGTCCCTCTGGTTACTGTAGCCATGGAAGGATCACTTGCTTCTGCCTCCTAGACTCTGCCAGAGACATGACCAAAATGTCGGCAGACTGTTTCCTGTTTTCCCCCTCTTTCTCTCTGTCATACCATGCCCTTCCTGTACTCCAATCCTGTTCTTAAGGAAGAATATGACATCTGTCATCCCCCGGAGTCAGGGTGTTACCCTGGGCTCTCTGAGTTTTGACAAGTGTATACTTGCTTTAGCCATGGAACCTGTTCCTTATTGAAGGGATTTCTGGGATCAGTGGCAGGCTGGGGTGGGGGAAGCAGAGAAGCCTCAGAGCTTTAAGCAATATTATGAAGCTAGGAAAACAACATGGGATTTTAGGCTATGAAAGTGGCCTTAAGAGGCCAAGATACCAAAAAGAAACGTTCCTAATATAGAGTATCTATGAAAACTATACAGCAACCACCATACAAAAGAGAAATCCCAAGATAGACAATAAACGAATATGTCACTATGATCACTTCTGTTGAAACTACTGGGGTTTTAGCCAGTATAATTAAGCAAAACAAACAAACAAAAATAAAAACAAAAACAAAAACAAAAAAGCCAGGAGTGAATCTGACAAAGATTTATAAGATATCTACACTGTAAAATACAAATATTGAGAGAAATCTTTAGAACGATGTCATGTTCATGGATTGAAAGACTCAATAGTTTAAAGGTGTCGACTATTCCCAAATAAACCTACATCCCAGCAGAGCTGTTGTGAAAATTAAAATATGATTTAAAATTCATGTGGAAATGCAAAGGTCCAAGAATAGCCAAAACAAGCTAGAAGAACAAACTTGATATCTTACATGAGTAGATATCAACATACATCCTAAAGCTACCACACTTAAGAAGAGTGAAGAAACCTTCACTTGACTTTTACAAAGGTGAGGTTTCAGTCTGGTGAGGAAAGAATGGACTTGCTACTAAATTGCCCTGGAGCAATGGGAATCTGCATGTAGAGAAAAACAAACCTTAAATCTTGATCTCACATCATAGACAACAATTAACTCCAGGTGAATTGTGGCCACAAGAGTAGGTAGTAGAGAATAAAATAAAGATTCAGGGGGCAGGGGTGGAGAGATAGTATCTTCATGATCTTGGGGTAGGCAAAAAAAAAAAAAAAAAAATTTAAGAAGACACAGCAACAACCATAAGTAAAATGATGGATAAATTTGACCACATTTAAAAGAATTCTAGTTCATCAAAAGACACCAGTAAGAAAGTGAAAAGACAATCAACAGACTGGGATTTGCAATGCAAATACCCAATGAAAGACTCATATCCAAAACATATAAAAACTCTTATAAGTCAATGAAAAAAAAAAAAAAAAAAAAAAAGACCATCCAATAGAAAAATAGGCAATAGGCTTGAACAAACAGGTACTCTGCAAAAAGAACATCCACATAGCCATGAAATATATGAAAAGGCGCTCATCATTAATAATCAGGAAAATGAAAATTAAAACCACAATGAAACGTCATTATATACTCACTGGAACACCAACTGATGAGAATATTAAGCAATTGGATTCTCTATAGACTTCTGTTAGTAACATAGATTAGTACAATCAGTTGAAAATAGTTTGGCCATATCCACTAACGCTGAATATATGTTTCCCCTATGATCACCCATTCTATTGGGTATATCGCCAAAACAAAATGAGTACATATGTGTACCAAAATACATGTACAAGGATACTCACAGAAGCACTCTGCATAGTCACCAGAAACTGGACACAACTCTAAAGTCCATCAACAGAAAATGGATAGTGGTTTGTTCCTATGATGGAATGCTTCGGGGCAATGAACATGAACACACTTGCTACATATAATAACATAAATGAATCTCATAGACAATTGTTGAATGAAAGAAACCAGACGCTGAAGAGTACCTGCTTATTATTTCATTTATATAAAGTTCAAAAACTTGCAAAACCAACAATCCATGATTGAAGTCAGGATATTGGCTACTTTGGGTGGGGAGGAAGGAATTTACTGGAAAGGGTCCTGAAGAGGGCTTCTGAGTTTCCAGTAATGTTCCCTATCTTGGCCTGGATGGCATTTATAATTTCTGTTCATCTTGCAGAAACAAACACATACCTTTCTCTGTTTTTGTTATGCTTTAATAAAAAGTTTATTTTTTAATGTGCCGAAAATGTACATTTACCATTGTATGAGAGCAACAGTAAATGGGGGATGGCGGAGGGGCAATTATTTCTTCAAAAATATAGAAGTGTAGGCCTCTGGGAGGGGTTGAACTTGCCTAAGATTTAATTTGGGAGCCCTAGAAGACCAGAGGATGATAGAGAAGCTCAAATGACTTCCAAAAACATTATACAATTTCTTTGCACATTGCAAATGGCCTTTTGTTTCTTTATGTCCCATTCCATTCTTTCCACTCCGTTCTCCAAATGCCCTAAAGAAATCTACATAGTACAATAAACAAATTGTGCTGTTTGTTCCTGGCCCGGTGACATCACATCAAGCCTTGAGCAAAAAAGAGTTAAACCCTTAAACCCCAATCCCCTTCTCACTGTATCAGTGCCACCCGAAGCACCACAATAGCCCAGAAATGGAAACAAGCATCTTGACCATCCTCTGAGGAACCCCACAAAGGCTCATTGTGGTATTACAAAGGGCAAGGCTTCGAGGGCAAAATCCCTCAACAGGAAGGATTTTTGCCTCGCCCTGGCTGTTCCAACATAGCTCATGTAGACTGCCCTGCGAAATGAGTTCTTCCTCTGGATAAATAATGTTCAGAGGAGCAAGTAAAAAAAGGAAGTAGGTAATAGTACAGTGGAGAAAATGCTACTGAATTTAAATTCTGGTTCTGTTTCTAACCAGTTATTTTATTTAGTGCTGGCCAGAGCACAGAACCTATCAGCACATAATGTCTTTGCAAAATAAATACATGACGGCATGGCCATTAATCCCCTCCCCAGTGAGAACGTTCTTTGATACTCTGACAAATCCTTTAAAGTAATTAAAGGGAGGGGCGCCTGGGTGGCGCAGTAGGTTGAGCGTCCGACTTCAGCCAGGTCACGATCTCGCGGTCCGTGAGTTCGAGCCCCGCGTCGGGCTCTGGGCTGATGGCTCAGAGCCTGGAGCCTGTTTCCGATTCTGTGTCTCCCTCTCTCTCTGCCCCTCCCCCGTTCATGCTCTGTCTCTCTCTGTCCCAAAAATAAATAAACGTTAAAGTAATTAAAGGGGGCAGGGAAGACCCTATATATACCACAGGCACTAAAGAAGAACTATGTCCTGGTGCCCTCCGGTGGATGGTGTGTGCCAAAGCTGTGTTACACATACTGGCCTATTAACTGGACATGTTGTACAGGAGCCATTCTTCATACATTCGCCTCCAGGGAACTTGTATTTTGAGAACCTAAGGCTGTATTCCCTCTGCTAGAGCCCCAACCAGGTGACTGTGCTGTTTAAACCCATAGCTTTTGGTTCTTTTTTCCCCCCCCCCACATATCAGTGAATATAATAGTGCACAGTAGCAAACAGCATTCTTAAATGAAGCCAAAAGCCAGCAAGATTCCTTTAATTCAACTGGTCAGATGGTCATTAACAAGAAGGGAATGTTTACTTCTATTTTCCTAAGTGTTTGGCCAGGATATGATTTCTAATCAGAGTCAGTAAAAATTGTTCTGGGCGTCATTTAAAACCTGCACCTAATTAACATGTTCTAGAGAGTGAAATCTCCCCATTTACTTCTCACTGTACAGACGCATTAGGTAACTTCCAACTTAATTGTTCTGAGCATGGTGGGGCCAACATGGTCGTAAGTTCCCAGTTACTCAGGACCAGATATGGAATGCCTACTCTCCCATGCTCAGGTTCATAAACCAGCTCTATCAACATCTTTGAACTTCTCGAAATAGCCAAAGGGCACCCTGCCTAGTTATTGAGAACTTCCTGTGTGCCAAACACTGTTCTAAGCACAGGAAATAAACGATGACCCAAAAGAGACACGACTGTTATGGAAATAACACTCTAGGACAATCTTAAAAAGTATAATATAATCAAAAGTGCTCTATGAAATTTAGCTACGTAAGGGGCCCCCGGGTGGCTCAGTCAGTTAAGCGTTGACTCCCGGTTTTGGTTCAGATCATGATCTCATGGTTTCATAAGTTTGAGCCCCGAATCAGGCTCTGAGCTGACCGTGCAGAGCCTACTTGGGATTCTCTGTCTCCCCCTCTTTTGGCCCCTCCCCCACTCACGCGGTCTCTGTCTCTCTCAAAATAAGTAAATAAACTTTAAAAAAAAAAAAGAAACTTACGTGAAAGCCTTTCAAATGCTTTCTTTTAAAAAAAGATCTCATTGGGGTGCCTGGGGGGCTGAGTCCATTAAGGATCTGATTCATGGTGGCAGCTCAGGTCATGATCTCACAGTTGTGAATTCAAGCCCCACGCGGGACTCTGTGCTGACAGCGAGGAGTCTGCTTGGGATTCTTTCTCTCTCTTCTCTCCCTGCCCCTCCCCCACTTGCACTCACTGTCTCTCTCAAAATAAATAAATAAACTAAAAAGTAAGATTTAAAATATCTCATTAATTTTGTATACAAAGGGATAGCACCCGGTCATTCCAAAGCTCTAAATTACTATTATCATTTAAGGTCGGTTCTGTATGTTAATGGTGACTGCTACATAATAATTTGAAGGATGCCAATGAAAAAGCTCAATACACAGCAGGAAAGCAATCCTATGTAAAGCATAAGCACTCTCAGTTTGGCTGTTAAACAAGTAATGATGATTGAGATTTAGAGATTCCAATATTTTCTTGAAGAAGACAAGAAGAAATGTCAATGAAAGCCCAAGGCTGTATCATCTCGCTGGGTGGGTAAACCATGGAAGATGGGGCTACCAGTAAGAAATGTGTGACATTTAGGAAATCTAAGACATTTAGAAAAACTGAGTTCAGAAGATAGTTTGATGGATGGAGGAAGAACCATTTTCTTGGATCTTTGATTTGGGTTGAGCTTGTAGGAAAAGAGTGATTTAGTTCTTAGAAGTTTTGGTTTACAGATTCTAGAGGGGTCCAGAGAGAGTGTCAGCTTGCTCACAGACTCATGAATAGTCTACTAAACTAGCTGAAAAAGCAGAATAAGTCTGGGTGGAGAGGCCCAGTGAGGGATACAGGGACAGAGTGTGAGACAATCAGGGACTGAACCTTCAATGTGGAGTGATGACTCATTCCCTTGTGTGGGCAATAAACCCTCTCAAGGGAATTCTAAAAATGTTCTATTATTTGAACAAATACAATGCCCACTTTGAGGATGGATGCATTTATTGTTATGATTGTTTAAAACCAATCCTATGACTCAAGTCATATATTTCTCTAACCATAAACAACAAAAGAAAAAACAACTCTAATGACAGCTGTACTTTTATAAAGACATAACATTGTGTACAAGTCGGACGGAAAGCCTTGCTTTGGGGATGTAAGACCACTTTCAAGACTGTGTACCTTAACGTCGGCCATCATTTAAGCAGAAGGGGGGTTTTGGTAAACAATCCCGTGTAAATAACAGATATGCTTCCTATGACATCAGGTGAAAGCTAACAGTGGTGGCAGCTTGAACCATCAAAGATACCTGAGAAATGTTCCTCAAGAAACTCCTCCTTGCTTCCATGACCCTGACATGTCTATTTCTTCATTTGAAGCATTACTATAGTAAAATAAGGCAGGATTGGTGAAAATGAGAATTTTGAACATCTCATACTATAGAAGTCGAGATGCAGCTTCATATGACTGGTTACGGAGTCTAATTAATGCACATGTTTTTAAAGCTGTAACGTTTCTCTTCAGTCACATCGTTCATCAGTTAGTTAAGTGGGGTGTCTTGCCAGTTCTGTGACAAATGGAGGATCCACACAATTCCTTCTCATACCAATATTTCAAGTACCAAGCCCTTCAGACGATAGAGTCCCCAATATGTGACAATAGAGTCCCCTTCTTGCAATGTGAACGTGGTGTCTGTGCCCATTGGTGAGCACTCATTTGAGCTCTAAGTGAAGGAAAAAGAAAAAAGAAACACATCTAAAGTTAAACTTCATTATGTTTAGTCAATTTGAGGAGTCTATTAAATAATATGATCTTGTCATTCTCCCCAACCGACGCTCCTGCGTGACGATTTGATAAATGTCACATCAGTGAGTAAGGTAAAGACACTGAACTATATTTAACGTGACAGATGTAAGTAGCTGTCAGGTTTGGGATGTGAAGTCAGGTAATCCCTTCAGCTCCTGCTTCTATGAATATCTAGAGCTCATGCGGTTCTCCTGAGACCCTGAAATTAGGAGGCGCGAGTTTCGTGAATATGGGGGTTTTGATTTGTACCGTCAAAGAGAATTCAGGTTTTTATCTTAAGTATGGTTTACTTTTGTTTGGGTTTGGTGCCTCGTGGAATTAAAACATAGAATAAAAATATACCAAGTCACCCTTTTCCTCAAATCCTGCTTGTTAAAGAGGAAAAGGGTAATGAATTCAGAAGGCTATTTTTGCACGAAGCTGAGGTCTCCGCTTCTAACCTGCTGAGACATCACATATGCTGAGAAGGGAAAAGATAAGCCAAAAATAATGCCTAAGATAAAAAGTATGTTTGGTTTGGTAGGTTTGTTTCTCAGAGAAAATGAGGAAAACTCACTCCATGGCTTTGGTCCTGTAAGCACAGGGATAGGTTGGTCAGCTAGATGAGATCTCTACCTGTCCAGACGTTCTGGAAAAAGCGGGCTCCTGCTTCAGGATATTACACGGGTATTTCACTTCCTTGTGCCTTCCTGCCACGGTGCACTCTGTGAGGAATTAATTTTCTGCTGGCACGAAATATAAAGTTCAAGAGATGACTGCAGCCAACGAAAGAAATATCTCCCACTTTTATCTTTTTACGTTCCAAAGCGCGGTAGAAGGCCAGACTCCATCACAGATCTCTGCCTCCTCTAACTATATTAAAAACAAAAATAAAAGGCAAGACACGTGCCCTGAAATTGAACTTTCAGAAAATGTTTTCACAAAAGCATAGAATACGGCTGCTATTCCCAACAGGCAGGGAAAGTTGATGACATCACTGACTCAAGTTAGGAGCATTTAGAAATCATCTCTTTTGACTAAGTTGGTCAACCCGAAGCTTATTCTTTTTCTTTCTCTATAACATAATGTTTTTGAGGACAGTGTTATAAGACTTTTCAAAAGAAATTATCCCAGGGTATGGGGTTCTTGGTAAGCATTTTGCGATTAAATGGCAAAAGGTTCTATAAAAGAGAGAAGGAAAACTGTTAATTGTTCTTGCTGGAAAACACTGAGCGCTCTTTTCCTATGAACGTCTTGGAGTCATTACCCTTAATTCCATTTAGATAACAATTAGTCATGGTTCATGGCTAAATGATCAGTAGATATTTTTCTAGACAGTTTTTGTGCTTTGTCAGGAACCTAATGAATTGTCCTTGCTACATCGAGTGTTCATTCAAATGTAAGAAAAGGGACAGAAGTCAGTAAAAGAGACAGAGCCCAAGCTTCACCCGATATTTTAAACAGATTCCAGTCATCCAGAGAAACAAGTCACAGAACAGCTTAGGTAGGTTGTCCAGACCAGGAATTTACCAAAAGATTATCTCAATTGATATTGGAAGCTTTGAGTTCTCAAAATATTTCCTTCAGGGGACTGAATAATAGAAACAGTTCTTCATACTGGCATGGCTTTAATTATAAACACTATAAACAGCTGCCACTGTGAATTTGTAGATGAAGACATAAAATAAATAAGAATTTAATGTCTTATTCCAGCAAGCTTTCATCGGAAAGAGCACTTTCCATTACATCAAAACATACAGAACGTCTGGCTAATTATTTTTTTTTTTTCCATCAGATGAGAATTGTTGCCTTTATCAAGGAACAGAAAAGAATGTTCTTGAACTAGTTATTTGTCCTTTGAACACTGGGCAACAGTATACTAGTCTGGATTAACTACAGGCTAGTCCAAGAATAGAAGCTCAAACAAGTCAACAAATTGCCCAGGAAAGAGATGCCGGGTCTCGGTGGTGCCGTTTCTCTCTTGCCAAGACCTTGAGGCTCATTTTATTCTGCAAAAGTCATTATAAGGTTTAACCAATCTCCTCTTGGAATATTTCAGCTGTGGCTTTCCCCTGCTAATCTAAAAAAGGGTAGAAATGGTCTTCTATCTCTGTGTCTTCAGTTGGGATTATAGACTCAGTCTAATTGAAAACAGAATGGATTCGTGGTTTAAAATATATTGCTACAGTACTTTGTCTATCCATAGATGAAAATAAGGCTTAAACCCCTGGCTTCACTTCACTCTCCTACTCTCATTCCTCAAAGAAATCGTAAATTTGCTAGTGAGGCAGAGCCGATGAGCACGTTTCTCTCTCCAGCCTCTGCCGCACCAAACCACAGTATAAGGATACGTTGGTCTCGTATTGTGCTGCCTTTTTTGTTGTTGTTCAGGACAATGTATCCACTGGTACATAGCGATGGTTACGGTAGTGGTAATGGTAATAGTCATAGGAGTAGTATTGAACATCAGTTGGAAAGATCAATGAGAAATGTCAATTGACATCTGCTTCCTAAAGGTCAGGCTAAGCACCTTCAGTACATTATCTAATCGAAACCTCACAACCCTATAAAGTAGGTATAATTATTATACCTATTTTTTCCAAAGAGGAAACTGAGATAGGAGAAGCTAATCAACTTGTTGGAGGCCACACAGCTGGTAAGTGACGGGACACTAAGATTGGAATCCAAGTAGACTACTTTCAGAGCATCCCATTTGTAACAGTTTGGATGTACTGCTTTGAGCAAATTAATACACGAAGAGACAAAGAAACATACACGATGCCATTCCTGAGGTCTCCCTTGTTATCATTATCAACGTTCTTTGAACTTCCAGGATGGCAACATGAACAAAATATTGCTAATGCTAACACCTGGAAACACATTAGAGTATCACATACACTTTGGGAAGTGAAGAAATAATTTCCCAAAAGGCCTACCTTAAAATTGGTATGCAAAATTTGTGTAATGAATATGTTTGCATTAGGATAGGCACTCCAGTTGGAAAAAAGAAGGACTACACTCCATTCACATACGTCTCCAGAAAAGCTACATAGGAACCTCACGATAAATCAGTGAGTGTGGCAACGGAACGGGACTATACTATCAGTTTCTTCACACCGGTCATGACCTGCCTGGATGACAACAAGTGCAAAATGGCAGATGCTCTGCCGTTTCCATCAACAGAGTCTACTCTGAAGAGTTTGCCTGGAAGTTACATAGTATCAAATGGCTCAATCTTTCTAAACTGTCTTATTATAATTGTCTTGGGGATTGACTCCCCAGCAGCCATCCTGCCCCAAATGGTTAGCCATGGTGATCCCATTCCTCTTGCTGATAACTGGCTTAGAGGTGGCATCCAAACCAATCCTGACGAAAAAAACAAAAAAACCTTTCAAGAAAAGTTTTCCTTTCTTCCTTTGGATGATGCCTTGTAGGCTTTAATACCTGGAATTACAGCCATGACGTCTATCCATGAGGTGAGGGTAAAAGGAAATAAAATTGCCAGAAAGCAAAGCTAAAACCCTGAGATAACAAAGTAGGAACTGCCTACCTATGCCCTCACCTTAAGTGAGTTGAAAAAGTTCCTTGCGTTTCCTTATATTTAAATCAATCTGAGTTGGAGATAGCTGTTTCTTAAAACCTAAGATGTCCTGGGGCACCTCAGTCTGCTAAGCGTCCAAGTCTTGATTTCAGCTCAGGTCATGATCTCAGGGTTGGTGAGATTGAGCCCCGCCTTGGGCTCAGCGCCAACAACGTGGAGCCTGGAGCCTGCTTGGGATTCTCTTTCCCTTTCTCTCTGCACCCCCATGCCGCCCCCACCCAGGCTCATTGGCACTCTCTGTCTCTCAAAATAAATTAAAAAAAACAAAACAAAACAAAACAAAAACCTTAAGATGTCCTAACAGTTTCACTTAGCATTTAAAATCTCAGGAATTCTTACATTATCACAGGAGGCATTCAGCATTGTGCCTATCTCTGTAGAAATTAGAACCTGCCAACGACTCATACACCAGCCAAAGTCTCTTTCATAATAGCCATTTGGAGAAGTGTTTATGAGGAATGCCTGGGATGAATGAGGGAAAAAAGATCCCTTTTCTCCCTGTCTTTTGCACATCTAAGTGCAGAAGAGAGAATCAAAGAAAGCTAAAAGAATTTTTTCTAAAGGTCATGATACAAGTGTGATTAAGACAGAAACTTCTTGAATGCTCTTTCGACAACGCTTACAGCACAGAAAGCATTTTCAAAGTACTTGCATATGCATCATGTTTGATGTGCACCACCCCCTGGGACTTGGGTAGGACCTGCTTTAACTTCCTTGAACAAATGAGGAAATCATGATTCAGAGAGATCATGTGACTGGCCCTTATCAAAGACACATCTGTGACTAGGACACAGGTCCCCCGACTTGTAGCTCAGTATTTTTTCTGTTGTCTACAATATCTGTGGATTGGGGGTCAATACAGCAGAGTGGAAAGGGTATAAGCTTTAAACTGCAGCTCCGCTCTTAATTTCTACTAACTGACATTTTACTTTAGGCAAACTGCTCGTGCCTGGTACATAATAGATGCTCACAGATGACTCACATTACTTGTATTATTCCAATAGCCATTCTCTATGTATTCATCGTAAGGATACACAAAACTCACAATCAAATATGGGAGAGTGATTATTAATCGTAAGGTCCTGCTGAAGTAAGACAAGGGCCTTTTACCATGTTTAGTTAAAGTGTTTCTGATTTCTAACCGTCTTACCTTTAACCCTTGGAATCATAAATGACAGTTACATGATTAAGTATATTTATATAATAGCTTTTTATTATTGTGGCAATTGCCTTGCTGTGAAATTTACTTATCACCAAAATGCCAGGGAGTAAAACTACTCCTAAAGAGAAAAGTTATCTTGCTCAGTTGTTGTTAATCCCTGGAAACAAGTCCAGCTAGAGCCCAATCCTAGGCTTTTCTGCATAGTGTGGGCCCTGGTAAAGCTGAGGTGTGGTCCCAGACTGCCTTGTTTTGGTATGAAGGCAGGTGGGTGGGGTGGGGCACAAGACTGTCCCCAGAGATCTTGGCTGAAGCTAAGTCTCCTTCACCTTGGTCTTTGAATGGACCCAAACCCTTCAGGCAGCTCGGTCTTTGCCACGTTCAGTATCAAACTGATTTGATTTGACTTCAGTCTAGCGTCCCAGCACCAGAAAAAGCCCATCGTTAAAAGGATACTGGAAAACTGGAAAGAGTGACCACATAATAATGGACTTTTGCCTCATTTTCCTCTCCCTTGAAAATCTAGCTTATAGCTTTGAGAATAAAATTTTCTCTTGTTACTGATTTTTCTCATGATAAATCAGTGATGACAATGAGAGTAAGAACTCAATGGTTTCGTTCGCCATCTCAGTTTGCCGGAAGCAGTACTGGTTTATGCCTATTGCCCTGGCAGAATTAAAAGCACATCCCTCTTTCGAAAGGGTCCTGGTTGGACAAGAAATTATGTGATTCCCCCAAGATTTAGCTGCTTAGGAAACTACTAACTGTTTGTTGCTCTAAATATGTAGTGGGAGAGCTATACTCAAATTGTTAGATGTTATAACTTAGAAAGTAACACAGTCTTCTAAGGAAAACACAAAACTTACTAAATCAGTAGCCCTAAATTTGGAAATGGTTCTTAATCAACGAGGTCTTATCAAAAAGCAGACCCAGTCGGGTCGCCTGGGAGGCTCAGTCGGTCAAGCGCCCGACTCTTGGTTTCGGCTCAGGAGTGATCTCACAGTTCGTGAGTTCAAGCCCCACATTGGGCTCTGCACTGAACGCTCTGAGTCTGCTTGGGATTCTCTGTCTCCCTCTCCCCTTCTCACTCTCTATCTCTCTTTCTGTCAAAATAAAAATTAAAAAAAAAAAAAAAAAAAAAAAAGCAGATCCAGTCAAGTAAGACACATAGCTTTATGATAGTTATGGTCGTTCTCCTCAGAGGATTTATTTCAATATTTCTATGTACTTGGATATAAGCTAGACAGAAACTTTGCCAAAATACCTAACCTCAGAAAAAGCGGGGCATTATTAAGCCACCGGCTTTAGTCTGTGAATTGAAATAAATAAAAACTGTGCTGAAAAATCCATTACTTTCAGGAGAATGTTAATAGTAGTGATGAAAATAGGCATCCTTTTCTCTTTCCCATTTTCACCACTGTTATTCAATATTATACTAGAAGTCCTAGCCAGAGTAATTTGGCAAGAAAAAGATAATAATAAAAGGCATCCACGTTGGAAAGGAAGAATTAAAACTATATTTATTGCAAATGGCATGATTCTACACACAGAAAATGCCAACGGATCTACCCAAAACTACAAGACTTAATCAACAAAGTCAACAAGTTGCAGGGTGCAAAACCAAAACACAAAATAATTTGTGTCTCTATACATCAGCAATAAACAATCCACAAAGGAAATTAAGAAAACAATTCTGTCACCATAGTATCGAAAAGAATAAAAACCTAGCAATAAAGTTAACCACAGAGGTAGAAGACTTACACACTGAAAACTATAAAATATTACTGAATGAAGTTAAAGAAAACCTAAATAAATGAAGAAAATAGGAAGACTCAATAATGTGAAGATGGCAATATGCCGCAAAGCAATCTACAGATAAATTACAATTCCAATGGCCTTCTTCAGAGAGATGGAAAAGCTATCCTCAAACCTATATGGAATTGCAAGTGACTCTGAATAACCCAAACAATACTGAAAAGGGGGGGAACGAGAATTGGAAGACTCACATTTCCCGATTTCAAAAACTAACCACGAAGCTACAGGAAATAAAACAATGTGCTACTGGCATAAAGATAGACATATAGAACAACAGAATAGAACTGGTATCAGCCCAGAAATAAACCCAAACATAGGTAACCGATTGCTTTTTGACAAGGGTGCCAAGATCATTCAATGGAGAAAGAATGGACTCTTCAACAAACTCTGGAAAAAGATGGATAAACACACACACGAAAGCAAGAAGTTGGACTTTTCTACCTCACTCCATAGTCAAAAATTAACTGGAAGTGGATCAATGACCTAAACAGAAGAGTTAAAAATAAGACTATTGGAAGAAAACACAGGCCTAAATCTTCATGGCCTCTGATTTTGACAATAGATTCTCAGATTTGGCACCGAAAAATTAGCAACAAAAGAAAAGATAGACAAGTGGGACTTCATATATATCAGAACATTTTGTGCATCAAAGGAAATTATCAATAAAGTAAAAAGACAACCTATGGAATGGGAGAAAATATTTACAAATCATATATCTGATAAAGATTTCCTACCCAGAATACATACAACTGTTGCAACTCAACAACAAAAAGACAAACCAATTAAAAACTGGGGAAAGAATTTGTATAGACCCTTCTCCAAATAAGATGTACAAATGGCCAACAGGAAGGTAAAGATATTTTCAACATCATTGGTGATTAAAAAAATGCAAATCAGGGATGATCCCTAACAGTGGAAGCTCAGAAAGGAGGCAAATCTGCGGCACAGTAACAAAAGGTCCTATCAAGGAAAATTAATGGAGTGATGAACTACCAAAAGAAAGTCAATGGGAAATCTTTGACTTCAACCACAGGAAGATTAAAAAGAGGTCCCTGCTTCAACAAGAAAGTTCTGTAGATCTTTTTCAGTGTTCTTAGTGGTATGTGATATGGATAGAAAGAGAGAAGGAAGGAAGGAAGGAAGGGAGAGGGGGAAGGAGGGAGAAAGAAAGAAGAAAGAAAGAAAGAGAAAGAAAGGAGGGAGGAAGGAAGGAAGAAGGAAGGGAGAGAGGGAAGGAGGGAGAAAGAAAGAAAGAAGAGAAAGAAAGAAAGAAAGAAAGAAAGAAAGAAGAGAAAGAAAGAAAGAAAGAAAGAAAGAAAGAAAGAAAGAAAGAAAGATGGAAGGAAGAGGGAGGAAGGAAATACAAATCAAAACCACCATGAGACACTAGTTCACATCTACTAGGATGGCTATAATCAAATAAATGAAAAGTAATCACCGTTGGCAAGGATGTGGAGAAATAGCAACTCTCTACATTGCTGATGGGAATTTACAATGCTACAGCCACGGTGAAAAAGTTTGGTGGCTCTTCAATAAGTTAAATACAAAATTACCATATGATCCAGAGATTCACTCCTAGGTATATACCCCAAAAAAAGTGAAAACAGATATTCAAACAAAAATTTGTTCACGGATTTCATAGCAGCGCTGTGCACAAGAGCCAAAATGTGAACACAATCCAAGTGTCCTTAAAGGGATAAATGGATAAACCAATTGTGGTATATCCATACAACGGACTATTATCTGGCCATAAAAAGGAGGGAAGTGCTGCCATATTCTATGATGGAGGTGAACCTTATAAACATTATGCTATAGAAAGAAGCCAGGCACGACAGGTTACATATTACATGATGCCTTTTCTATGAAATAGCCAAAATAGGCAAATCCATAGGGGCAGAAAGTAGGGAAGAGGTTCCCTAGGGCTGGGGCAGGGGAGGAAGGTGGGGGGTGATTACCAACTGTCAGCGCTATTCTTCTGGAGTGATGATAAAGTTTTGAAGTGAGAGAGTGGAGGTGAGCGCGTGGCACTGTGAATGCACTAAATGCCACCGAATTCTGTGCTTTACAATGGTTCATTATATGGGTTTTTAAAATTTTTTTGGACGTTTATTCATTTTTGAGAGACAGAGCGTGAGGGGGCGGGGGGGCAGAGAGACAGGGAGACACAGAATCCGAAGCAGGCTCCGGGCTCTGAGCTGTCAACAGAGAGCCTGAACGGGCTCGAACTCACCATCCGTGAGATCACGACCTGGGCCAAAGTCGGATGGTTAACCCACTGGGCCACCCAGGAACCCCTACAATGGTTAATTATATTGTTTATAACTTGCACTTCCATTTTTAAAAGCCATTACTTCACTGGTAAATAATAGCATATTTCATCAATTGTAGTTCAACGTTCCCAGTGCTCTTATCCTCTCACATTAAATATCAATTTCACTGACCTTTTGAAAAGTTACCTTCTGGGACAAAAGTTTTAAAATGTGGGGGCGCCTGGGTGGCTCATTCAGTTAAACGTCCGACTCGGTTTTGGCTCAGGTCACGCTCTTGTGGTTTTCTGAGTTCAAGTCGCGTGCGGTGCTCGGTGCTGGCAGCGAGGAACCTGCTTGGGATTTTGTGTCTCCTCTTTCTCCGCCCCTCCCCTGCTCGCGCTGTCTCTCTCTCTCTCTCTCTCTCTCTCTCTCTCTCTCTCAAAATAAATACATAAACTTTAAAAAAGTTTTAAAATATGATAAACAAGACTCTTTTAAATGTTTATTTATTTATTTTTGAGAGAGAGAGTGAGCAGGGGAGGGGCAGAGAGAGAGAGGGAAAGAGAGAATCCGAAGCAGGCTCTGCGCTGAGAGGCTTGAACTCATGAACCATGAGATCAGGACCTGAGCTGAAATCAAGAGTGGGTGCTTAACTGACGGAGCCACCCAGGTGCCCCTAAACCTGTCTCTTAAAACTATTCAACAACAAATTGTCAAAAGATTTGACCAAGACACATGACAAACAGGGGCAATCCCTGCTGTTGTTTTAAGAGGAAAGTTATGGGGGCGCCTGGGTGGCTCAGTCGGTTAAGCGTCCAACTTCGGCTCGGGTCACGATCTCGCGGTTCGTGGGTTCGAGCCCCGCATCGGGCTCTCTGCTGACAGCTCAGAGCCTGGAGCCTGCTTCCGATTCTGTGTCTCCCTCTCTCTCTGCCCCTCCCCTGCTCATGCTCTGTCTCTCTCTGTCGCAAAAATAAATAAAAACATTAAAAACATTAAAAAAAAAAAGAAAGTTATGTTTACAACACACATTTTGGCATGAATGCAAACCTGGCAGCTTCTTTATCAGAGCTCAGGATGTCTACGGAGTGTTTTTAAGGACTAGACTGTCTTGATGAAGCAAAGAAGCAAGACCATCAACTGCACCAAACTCTCAGTGCCTCCAAGAGAATGTTCTTCCACGTTCCTGAAGAGTTGGAATACAAGCAACAATTAAGGGGAAAGCCAAAGAGGGAGGGGGAAAAAAGACAAAAGAAAGAGGGGGGATGGAAAGAAGAATATGAACAAAAGGTGTAGATTGGGAACTGGGTTTTTTCAACCGCATCTCAATCACAAATTTCCTGTCTTGATCAAATGCCCTTCAGTTATGTCCAGCTCAGAAGCCCGATGCAAAAATGCCTAACCCACTTTGCTGGCAAAGGGCTCCTTGTAGCTAAGTAGAAAATAATTTGGCAGAAAACCAATTTAGGTGTGATGGCCACTGGATCAAAAGAGCAATTATTGGGGCGCTTGGGTGGCTCAGTCGGTTAAACGGTTAAGCATCCGACTTCAGCTCAGGCCATGATCTCATCGCTCGTGAGTTCGAGCCCCGCGTTGGGCTCTGTGCTGACAGCTCAGAGCCTGGAGCCTGCTTCGGATTCTGTGTCTCCCTCTCTCTCTCTGCCCCTCCCCTGCTCATGCTCTGTCTCTCTCTGTCTCAAAAATAAATAAAACATTAAAAAAATTTTCAAAAGAGCAATTATTTGGAAGCACATCTCCAATTAGCCTCTGTCAAGTTCCCGAACATTTTCATCGCCTCAAAAGGAAACCCTCTACTCAGTAGTCACGCCCCCTCTGCTTCCCCTCAGCTCCTGAGCAACCACTGATATGCTTTGTCTCTATAGATTTACCTATCTGGGATATTTCTTACAAATGGAATCACAGCAGATAAGAACTTTTGCGTCTGTCTTCTTTCATGCAACATGTTTTCGAGGTACATCTATGTTACAGCGTATAACAGCCCTTTGTTCTTTTTGTGCCTAAATAATATTCCATGGTGTGGATTGGCTACCATTTGTGATCCCCTTATGAACCTTGGGCTGTTTATACCTTTTAGCTATTGTGCACAGGGCTGTTATGAACATTTACGTACTAGTTTTTGTGTGAACATCTGTTTCCAATCTGGGGGAGTATATGCCTGGGGGTGTGGATGTGCTGGGTCATATGGTAATTCTATGTTTAACCTATTGAGCAGATACCACACTATTTTCCACAGTGGCCGAACCATTTCACATTCTTACCAGCAACGTCTGAGTCACACTGTTTACGTCTCAAATCTAAAGGTCTCTTTTAGAGTCGTTAGAAAGGATTTTCAAACAACGTAATTTTTAAATTTTGTTTTCTACCAATTTTGCGCTATTTAAACAGCAGAAGAGAAGACCTTTTTAATTGTCCAACTATATTAGATTGTCTAAATCAAGTATGGTATATAATGGCATAGGAAAGTCAATTTCAATCTCCTTGGTACTGTATTTAGTAATCTTTTAATCTGCATATAGATAAATGATAGCTTAACTCACCATTTCCCGAGATTATTTGTCCAAGAAACACTCTTAAATCCTGACAGGAGTTGAGGTAAAATACTAGCTTGAATTGCTCTAAGAAATGATCACAGTTGCACCTGGGTGGCTTAGTTGGGTAAGTGTCTGACTCTTGATTTCAGTTCAAGTCATGATCCCACAGTTCATGGGTTCAAGACCTGCATTGGGCTCCATGCACTTGGGATTCTCTCTCTCCCCCTCTCTCTCTGTCCCTCCCTCCCTCTCTCTCTCTCTCTCAAAATAAATAAACTTAAAAAAAAGAGATGATCGCAAACTTAATTGAGATTTATCAACCTTTTAACAGAGCAAAAAGTAAATAGGAAAATAAAAATGTTTAGTTTTGTAATATGGTGCTAGAAGGGGGAAAGAAGTTGTTAAATCCAATCTGATACAAGGGACAACTCTGCAGCACTCTGTGTGCACATATTTTGTTTTCCGTGCTGTGTTAGAATACGAAAAATCTGATTTCTTCCAGGTAGAATGCAGCAGAAAGGGAGAGATGCGGCCTGATGCTGCCATAATATTTGGGAGATCATGAGTTAGGGTATCTCAAAACGTACAGTTTATCTTGAATACTTTCTGTATAAACCAAAGACACTGATTATTAATGTTCTCTTCAAAGTAAGCTTGTTTCCACTCACTTATACTAGACACATAAGGCCACGACATCTCACTTTTCTATTTAACCTGCCTCTGTCAGCTAGAGATGGTGGGAAGTGAGTTTGTGGAAAGTGATCCTTTAGGGCCCTAAACGCACCGAATAACATGACGAATGTACATTGAAGTTGACACACAGGATACATAGCATAGATCAGTGGTCATCAAAGAGAATACTCATGTCTGTTTGACAGTGAGCCAACAAAAGCCTGCCTCCGTGTCACTGATGGATGGAACGTCATATGCGTTGAGCAAATCTTCTCACACCTCATTTTTTAAATGCAATTTAGAGTGCATAAATTGAATGGTTAGCATTTCCTTTTACAGAATGACCTATGGCGTCTCCTGGAAACCAACAGGCAAACTTTGAAAGTAATTTGAATGAAGGTGCGCTCAGGATCCGGATCGTCTAAGCAGCATGAGACGCTGTCATGACTTGGCTGAAAGGGAGCTCAGACTGTGCCTCCCGCTAAGGTCTGCTCACATCTTCCACTGAGAACACAGTGATTAATTCTCACAATAATGGCTCTCTCTCCCCAAAGTTCCTTATTTCATCCCACGGCTGGTACCTGGGGGCCCACACTGGTGGAGTTTTACTTTGCAAAGCTCCAGGAGAAGAAGGTAAAAAAGTAGCTCACTTTCTTAATTTTTGAAATACAGAAAAAGCATGGGGGAAGTCACTTAGGCCCATGCAGAATTTAAACTGTGTATAAAGAAATTTAATTCCAACTGAATCCTGATGGAGCTGTCACAAGTTTGATATTATCTGGAATTCGAAGTCCATTTTCCTTTATTCCGGTAATGAAAATGTGGCAGAACAGGAGAGGCTAAAAGGAGCTAAGCAGCTAGTGCAGCTGGCCCAAAAGTACCATTAACAATATTTTATTTTTTCCAGGGATCAAGAAGCTCAAAGCTGAAGGTAGTCAGAGGTACCGGTGCCCCCTAAACGTTCTAAAGATGCACAGACCAACATTTCAGGTGGCAAAAGCTGAAGGTGAGCCCTGGTGTTGTGGCGGATTTGGAGGAAGGATGGCCACAGAAGAATATGTGACATAGACAAAGGGCAGTCCTCAGCTTGACCTCTCTCTTCCAGCAGTGCTCCGGGCCAGTGCCTCATGCCCCAGAAAAAAATCTTGTCGTGTCGTTCCAAAAGAGTCCCAGACACGCAGCATCCTGACTTACGGCCATCTTCCCTAGCAGGATAGACGTCTGACAAGTTTGCACTCAGGTTGGTCAAGATGGCACTTCTCCCAAGTGTAACTGACTTGAATAGGGCTCCAGCAATCCCAAAGGGGTGAGTCTCCAGTAGGGAGAATCACAGCTAAGTAGTGGAGTGATTCCCAAAGAACAGAAAGAATGCAGATCTGGAGGATGACGTGTGTCCCCGTGTAGGACGTGACCACATGACACTCAATCTCCTTGGGTCAATTTCATCGGCAGCAAAGTGAAGAGATAAGGTCTGGCTGCCGGCTTCTAATTTCTAGCACTGATAGACCCCAACGGGACTGTGGCTGCTGCCCCAATGCTGGCGAGCCGGGAAGGGTAGGCAGCCCTGCCCGTGGGACACATCGTGCAGAGACAGGGGAGATGACGAGGTTCCAAGCACAGGGTGAGTCAGGCTGGAGGTTGGGAATGGGTGGCCAGCCGGAACTCGGCCCACACTGGGTAAAGATGTGTGGGTGGTGGAGAATGCTCTCTCACACAAACCTCTGACCACAGCTGCCCGTATTCCACCTTCTTTGCCATCCGCAGAGACGAGACACAATAGTAGAAAAACACTGCAAAGGCAAATGTGGTAATGAAGCCCTAATGTGGTAATTAAGCGGTAGGAGACCCTACCACTCTCTCCACGCCATTAGCTTTACCCGAATCGTAATCTCCCTTTTAGTTAAGTCTCTTGACCGTGTGAAGGGTGCCCTGACTTCCATCCAGAGTCAAATGACTACTACGGTAAAGAATACATGGGGCAGGTTGTCAAGTAATTCTGTTTCTACTCTCTGTAAAGAGGAAGTAAATTTTTGGCATAAAAAAATCCATCTCGTCCAACCTACGCTACAGAGCGTCCATGTGTCTAAAGACCTGTGCTCAACATTAGCAAACCTCTTTGCCCTCACACCTGGTTTTAAGCTGAAGCTTAAGAAAAAAGTTTTATTATGTGCTTGTTTTTAAAAGTCAAAAATTTACAACAGTGGATGAGTATGTTTCACAATTTTTGTTTGTAATAGAAGCCACAGTCAGACATTTAAAGCAAGTATAACTGGCTGACAACCTCTCCTTCCTGTGGTTAAAATGATAGGAAGTGATTTATAAACTGTCATCAGAGTTAGCTAAACAATACTTTATCTCATGTAGTTGGCATGATTTAAAGCTCTTGGCACACTAAAATAAAAAGCATAATCTTCACTGACTGTTAAACAATGAGATTCACACCCAGAAAAGTAAAAAAAAAAAAAAAAAGAAAGAAAAATTAAGTGAAGGTTTAGATGCATATAACCTTTCAAAAATTTGGACCTCAGTGTATAATGAAGTGTTATCGCAGTTAAACATTGGTGGTAAATAACTCCGATCTTTGGGGTGTAAGCTAATTGCTGAAGATCAAGGAGAGTTTGGTAAGAAAAAGCTAGTGTTATTTCACTAACCTCCAAAACTCAGATACAGTCTACACCTGAATGCAAAATAGACATGCAATGAAAAGTTCGACAAAACTGCAAAAACCTCATTGCCTTCTGGAGATCAAGCCCAGTTTCCAACAACTGATTAATTGAATCAAAGTCACCACCTTCTTGATCTTGACCCACCTTTAATCCCTCTGCAGAAATCCCCAGCACAAATTTAATTAAAGAGTTTTGTCACAATGCTAATTAAAGTGAGGTTTATATCTTACATAATGGAGATTCTCAAATATTTGTTCATTACCTGCTCTACAATGTTACTCCATACCACTGCCATTAGTCAAGAACTATCGTCTTAGCCCTAAAATAGAATAACATTTTTGAATATCAATATTCTACACACCCAGATAAAAATCTAGGTGTATTAACATCCTTAAATGAATAAACTTAATTGCTAAACTTCTTTGCAACATAGAACGTATCATAAGCTTTCCCATGACAGTGGCCAGATAGACACCTTCTCTAAGAATCAAGAAAAAAAATCGTCCAAGTATCTCACAGATGGAAGAATGGATTGTAATATGGGAACCACCACAGAATGTTACCGAAGCATCAAAAGAATGAACTGGAGATATGCCAGTTGACAGGAAAGATTTTCCAGAAGATAGTAGTGTGTACAAAAGATGAAATGCGGGGACACCTGGAGGCTCAGTTGTTTGAGCGTGTGACTCTTGGTTTCTACTCAGGTAATGATCCCAGAGTGGTGAGACTGAACCCCACGTCAGGCTCCTCGCTGGGCATGGAGACTGCTTAAGATTCTCTCTCTCTCTCTCTCTCTCTCTCTCAAATAAAAAAAATTAAAAATTCAATTAAAAAAATAAAATGCAGAGATGTGTTCATAGTATCATCCTATCACACCCACAGGCACACAAAACTTGAAAATGTATTTACATGTGTATGCATCTAAATGTCTGTATGTATATACGTAACGTATATGGGTCTATAAGCATATTCATATGTATTTGTATATAGTTACATAGAAAAAAATACTAAAACTTGAATACCAGGTTGCTAACGCTTTGCCTCGGGAAGGCGGAGTGGGGCGGGGGGGGGGGGCGGTAAAGGGCAATACAGGGCAAGGAGAAAGGTGGAAAGGAAAAGGAAAAAGAAGATCGAACCAAGAAAGTACGATTCTATTTGTTTAACATTATATATATGGGGGGGCGCCTGGGTGGCTCAGTCGGTTGAGTGTCTGACTCTTGGTTTCAACTCAGGTCACGATCTCACAGTTCGCGCCTTCGAGCCCCACATCAGGCTCTGTGCTGACAGCAGGGAGCCTGCTTGGGATTCTCTGTCTCCCCCCTCGCTCTGCCCCTTCCCCACTCACTCTCTCTCTCTCTCTCTCTCAAAAATAAATAAATAAACATTTTTTAAAAGTATATGGATGTGGGGCGCCTGGGTGGCACAGTCGGTTAAGCATCCGACTTCAGCCAGGTCACGATCTCGCGGTCCGTGAGTTCGAGCCCCGCGTCAGGCTCTGGGCTGATGGCTCAGAGCCTGGAGCCTGTTTCCGATTCTGTGTCTCCCTCTCTCTCTGCCCCTCACCCGTTCATGCTCTGTCTCTCTCTGTCCCAAAAATAAATAAACGTTGAAAAAAAAATTAAAAAAAAAAAATAAAAGTATATGGATGTGTTAAAGAACTTTAAAAAGGAGACTTGTGTCTATAGACTTACAGAGATGGCTTTGGAATATTAAAGACAAGTTGCAGAGCAACGTGTCTGGTATGATTCTCTTTTGTTTTTTAAACATAGTTTTATTTTTTTAATGAACACGTTCTCATAACAAAATATATGAAGAAATAGGGACGCAGAAGAGGAAAAGTCAAGATTATCTAATTCTAACAAGAATGCAACCACTGTCAAGTTCCTGAAGCATGTCCTTCTTGGTTTAGTTATTAAGGGAAATGCAATGCTGTGCACTATTCTCTAACCTTCCTTAATCAGGTAAGAATGCACCCCTAGTCACACCCAGCCAGGTACTCTCTGCTCCCTGTGTCACAAGTACCGAAGGCCTTGAGGCTCCAACACAACGCCCGTTAGCTCTACGCCAGAGCAACCTTCCATGGCCTCTGCTGAAGCCCACTTGTCCTCTCGCCACAGCGAGACCTGGGCTGAGCTGAGCTGCAGGCTCCAAGCTCACCCTCCTGCTATGTCTCTGCCCACTCCCCAACACGAGGAGCAAGATGGAAATTCTAGGCGCCATTCATGCCCCCCTGTGAGAAGTAACAGCAACTCAGGAGAATGAACCTGGCCCACCTTGTGTTTCCCGGTTGACCTTGAGGAGACTGTCCCCAGTTGATGAGGGAGCAGCCTGCAAGACAGTCGCCTCTCAGAGCTCCAAACATAAAACGGAAGCAAACGCCCCAGACTCTCAGCAGCACCTCAACTTCCATGATGCCCCTCCTTTCTCTGGATTCTCTTCCGGAAAGATGTGATCAAGCTGATGTGGAGCCCGCTTGGGATCCTCTCTCCCTCTCTCTCTCTGCCATTCCCCTATTCTCTCTCTCTCTCTCTCTCTCTCTCTCACTCTAAATAAATAAATACATACATAAATACATATTTAAGATGATGCAGAGAAAAGGGAAGCCTTGCGCACTGTTGGCGGGCATATAATCTGGTGTGCTCATTATGGCCAACAGTATGAAGACTCCAAAAAATTAAAAATGGCACTACCACGTGATTCCGCAGCCCCACTTCTGAGCATACATCAGAAAGAAATGAGATCGCTGTCATGAAAACGCGTCTGCGTCCCCATGTTCGTTGCGGCATTCGTTATTCATAACAGCCAAGATATGAAAACAACACAAATATCCATCGACAGATAAACAGGTAAAGAAAATGTGGTACATATGGGCAATGGAATATTATTCGGTCTTTTGAAAAAGAAGGAATTCCGGGGGTATCTCGGTGGCTCAGTCGGGTAAGCATCCAACTCTTGATTTCAGTTCAAGTCATGATCTCGTGGTTCATGAGATCAAGTCCCACACTGGGCTGTGCTGACAGCCCAGATCCTGCTTGGGATTCTCTCTCCCTCTCTCTCTGCCCCTCCCCTGCTTGCACTGTTTGTCTCTCACTCTCAAAATAAATAAATAAACCTTTTTGTTTTTTTTTTAAAGAAGGAAATCCTGCCATTTGCAACAACATGGATGGACCTAGACGCCATTATGCTAAGTGAAATGAGCCAGACACAGAAAGGCAAGCACTGCATGATCTCACTTATACGTGAAATCTAAAAGAGTCGGCGAGTAAAATGATGGTTGCCACATGCTTGGGAGGAGGGAGAAATGTCAAAGTGTTGGTCAAGGGGTACAAAGCATTAGTCACGCAACATGAATAAGTTCTGGAGACAGAATGTACAACAATGTGACTAGGTAAAAATACTGCATTGTATACTTGAAATTTGCTAAGGGGGTAACTCTTTAAGCGCTCTCACCATGAAACAAAGGAAAAAGAAATCATGGGAGGGGACGGATACGTTAATTGCCTTGCCTATGGTGATCATTTCATAACGTATACTGATGTCAAATAACCAACAGTATACCTTAAATACAGACCATTTTTCATTGTCAATTATTCCTCAATAAAGCTGGGGGTGGCAAAAGACCACCCGTCTTTTTCCTTCCCTTTTCTGGGCCTTTCTCTCCCTCTTCTCCCCGTAGCCTCAGGAACAGCAGGGCTGGGTTTCCGACCTGAATGTGCTAATTTGGGACATTCTCAGCACAGCCTAGCTTTCAGGCCTATTTAGTAGCAAGAGCCTATTTTGAATGCCAGAATCTGAGTATTAATTTTTTTAAATCTCCCTCGCTATTCCCAAATGCCCCGTTACTTACTCCGGCGTCATACCCATGAGACAGATGGAGACAGATGAGACAGTCGGGGATAAGGCAACATCCTCAAAAGTGCAGAAGAGAAAGAACATTAATTTTCTCCAATATGACTTCCATTTCACAAAGAAAACACCTTTCTGTAATCATCAATAGAATCAACTTTCTCTAAACTTATTCTTGGTTACCTGACAGCATATCTGGTGGCATTAGTTACATTAAAAAATATGGGGCGCCTGGGTGGTGCAGTCGGTTAAGCGTCCGACTTCAGCCAGGTCACGATCTCGCGGTCCGTGAGTTCGAGCCCCGTGTCGGGCTCTGGGCTGATGGCTCAGAGCCTGGAGCCTGTTTCCGATTCTGTGTCTCCCTCTCTCTCTGCCCCTCCCCCGTTCATGCTCTGTCTCTCTCTGTCCCAAAAATAAATAAACGTTGAAAAAAAAAATTTTTTTTAAATAAAATAAAAAATAAATAAAAAATAATATAAGCAGAAAAGTAACTTCTGCCTTCCTAAAGAGAGAACAGAAAGTACCCAGTAAGCCCACTCGTCCCTTAAACACAGACCAATGAGCACAGGTTAAATCTAAATCTAGCGATCAAACTAGATTGGGTCATTGAATGAAATTTCTGGATAAGAGGTTGAATTTTCAAAAGCTGTTGAATAATGGAAGAGGTAGAACTTAGAAATCTTGGGTCCAAGTGTGGAATGACCGAAAGGTGCCCAGAGGGGGTGTCCTACATACATAACAATACCAGAAACTAGGGCACAACTTCTTTCGGCCAAAAAGTCTCAGATGGGGAGAGCTAGGCCAGTAGCTTCACTGTCACCCGGGGACAGCAGGATGGGATCATCAAGAGCAAGATGACAGCCTGGGACCTCACACCAAACCAGAGAGCACAGAGAAGGCTCCAGGTCGGAACGGTATGCAGAGGCCTGGGCTGGGCCTTGAGCGATAGGTCTGCGCTTGGGTGAAGCTGAGGTCAGGAAGACAGTACCCAGCAGTCCAGGTTAAGCCGAGAGGCACAGATCAGAGAAGTCATGAGGTTGGAGCCAACTACAGAAAACTGGCGAGAGCAAGAAAGCAAGTACACAAGGCATGGCCCTAAGTGGGTCCTCGCAGGTGGACCGACCATGGCCTGCCCTCTGCCTTGTTCTAAGCAACCTTCCTGGTGTGAGCAGGCAATGGCTGGCAGGCAGGAGTTATTCACCACAGCAAGGACAGGCCCCGAAGTTGTTAGTGTCTGCAGTAAATCTCTGGGGAAGGAAGCTTCCGAGTTCCAGGAAAAAAAAAAAAAAAAGCAAACAAACAAACAAAAAAAACTGAAGAATTCATGGGAGGAGCAGAGGAACCAGTGAAAACCTACCTTTAAAGTGACTGGGGGCCTGGGGCGCCTGGGTGGCGCAGTAGGTTGAGCGTCCGACTTCAGCCAGGTCACGATCTCGCGGTCCGTGAGTTCGAGCCCCGCGTCAGGCTCTGGGCTGATGGCCCAGAGCCTGGAGCCTGTTTCCGATTCTGTGTCTCCCTCTCTCTCTGCCCCTCCCCCGTTCATGCTCTGTCTCTCTCTGTCCCCAAAAAAATAAATAAACGTTGAAAAAAAAAATTTTTTTAAAAATAAAGTGACTGGGGGCCATGATACCAGATACACTCTTTCTCTGCGACAACCTCCATCTCCTGCAACCCTATGGATCAGGGACAAGGGAAGCATGACTGCATTTTAAGGGGTGCCTGTGAGCCATAAAAGTTTTTCCTTCCTGGGATTCGAAGCAAAGTTATAGGGTAGGGTGTTCCTGTAATGTGTGGACCCAGTCACGGCTAAGAAGAAAGTTGGGGGCGGGGGGTACGATGTTAGGGTGATAGGAAAAGGCACAGTGGCTTCTTCATGGGTGCAAAACTTTTGAATTAAATGCCATTTCAATAGGTCTCTATTAAGTATGGAAAGGAACGCACTGTAGAACCAAACAGACGGGACTCAGAAGTTCGAAAACAATGAATAGAGTGGCCATTCTAAAAAAGCCAGTTCCTAGCAATTGTTGGTAGGGCTCCAACATTCCCAGCTGGAAACTATAAACTCACTTTATTTGGGGACATCTAAGGCCTCGGGGCAGGACATGATGAGTCCAATAAGTGCTGATGATCCTCCCTACAAATATTTCCAGCACATATCACCTCCAGGCCCTCTTACCACCTGTGTTTGCATGCACGCCTTCGTCAGCTCTCACCTGAATTACTAAGACAGCGTCCCAGTCGTGCGGTGCCAGGCTCACTCCTCCGCCCCCATCTCCAGACGGATGCCACGTGTGCTCTCTGCGAAGGCTCCAGGAGCCATTCTGACCCGGGGAAGTGCAAAATGGATATGCCGGGGTTCGTTCTTCTATGTCCTGAAGGCCCCTGTGGGTCCCGTGCGGGTGGCCCCACGGCCAAGTGCTAACGTGCACTGGGGGCAGGAGGAGAAGGGGGAAGTGTGCCGAGGCTTGTACAGACCCTGATCATTCCCACAGCCTGCTTTGGTCTCTCCAGCCACCTGCCCTGGGGCTCACATTTGGCCCCAGCCTGGAGGACAGCGGGTGGGGTTCATTAGAGCTCCTCCCTGCCCCCCCTGCATCATGCAGAAAGTCGATTCATTATTTCACCGCTCCCTTCAGCCCTCCCTCCATCCATTCATCCATCCGTTTCACAAACACTCAGCAAGCACCAAACAAACAGTCCGGGTACTACTCTGGGAGATGGAGATAAAACACTGAATAAATACGGAAGAGACCATGAACGCCTTCATCCCCACGTCCCACTGCCCTGACCCACACACGTTTCTCAGCAGAGCAAATCCCTAAACATTTTAAACACGGGGATGACGGGACCAGAAAGGAA
The DNA here is from genome assembly GCF_018350155.1 of Leopardus geoffroyi. NCBI lineage: Eukaryota > Metazoa > Chordata > Mammalia > Carnivora > Felidae > Leopardus > Leopardus geoffroyi. The sequence goes on from NC_059326.1 coordinate 227,406,077, forward strand.
GAATATTTCAGAATTGGCCTGCATCGAAGCCACAGGTCTGTAGAGTTCTCTTGAGTGGGATCTCACACGCGTCTGGTTTTCGATCTTGACTCTTGCTTCGGGCAACACAAACTTGTCCCTGGTTTCCCCTGATCTAGCATCAGGGTGTCCTGGGAAGTCCCAGGTTAGGAGATGCTCACACCCTCCCCCTATCCCAGGCAGCTCCCGGGCTTGCCTTCTCCAGAGCATTCCCTCTTAAAAACCCTGCTACTTCCCTGGCTTGTCAAACAACAGCAGGCTCCAAGTCAAGGGCACGAGGATAGCCACCCACGCACCTTGGTCTGGTGTGAGAGCCCCCTCCCCTGCCACTGCTTGCTGGGTCCACCAGACGAGCCCGAATTAACTTTCCAGGTCTGGCTCACCCTTCGGGATCTACCATGTATTTGGATATAAGTCTGCAGAACATAAAACATTGACAAATACGCCTTTATTTTACCTTCTCAAGCAGGTGAAATGTGCCTTGTTTATGGGACACGAAAAATAAAGATTGCCTTTTTTGCCTGCCGAGTATAGTCTACTATTTTGAGACAGGTCTTCAAGAGTAAGTAAAAATTATTGTTTTCATTATGAGTATTCTCCTCCAGCTCTAAAACTCTATGATTCGATGCACAGCATTTTAAGTGATTGCTTGAAAGAATGGCTTCCTACCATTTCCTCGGGTGAAAAGTTCAATCCTAGGATCTCCCCGGCAGAGTGACTACAAGCCATGACCATGAAGGCTCGTCCTGCAGACTAATGTTGGTGCATTGCGCCACTGCAGCGGGTAAAGACCCACAGCAGCGCCCGCATCATAAGAGTCAGTTCCACCTGGAAGAAAGAAACAAAAAGAGCAGTATTAGTTGATGTTGCTGGCTGGCACGAACCTCTTCGGGATCACTCAAAACCATGAAAGCTTAGAAAAGCCAAGTTGTGCTTTCTTGAACCCCCACGCGACAGCCATGGGAACGGCGACCGGTCTAGCGAAAGGGCGACTTTGAAATCAAACAGACCTGGCCTTTCCTCCAGCCTTTGTTCCGTAACAGGTATGTGATCTTGGGCTGGCTACTTGACTTCTCTGAGCCTTTTTCCTCGTCCATAAAACAGAGATTTAAAACAAAAACAACACATTGAGTTGCCCTGAGGGCGAAAGGAATAGGATAAACACAGCCTAGTGATGTCTGGAACACAGAAGACAATCAACAAAAATTTCCGGCTTGATTTCAAAAATATGAAACCCACCACGGGGTCATTTTTCTGGGTCTCTGTTTCATTAGTAACCTAGCATTATTCCTCGGGAATTTTTATAGTAAACACATACAGGATTGTTAGATCCAAAGTGTAGAAAATTCTGCTCTCTGGTTTCTATTAACTTTCCACACATCTTTAGTACATAACAGACTTTCCATACATCTTTAGTACAATTATAATTGTTACTCCTGACCCATGACTCTTGAGACCCTGCTGTCTACCGGAGTCTCTTCTGGGTCATTAAAAGCAGATGGAATTATGTGCTAAATGGCACTTTCTCAAATGTATTTTACTGTGTTATTTATTAAGACGCGCAATTTGCCGAGGAAGAGATAATCTTCACTGCCATCTGAAGACGTAGGGAAATAGCCCCTCCCCACATTTCATGCATTTCTAATCAGTCGAGGATAGGTAAAGCAAAAGTTAATAACCGCCTCACTCATCTACCTCGCGAAGGCTGAGAATTACACCAATGTTCAGAGAAAGTGGTCTAGCCCACAGGATCACAGGAGGAAGGATACGGCCACCCAAATGGAACGTACTAAGATGTGAGCACCCCAGTCCCTCTTGGCATCCCACCGGCTGGACCCAACAGGAGGCCAGATGGCAAGGGCGTCACAATCGCCCCACCAGTCCCGCCTCTCAGGGCACAGAGCCTAAGGGAGAAGGGAGAAGTGGATTCAGAGGGGCCGCAGGAAGATACTCGGCACAGTATGCTTACCACTTTATCCAGTGACACACTTGTTGCCAGGGGGACAAGTGGGTCGTCTTTAACTCGCTGCCACGCGAGAGCTCTAAACCCTGCCTGACATCCACCAGGAGTTGAAAATTCAGTCATCCCATCATGTGGATAAGTCACTTCCCATATACCCCTAGAAATATTTTTCATGCGTTCCGCTCATTCAACCAGCCTTTGTTTCGCGTCTACCTGAAAAGGGACACTGACGTCTCTGCCAGATGGCAACACATGCATTCCAGAATCCACCTCGCGTTCTCAAAGCCCGGGCACTAAAATTACAGAGTCTGTGGGGGGAAAGTAGGGTAGAGGAGACCACTGCCAACCCATAAAGCCCTCATAAACGACGAAGACGAGGACAAACAACAACAACAATTGGCTCCCGGGGAGATAAATCAAACAGGGGAGACAGGGAGTTCAGCCTGGCTGGAACTGCCCCTGGGCTGTCACAAATGCCCAGAAACCCCCTCGTGGGAGCCGAGCTTCGGGGTGCTGGGCAATGCAGGTGGTGAGGGGTGCGCTGAGCTTGGAGGGGCTACCATGATAATGGGCCCAGGAAGCAGCACCCTCTGACCTCTCCCACCCCCACCCCAGCCGGCCTGGGTCTCTCCGGGGAGGGAACCCCAGACACTTGCCCTCGTTCTAATTCTCTCAAAACGCAGCCAAAGGGCTCTTGCTGCTTGGACAGCAACTGACTTGAAGGCTTTTCCCCTCTCTCGTGAAGGCTATAATTCCATTCCCACCGTCTATTCTAGAAAAAAATCACAAACGAACCACAGTGACTTCTACTATAGAAGCATCGTGGCATTGTCGTCTCCGGCTTCTCTAGAAAACGGAGCCCTGAGGCAAAGTTTACCTGTTACAGGGCTTGCGGGAGCGGAGGGAAAAGGGAAATCGAAGCCGGAAAGGAGGGGACAAGTTAAGGTTGTCACCAAGATGGCCACGGCTTCACAAAGACACCCTGCCTCCGGGTCATGTGGACCTCTCCAGAAAGGCCACAGGGAGCCATTGTATCTCAAGAAAGATTGCTTCATTATTTCCTTGAGTTCAAAGAGGCATCATAAACCTAGGAACACACAAGTGGAAACCAGCACCGGCTGTGCTATTTTCTTTCACTTATGCGTCCCGTTCTTTTCATGCCTTTCTCAGATAGTGGTTTTGTGTTAGCGCTAATGATAATTGTAAGTGTGCCCACGTTTCGCATCGTATCAACAGTGTATGGAATCCGTGCAGGGGTCCCTCTTTATACCCTGGGTTAGTGGCAGCCATCGTGCTCTGTCCGCTACCGTTTTTCGCTCCACCCGACTTTTCATCAGGAAATGAGGCAAAGCAGGCCATTGGGCCGCCCTCCCCTGATCTGCTTTGACATTACTGTGTTATGTCCCTGACCCTAACGTCACACACTACCCCTCCCATCTCTAGACCTCACTTGCAATCCATTGGCAACGTGCTTTGGCCCGCAGAGCTGATGGAAAGCATCTAATAAAACGAAGGCATAAATACCCACTTAGGCTACCAGATTCAGGTAATGAAGTTGATGTCATCCATTTAATCCCCAAGCGAGCCAGTTGTTTGTTTTGTTTTTTTTTTTAATTTTTTTTTTCAATGTTTATTTATTTTTGGGACAGAGAGAGACAGAGCATGAACGGGGGAGGGGCAGAGAGAGAGGGAGACACAGAATCGGAAACAGGCTCCAGGCTCTGAGCCATCAGCCCAGAGCGCGACGCGGGGCTCGAACTCGCGGACCGCGAGATCGTGACCTGGCTGAAGTCGGACGCTTAACCGACTGCGCCACCCAGGCGCCCCGAGCCAGTTGTTTTAATAGACGCCATTCCACAGCCCAGTTTTGCACCCGTGTTTCTCTGAACACTAGCCTACAGCAAAATGACGATAACTTTTCACGGAAGAAAAGAAATGGAGGGGACGGGGGCTCCCATAAGCAGATAATTTTAGAAAAGACGGGGTTATACAAGTACGAAAAGGCATCTTCACCGCCAGACTTTTAGGGACTGATGTTAATGTTCACGAACATTATGTTAATGTGTGTTATGATTCTCCCTCCGTACGAGGACTATAACACTCAGTGTTCCGTCCCCTCAATTTTTTGTGTTTTTACTTTTGCCAGTGCAGTGGTTAACTTGGAGGTTATTTTTGGATGAGATTATCATTTAAGTTGGTGAACTCTGAGTAAAGCGGGTTACCCTTCATAATGTGGATGGGCCTCATCAAATCAGTTGAAGGCCTGAGAGGAATAAAATAAGCGGGCTCCCTGAGCAAGACGGAATTCTCCAGCAGAATGGCCCCACACTCCATCTGCACCACTGGCTTTCCTCAGTCCCCAGTCTTCAGACTGGGACTGTATCACCTGTTCTCCTGGATCTCAACCCTTCCAGCCCACAGATTTTGGACTTGTCAGCCTCCGTAATTGTGTGAACCAATTTCTTATAATCAATCTCTTTCTCTATATATGTATACACATCCTATCACTTGTCTTTCTCTAAAAAACCTTGACTAATACAGATTTGGTACCAGCAATGAGGCAGTAAGCCAGCTACCTGGCAACAGGTTGATTACATCGGATGTAAGGGACAGCATTTTGTTCTTATGGAAACAGACACTCACTCGGGATGTAGATTTTCCTTCTCTACCTGGAATGCTTCTTCCAAACCTGCCATCCATGAACTTACAGGACACCTTATCCACCATCGTGATAGTCCACACAGGATTGCTTCTGATGAAGGAACTCATTTCAAGGCAAATAAAGTTCAACAATGGGCCCATGCTCAAAGAATTCATTGATCTTCCCATGTTCCCCATCATCCTGAAATAGCTGGTTCACTGGCATGGCAGAATGCCCTTGTGAAGACTCAGTTACAGTGCCAGCTAGGTGGCAATACTTTGCAGGGCTGGGGCAAGGTTCTCCAGGAAGCTGTATGTGCTCTGAATCAGGTTCTAACATACAGTGCTGTTTCTCTGAGAGCCAGGGTTCACAGGCCCGGGTCACCCGTGGTAACTCACTTGCAAAACTTTTGCTTGCTGCCCCCATGACTTTGTACTCCAGCCCTGCCAGCCTCGATGTCTCAGTTCCAAAGGGAGGCATGCTTCCAACAATGATTCCGTTGAACTAGAAGTTAAGACTGCTATTCAGCCAGTTTGGACTCTTCTTGCCTTTAGAGCAACAGGTGAAAAAAGGCCTTACATTGCTGGCTGGGGTTATTGATCCTGAGGAAATGGATCAATGAGGAAAAATGGCACTGCTCCTCCACAGTGGAGCTGAGGAAGAGTATGCCTCGAAGGAGATCCTTTAGGATGCCTCTTACTATTACCATGCCCTGTGATTAAGGTCACTGGAAAGCTACAACAACCCAATCCAGGCAGGACTACTAATGGCCCAGACCCTTCAGGGATGAAGGTTTGGGTTACCCCACAAGGTCAAACAAAAACAAAAACAAAAACACGACCAGTTGAGATGCTGGCTGAAGGCAAAGGGAATTAAGAATGGATGGTGAAAGAAGGTAGTTATGAATATCAACTACCACCACATGACCGGTTGCGGAAATGGGGACTGAAGTTTTCATGAGTATTTCCTCCTTATTTTGTTTTGTATATGTGTGTGTTTGTGGAGGGGGTGTGTGCGTATTAGGCAAATATTTCTGTTTTCTCCGCTCTTATCCCCTTATCACGTACCATAGGATGCGTTGACTTTATATCACAGTACATAGGTATTGTTGACTCTACATCATAGTGTTTAGGTGATAGGATATCAAGGAGAAGAGTGAATACCCTCCAAGGACCTCACAGCGTCTTCTGGGGGAAAAGTTAGTGTACATGGAATAGTTGTATCATGTTGGGCAGAATTATGACCTTTTGGTTGTCTCTATTTGGCGGCAACATGATTGGTTGTCATGATGGTTTAAAGAGATACATATGGGTGCCATGTTGACAAAGGGTGGACTTGTGATGGTCGATTTTATTTTTCAACTCAGAGGGTGTTTTTGGATGAGAGTTAATATTTAAATCAGTAAATTATGAGTAAATCAGATTCCCTCCACAATGCCGGTGGACTTCATCCAATCATTCGAAGGCCTGAATAGAACAAAAGGACAAAGCCAGAGGGAATTTTCCAGCAGAATGCCTTCAGACTTCATCTGTACCACCAGCTCTCCTGGGTCTTGTGCCTGCTGGCTCACGCTGCAGAATTTGGTCTTGTGGGCCTCCATAACCACATAAGCCAATTCCTTGTAATAAAGCTCTATTTATACACACATCCCAATAGCTCTGTTTCTCTGGAGAACCCCGATGAATACAGTCAGGAAAATCCTTTTTTTCATGAAACAACTATTAACATTTTGTGAGACACCGGAGTTCCAAGAAGAATAACCCATTAGGGAAATGTCACCTTCTAGGAGGCACAGCCTCCCAGAAGATCTGCTGTCTCACAGATGCCGAATATTGGTAGGAAGGGGATCTGAGAAAAGGGAAGAAACCGAGTGCAGTTATCACAATTGGTTATCAAGCTTTCATATTGATGGATTCATTCACAGGACGACTTTTATGCTACTAAATAGCTGCTAATTCCCATGCCTCAAAAAAAAGAAATAGAAGTATGATCTCAGGAATCTGGAAAGACCTTTCCTGCTTCCATGTGACTCACCTATATTCCATTAGACACATGTCACAGTGTTTCTCTGAGCACTAATTCATGGGAGTGGCAACTACCCATGAGGCCATGGATGCTGACAGACATTCCATTCCGGTTCCAGAAAGCTGGCGTGACTCAGACGGTGAGTGCCTTCTGCACTGTTATCATGCCATGTGCTGAAAGACGACTTGCAAAGGAATTTTAAGATGCTCTCCTGACCTACTAGCAACCAATTACCTTGTCAGCAGGGCAAAGCATCTACCAGTTGGGCAACAATATTACGATGAATGTGAATCCTTTGCTAAAATGCATGATAAAAACATAAAAGACTCGAGGTATTCCCATGACACCATTACCTTTAACTATTACGGTCTTAAGCAAATATCTGTTTTTTGCCATAGCCACAGGACATTTGCCTTATCTACCGAAATGGCTTGTTCTAGCCACCGATATCTTCGGAATAAAATAACCGTGTATGCCTAAATTTTATTAGTACCCAAGAAATCTTCTGCATGGAATGGGGAAAAGCTAATCTTTGACTTAGCAACTATTTTTAAGTAAAAACATATTAGTTCTAGAAAGGCCTCTTTTGCTTTTAATTTCAATCTTCCTTAAAATTAATATTTTAGAGCAAGACTTTGTGGGGATTCTTCTTCAAGCTATACAACTATTATTCTCATAGACCATATCGTTTTCTCACCTTTACAGGAAAGACTAAACATTGGCCCACTTACAGGGGCAGCTGGGTAGCTCAGTCAGTTAAGCGTCCGACTTTGGCTCAGTTCAGGATCTCGTAGCTTGTGAGTTCAAGCCTCACGTCAGGCTCTGTGCTGACAGCTCAGAGCCTGGAGCCTGCTTTGGATTCTGTATCTCCCTCTGCCTCTGTCCCTCCCCACTCGCACTCTGTCTCTCTCTCATCTCTCAAAAATAGATAAACATAAGAAAAAATTTGAAGTAAAATATAAAAAAATTTGACCCACTCCAAAGACAATTTTAAATATTTTAAATAAAAGATGCTGAGATTCTACAAGGTATTTTGAACGATGGTGGCATTTCAGCCAAGCTAGGGTGGCACGCAGAGCACAAGGCTACATAAGCCTTCAGATCACTGCCAAGGTTGGCAGTTCCAATGGATTAAGCAGACCTGTGAATAGAGTTGCAATCCTCCAAAGAGGGGCTTTGCAATCTAGGGGAAAGGGGTTGAGATTCAGTAGCCAGCAGTGATTGTGTGGGATATACCTCAGAGCAAGCATCTCTCACGTAAATGAGAGAAAAAATGTGGCCTCAAGAAGCATTATCCCACAAAGCCAATCTGAAGAAGGGGCACCTTTCAGATAAGACAGAAAGGATGGTCCTACTTTCTCTAGGTCATTAGGCATCCTATGATGCTCTTCAAATAATGGAATGTCCTTGCCTCTCCAATTCCAGCCGGTGTGATGATTCAGCATTTCTAAAAGAGCACTGAGGTATTATCAAGAGACAGGATCCTTTCTTTTCTTATTACTGCTGGATTTTATTAATATGGCAGCAAGGTATCGTAACAGTCCCCGTATAGCACCGTATGTGAATTTTACAATGGTGACAATGGTCCTTGAATAGGAGTTTAAAGTATTTTTCAAGTATTTTGAGTCTCCAGCATTGAAAGTAACTGCATAATAAGGAATGGATTCTTTCAGTTGAAAGGCTTTCATAGGGAAGTAATAAGTTTAGGAAAATCCTTAAGGCAAATAGCTCCATTCTGATAAAAATTACAAGACTTGGGAAGAAGCGGAGAATGACATTTGTCGCTGAACACCTTCTCCCTAAGAAACTTTCCAAAGCTTGAGGAGAGGTTAGGCACCTGTTGATTTCTATTAGCATCTGGCTAAAATAATGCAGAAAAAATAGACTCAGGAATACCTTGTTCTGATGCCTCATGCCCTGGGGCAGTTCTGTGGTTGACCTTCCTCTGGCAGGCTCGCACAAAACCGGGGAAACTCCAGCTCAACACTGGGGACTGGCTCGTGGCTCAAAGGCACAGGGGGGACGTGGAATACAAACAGACAGAATGACCACTCAGGTGTCTGTGGTTGGAATCAAGGCCTTTTTTGCCATGCCTGAAAATGAAGGTGATAATGCTGCGACTGAAGGAAAGATAAATGACTTTTACTGACTGGTGCGTGACCGATGAGCAACTTGTCACTTCCCACTGGAATTTTTTTATGAGGAATCTACCCAGAAATAACAGCACCTAGAAACATCAGGCTCACTACTGCATTCGAATGTACATAACGGCCTTTTAGTCTGGGGATACGGTTCCACGCATTTTATTTGTTTCGCATCTCTGCTGTGTGATGGGACTATTCCCCTTCGTCTCTGCTCTGTAGTTTCAGCGGCAGGCAGAAAGAGGAGAAAAAAGCTTGCTCAGGATGATCAAGTTCAAACAACTCCAGGCTGAGGTTGGAACCCTGACCCCTTTTGTAACGCTTACTGGAGCTTTGTGGCTTTTGTTGTTGTTGTTAACTTAGAATTGTTATTTTGCCTCTTCAGTGATTAAAATAAATCTGAAAATCATCTATCAATCAGTAAAATCGTATTGTGGACTTACTGTGCTTTTCACACCTGGGAACATCGCTACCTGGAGACGTAGGTAAAGATATGAATGCAGCCCAGTTCCCTGAAAAAGAAAAGGGATTGGATTTAGAAATCACATCTGCACACAATTTTAAAAGACGCAAAAAATCGTTACTTCCAAAGCACACCTAAAGCTGGAGGGAGCCATAAAACACAAGAAGCCACATGGCACACAGAATTGTTTTGTTAGGGTACCCTCAAACACCATGAACTTCCACTTCCAGATATCACAAGGTCATTGGCTTAGAAGAATTCTCCAAGGCACCTATTTTCTTTTATTTATTTATTTATTTATTTATTTATTTATTGAGAGTGTGCAAGCAGGGCAGAGAGAGAGAGAGAGGGAGAGAGAAAATCCGAAGCAGTCTCCGTGCTCATTACAGAGCCCGACCTGGGGCTCGATCTCACAACTGCAAGTTCCCAACCTGAGCCGAAATCAAGAGTCAGATGCTTAACGGACTGAGCCACGCCCCCACCTATTTTCTTGAAAGCTGATAGAGTCAGCCCACCTCTCCGGGATGGGAATGTTCAGTGGGTGCTCTGGGCACCAGGAGCTACAGTGAAGAAGGTGACCCGGGGAGCCATGGCCTCACCCAACTGTGCCCTCAATCCGGGTGATGGACCCCATCATCGTCCTGGTCCTCTTACCCCCGTTCAAGCCACCTTCATAGGACAAAGCAGCAGTGGCGATTGAACAACGTATACAGGCTGCGGTCTGAGCATTGGATACATGCGCAAATGGACGCATAGCTAAAATAGCACAATCCGTCAGCATATACATCCTTCCTCCGCCCATCAGAGAAAAGAAAAGCCCCTTTGCACCTTCGAATTGGTTCAAAGGAAGAACACGTAGAAGACGAAATGACTATTACAAAAACAAGATCCTTTTCCTAGACGCCTTTTCTCTTTCGCAGATTTAATTTATGTGACACATAGTGGTTACCAAATTGCGGCTCCTTTTGATGTTTCAGTAGCCAAAAAATAATTTACTCATTCTATGCGTCCTGTATATTAAAATGACAATATAAAGAGAAATTAGGCGGAGCCCCAACTTCCAAGGAGTTTACAGTCTAGAAGGAACAGCTATGTGCACGTCTGACTACATCCCAAGCTAGAAACGTGGAATCAAGTGCTTTAGGATAAGCCCAGACAGGATGCTAAGGGAGGTCAGAGTGAGGGAGATCATTCCAGAAAGCAAAGGAGACAGAATAGATGAGATTGCCAGGGCGTCAGGAACAAAGCAGGACTGAGCAGAAGGAAGGCTGGGAAGTTAGGATGGCATCTTGATGTGGGAAAGCTTCATTACAACAGACAAAGGGGGTCGACTTCATTCTCTGCATGTTAACGAAGAGCAATGCGATAGACGGCTGTGGGGTTTTCCAGCCTTGCCAGACACGAACTTAGAAGGATGACCCCAGTGACAGCACCTTGCTTGATTGTCTTGTTTGAATTCATTTGGGGCAGCTGCAGGGAGAAAAGTAAGAAGTTCTGTGGGAGATGACTACATGGGACAAGCAAGAGATAACGAACGTTGGGTCTGGGGAGTCGCAGTAGACCGGAAACACCCAACAGTGATCTCTTAGGATAAATATGCTCCCGTTTTATTTCATGAAAACACAGAAAAGACACGTAGCAACTCACTCAACATGCATCCATCTCTTCTAATATTCACAACCATCCTTTGTGATAGAAACTGCCAAATTTCACCTCAGTTCTAGGATGTTTATTTTTTACACGTTAATATGTCTAGGAATTGGGTGTGTTTACAGTCAGTATGTACATTTAATATGGGAGCGATGCTGATTTTTTTCATATGGTTTGTTTTTCAAGATGGTCAGTGGTGCCTTAAGAAGAAGGAAATGGAAAGATATTGTGCCCATTTTTAGGTGAGATTGAGGCAAAGGTAGTAACACGGTCCAACCTCTGGTAGGTGAGAAATCAGGTAAGAAAACCCGCCCGGCTGTCTGAAAGTCTCTACTCTGAATGATACTTTTCTTTTCTTTTTTTAAGTTTACTTTACATATTTTGAGACAGAGGGGTGGGGTGGGAAGGGGCAGAGAGAGAAAGACAGAGAGAGAGAATCTGAAGCAGGCTCTGCACTATCAGCACGGAGCCCAACATGGGGCTCATCTCAGGAACCATGAGATCATGACCTGAATAGAAATCAAGAGTCAGACAGTTAACCTGTTGAGCCCCCCAGGCAACCCTGAATGACACTCTTCTAAGGCACAAGAAATCATGTATTCCTTTGCAAGGAAATTACATTCAAAGATACTCAGCTACCCCACTAACCCAGTCAAAACATTGGCTGTATTATGTCACTTTTTCAATCTATTCATTCAATAAGCATAGATTCGGCTCCCATCTGCCCTGCATTATGCTCGCAGCCATGCGGACGGTGGTTAAAAAAAAAAAAAAAAAAAAAAAAAGCCCTTCCCACATGGAGCTCAAAGGCCAATGGGAGAGACAGACATCAAACAATGATGACATAGAGAAACGTTAAATTGCAAATTGCAAAACATTACAAGCAAAACACAAGATGCTATGATATACATCAGAGGATCTAAGATGTGATCTGGGCCATCGGGTTAGCCTTTTCTCAAAATGTGATTTTTTCATTCATCGAAAAGATTCCACTAAGACTGAGCAAAGAAGGGTGCTGGTGTGGAAATTCTTGGGTCAGAAGTTATTTCAAGAAGGAATCAGACTATTCCAGGCAATGGAAATAGCATGGACAAAGGCTCTGAGGCCAGAGGGAACATACTGTTTTTGAGGTCTAGAAAGAAGGTCAAGGAGGTTTGAGGGGAATAGTTTGCATATGAAATAAGACCAGAAGGGCATGTGGGTCATGGAGAAGATGTGACTATTTGGCCTATGAACACTGGGAGGCAGCTACTTTTTTACTTTGAAAGGTTGGATGGATGAAAATCTTATGGTGATAATTGGGTATGCCAATAATTTCTTTTATCACAAACTGGAAGGCTCTTTCAAAATAGTTGGGACTTATGTCTACAAACATTCTAGAAGTGAATACGTGGGCCACAACTAACATATGTTACATGTCAATTAACAGACCACGTCTACACCATTGGTTCAACTGAACCCTATAATACTCCTAAATAGCCTGTTGACTAGAATCGATTTCAGATACGGAGAGGTGTGTCCATATGAGAAGGACTTTTGTTGGTCGTAGTGAACATCTGGGCTGGACGATCGCATTTAGAAAGGGACAGCCACTTCGGTTAAATCAGGGTTTTTTTCTGAGAGTATTGCCTCTCGATCCCGACTGATACAAGACAGAAACAACTACAAAATAACAGGTTGTCTTTCCTCTATGAAGGAAGAGTATGGTGTATGTGTTGGCCACAGAGTAGGAGGTGGTAAACGGTAATAAGACTGGCCCTCATCCTAATGACTGGAAGTGACTGAACTCATCCGGGCTGGGGCAGGGGGCTCTAAGGTTCCCACAGGAACAAACATTATGAAAACTGCCCACCTGGGCAGTCTTCTAGCCACAAGCCACTCCCTTCCTAAGGTCTGAATGGCCCCTAGAGGCAACCCAAAAGGAAATGGGCCTGCAGGATCAGGAAAACAAATTTGTAATAGAGGTAGATAAATTTAGGAGTTTTATTATCCAATTAAAAGACCTTAAAATCAGCAAGTATCCCACACAGTACTCGCAGGAGCGACAACTGGTGCAGCCTTTTGGAAAACCAGTCTGGCAGCGTGTCGATAGCCTTAAAAATGCCCATATATTTTGAACCCATAGTTCTCTCCCTAGAAATTTATCATAAAGGAATAATAAGAAATACCCAACATTCAGCACCCCTGGGTGGCTCGGTCAGTTAAGCGTCTGATTTTGGCTCAGGTCATGAGCTAGTGGCTCATGAGTTTGGGCCCCACATCAGGCTCTGTGCTGACAGCTCAGAGCCTGGAGCCTGCCTCGGATTCTGGGTCTCCCTCTCTCTGCCCCTCCCCCACTCGCATTCTGTGTGTGTGTGTGTGTGTGTGTGTGTGTGTGTGAAAAATAAACGTGAAAAAAAATTTAAAAAGAAATACATAATGTTCACAGATCCATTACTTAACAGGGACAAAAAGTCAGAAATAGTTTATGTGTCCAGTTACAGGGAAATGATAGAATAAATTGTAATGCATAAAGACGAACTATTTTGAAGCCATTCAAAACCATATGCTAAAAAAAATTCAACCAAGTAAATCTGAAGGTCTACTTGGCTTTACTAAGTGAATTATGAAATGGGCAGTATCCCATCTAGCAAGTCGAGGGAAGTTCCAAGGAGCTGTACAAAATGGAAGGATTTTATAGACAATTAACAAAAGAAAAGGAGGAAACGTTTCAGGCAAGGTCAACTTCCCTTAAGGGGAAGGACACGAGGTCTTATCAGGGGCATTATTTCACCTGCCGTTGGGGGGTGGAGTGGGCTTATGGGAAAGATTACCTCACTGATGCTGAGCAAAAATTCTTGACTTACCAATTAAGATTATTTTTCTGGAGGAGATTGAAACTGTAATTAGGTTAGGTGTTAAGCCTTGGTTTAGTGTCTCGTGTCTAGTGACATTAGTGTCTAAAATGACAGTAGTGATTATGTCTGAGTGCTGGTCACTTGCTCCTTCTACACTTTGTTTTCTAAATTTTCTATAATATCACAAAAAGGTTCTAAAAATAAGAGAGGTGTACCTGGGTGGCTCAGTCGGTTAAGCGTCTGACTCTTGATTTCGGCTTAGGTCGTGATCTCACTATTTGTGGGATCAAGCTCCATGTCAAGCTCTGTGCTGGCAGCAGTCAACCTGCTTAGAATTCTCTTTCTCTCTCTCTCTCTCTCTCTCTCTCTCTCTCTCTCTCTCTCCCAGCCCCCTGCCTCTCTCTCTCTTTCTCAAAATAAATAAGTAAACATTTTAAAAAATAGGCAAAAGTATAGGAAAACGATGGGCCTTCCATCCAGAATTGACTTGTTTTTACTTCAGCTACTTAATGAAGGAACAGAACGCTCTAGATGAAAGTTTGAGACCACTTTGTTTCTAGTCCTAACCCTTTCTTCCCGGGTATACATCTATCTGGTCCGTGTTTGTATACTTTTCCGTATAGCATGCTTTCCATAAGCATTATATAATGGTATTCTCTGAGTTCTTCCAAACTAGCATAGTTGACTACACTGGTCAAGTTTATGACTCACTTTCCTCTCATTCACATGAGCTTTTTTTGAGAGCCGTTCAGGTTGCTATGCGTTGAACCAACTGATTTATTTTAATGGCTGTAGAGCGGTCATCAAGTGTATGGCAACTAATCCATTCCTTTCTGATAGACGTTTTGGTTGTTTCCAGATGTTTGGTTGTTTCCAGCTACTACGAAGTATGTGTGGTGTGGAGCCTTTATAATCAGAAAAGATGGTGGAGGACGCCGCTGAGTCTCCTGAGAGGGAAGGTCCTGCTTCCCCGAGACAGGTCTGCCCCAGGGCTCTCTTTGATGCTTTGAAGACGGGCCAAAGGCCCATCTCACCTGACCAGGCACCCTCCAACCCGACCTATACTTTCAACTGCTCCAACATCTACAACTGGAGCAGTTTCCCTGGCCGCGGAAATGGCGGAAATGGCCGCCATGAAGAGCTGCTGGAAACACAACGACCTCGTCACCTTGTGCCATTGTTGTTCTCATTTTCTCAGTTGGGAGAATGAGGCACAGAGAGGTTAAGTAACTTGCCCAAGGTCACACAGCTGGTGAGAGGTGGAGCTGGATTGAAACTCAGGCAATGTGACTCCAAAGTCCATACTCTTAACCTCTGTACTCTACGGCCTCCCACAATTTTCCACTGGCCCGCTCTTTATCTCATTTCCCCTTTTACAGCCTCACCTCACCCGAGCTTCAAGGCAGAGAAGCAAGGCGGCCCTGTCTCCCTGGTCTGGACTCTGATTCCTCTCCTTAGTCATCAACCACCTTGGCTCCTGTGCTCACACTGCTTTGGCTCCTTAACCACACACACACCACCACCCCCCTCAACAAATCATTATAATCATGCTTCTGGTTTTATCACTGTTTATATTATTTCTTGAGGTGCTCACATCCTGGTGTCCTGGTCCCTTTCTTCCTCCCTGGACACAGACATCCTGCTGCCAACGCACTTGAGGAGGGAACAAAGTGGAAACGTTGCAAGCGACTCTCATTCTCTCTCTAGAAAGTCTGTATACTGAGTACGAGGGGGATCCCTCCCAACAGGAAATCAGTCAAGACCCTGCCCGCGCTCGGGAAGACACCCAATATCGTGGACATCTACCTGTCATTTGGGGTAGAGTTTCTTCCCTTGTTGAGATCATTACTCGGGTCAAGTTGGTGAATTGTAGGACTCTGACATTTTTTGACGTTACTGATTTTCTTCCTGCCTGTTTGATCAGCTGCTGAGAGAGGTGTGTTGGTAACATATATAATGTTAGATAGTCTACAACAATCATGTGGATTGTGAGTCCTTCTTTTAGTTCTGCTAATTTTGTTTCATGTGGTTTAAAGCCATGTTGTTAGGTCTATAAAATTTAGGGTTGTTCTGTTTCTGTTGAATAGCTTACTTTATCAGTAAGAAATGTCCCTCTTCTCCTCCAGTAGACCTTACCTTAGAATCTATTCATTTTTATAGCAATACAGCTACCGCAGACTTCTGGTGACTAGTTTCAGTGGTATATTATCCTACTTTTTTTTTTTTTTACCTTTAATCAATCTGTCCTTTTATTTAAGGCACGTCTGTTAAAAACAGCATATAAGTTGCTTCTCATCCAGCAGGACAATCTTTGACTTCTAATTGCAGTGTTTGGACCATGTGTTAGTTTCCTGGCCGTGTTGTGACAAATGACCACAAAACTATGACTTAAAACAACAGAAACATAGTCTCTCAAAGGACTGGATGCTAGAAATCCAAAATCAAGGTGTCAGCAGGGTTACATACACTTCGCTGGAAGCTTCTAGGGAAGGATCCTTTCTCACCTCTTCTGAAGTCTGATTGTTATGGCAACTCCTGGCATTTCTTGGTTTCTGGCAGAATAAGGCCATCCTGTGCCTCTGTTGCCTCTGCCTCACATGGCCTCCTTCTCTGTGTGCCTCATCCAGCCCATGGCCAAATCTCTCCTTCTAAGGACACAAGGCATTGGATTTAAGGTCCACCCTAACTCTGGGTGACCTCCTTTTAATTTCTGCCCCCACTTTCATTGAGAGAAAGTTGACGGTCAGCGCTGTGTAAGTGGAAGGTATACAACACAATTAATTTATGTGTATTATGAGATGGTGACCAAAGGGAGTGTGGGTAATATCCATCATCTTGTATAGATAGAAAAACCAAAAAGAGGAAAGCAAGAAAGGGAAAGAAAAGTCTTTTCCTGGTGATGAGAACCCTTGGGATTTAATCTCTTGGACCTCATCTTGGTAACATCTGCAAAGACCCTACATACAAATAAGGTCATCTTCAGAGGTGTTGCGGGGGGGGGGGGTAGGAATTGAACATCTCTTTTAGGGGGAACACAGTTCAGCCCACTTAAGTCCATCTGTGTTTGACACGATTACTGATACTGCTGGAAGGCACGGAAGGGGTGGGGAAGCCTGTCAAAGTGCATGGTGACAGCCTTCTGGATGGACACTGCCCTCCGTTAGCACAGATCTCATAGTTATGGGATGGGATTAGGCTGCCCGTGAGAATGAATTGAATCAAACTAAATGTATTATTATCAACCCAGAGTGGTTAGAGAGCTGTCGCCTTTCCAGTATTAGGTAAAGGGACTTTTGTACATTTTTATATTCCAGAAGGTTCCAATAAGTGTGGACTATTGCACCTATATTTCATGGCCTTCATTTTGTCTTTTTTTTTTTTTAATTTTTTTTTTCACTTTTTATTTTTGAGACAGAGAGAGACAGAGCATGAACAGGGGAGGGGCAGAGAGAGAGGGAGACACAGAATCTGAAACAGGCTCCAGGCTCTGAGCTGTCAGCACAGAGCCCGACGCGGGGCTCGAACTCACGGACCGTGAGATCATGACCTGAGCCGAAGTCGGACGCTTAATCGACCGAGCCACCCAGGTGCCCCATTCATTTTGTCTTTTTGCTTCTCCCAATTCTTTCTCCCTACTCCCCACCCTCCACCCGCTCTCTGGAGTTTTCCATGTAAAGGACTGATGAGCTCAAGCCCCATTCCTCGGGTCAAACACCTACAAAACTATTTTATAAACTATAAAATGCAAAGTTTATGATCATTATGGCTCTGTTAGCAAAGAAAAAAAAAAAAAAGAAGTATTACCTGCTGAGATGATAACCGTGTCTGGCTACAATAATCACACATGGAATAAAAACCAAAGTCTTTGGTCTGGTTTCCAAACTTGCCACCACCCGCCCCTGACCTAGGCCTATCTTTTTTTTTTTTTTTTTTTTTTAACGTTTATTTATTTTTGGGACAGAGAGAGACAGAGCATGAACGGGGGAGGGGCAGAGAGAGAGGGAGACACAGAATCGGAAACAGGCTCCAGGCTCTGAGCCATCAGCCCAGAGCCTGACGCGGGGCTTGAACTCACGGACCGCGAGATCGTGACCTGGCTGAAGTCGAACGCTTAACCGACTGCGCCACCCAGGCGCCCCTGACCTAGGCCTATCTTGTCTTCCAGCCCAACCCTCCCCTGGGTCCCACCTGCCCCAGGTACCCCCAGGGGAAAAGCCCTGTGCTTTCATATTCATGCTGCTTCTGACTTTCAGAAATGTGCTTCCCTACATCTTGATGTGCCCTAATCTTACTAAGATAGCAAATGTTTTTAGTTCCTCTTCCTGGACCCCATCCTGAAGGCTCAGTGCAAATGCCATGTGTTCTGTGAGCTGCCCTCCGCACTCCAGCCGGGAGAAATCTGTCCCTTCTCACTTCCCCTGTGTCTCTCTCCAGCACATCATCATTTTCTGCCTCTAATAGAGTCATGCATATACACATCTTATATCCTGTCTAGATTATAAGCATCCTAAGAACAGAGGCTCCCTCTTACTTATCACTACGCTGCCAAGTCTTAAGCCATTTCCTGGGAGACAGAGGCTGAGGGCATTTGCTTCATGTTTTCAACAGAGAGATCCACCGATGCTCAAAATGTAAGAATACATCCATCCCATGGTCACCCACAAATCAACAAAGACATAATATAAATTCAGGCTTCATTGTGGGGTCAAGCCTCTGAGAAGAAATATCCCTGGATTACTCTCTCCTTTCTGAGCCGGAAGTCTTTGTCTCCTCGTAAATACTGAAAAACTTACGGTGTGAAATACCTGATTTGTTTCTTGACCATTACTAATTTCAATATCAGCTGGTTCAGAAGAAAGCAATTATACAACCGACGTAATAAATCCTTTACAAGGCAAAATAGTTCCAGGTGGTTCCAATCACATACAATCTTTCTGATGTGGCTCTAATGTTTGCTACGTCGTAAAAGTGACTTTTTAACTTTTGAGCTACTTTGCAATGAGGGGTAGGTTTATCATCAGGACGGTGACTTCTGCTCGCCTAGAAAGCGCGGCAGGAGTTTATTGGCTGTGGTGATTCATGATTCACCAAGGGGACAATAAAAATGAGGTCCACCACATATCAAGCCCTTTCTGGGGTCATGGTACATGCCTCACTGTACCTTCTGGTGTGTGATCTGCCTCTCTTTACAAGGCTGTTCTTTTTGTAGTTGTGGGTACCAGCTCAATTCTGTTGGGTTGGGCTGAGTGTTAGGAAATGTGGGTTAAAAAAAAAAAAAAAAAAGGATTGTCATTACCTATTTGTATTCTGTCAGTCATGCTAATCACCAGACAACGATATGAACCCAATGAGAAAGAGATTCTACCTGACTCTACTCTTCCTGAGGCAGACAAACTATAAGATTTCCATCAGTTCATCTGACATGTGGAAACTGGTGCATTTCTGCTGGCGTCCTGGGAGCTTTGCTTGCGTGTTTATTTCGATTTGAGTTTTTGTTTTCAAGTAGAGTAACAGGTCAAATCTGACCTCCCCATTCTTTTCTCTTCTCTCCAGGCACATCAACATTACATTGCGTAAGCCCATTATTTAATACTTCCTCTTACAGGCTCTGTTCTTTCAACAAAACAGCCCTGGCCTTGTTGGGCAATGCTCTGTTCCCCTCCTTCTCTTCCCCCTCCTTCACTCCCTACCCAGAAAGTCTAGCTGCCTGCTCTCAGTCTTTAGAAATGTACGTTCACCAACCACCCAAAACGATGCCTATCTGAACAGAACTCCTCAAAAGAAAACCCCTGCAGCCATTTTGCTGAAATCCAAGGGGTGTTCCTTTTGTGGAGTTGGAGGTCTTATTATCAATGGCTGCTTAGATTCGCTGGGCATGATGGGAAAGAGGGCATTTATGAGTAGGGATCATAATCATCCCCTAAAGACACCCGCCTATTTTCTTTCTCCAATAGAGGCTCTGCTGCTGATCGCTTCTTAACCTTCTTTACAGCCGCCATTCCCAGTTACCAGGATTTCACAGAAATCTAAAAAACAACAACAACAATAACAAAAGACAACTATCTCAACATCACTCATCATCAGGGAAATGCAAATCAAAACCTCAAAGAGATATCACCTCACACCAGTCAGAATGGCCAGGATCAAAAAAACAAGAATGACAAGTGTTGGTGAGGATGTGGAGAAGGGGGAACACTTTTGCACTGCTGTTGATGGGCATGTAAACGGGTGTAGACACTGTGGAAAACAATATGGAGATTCCTAAAAAAATTAAAAATGGAAATACCATATGATCCAATAATTCCACTACTGGGTATTTACCCACAGGAAATGAGAACACTAATTCAAAATGACATTGTTTACATTGTAAACATTGCAGCATTGTTTACAATAGCCAAGATAACGGAAGCCACCTAAGGGTCCATTGTTAGATGAATCGCTAAAGATGTGGTATATACACAATGGGATATAGATATATACAATGGAATATTACTCGACCATAAAAAAAGAATGAGATCTTGCCATTTGCAGCAATGTAGATGGACCTAGAGGGTATTATGCTAAGTGAATTAAATCAGACACAGAGAGACAGATACCATATTATTTCACTTACGTGTGGAATCTAAGAAAAGAAAACAAACAAAGAGACCCGTGAATATAGAGAATAAACTGGCAGTTGCCAGAGGGGGAAGGGATGAGGGAGGTGGGCAAAATAGACGAAGGAGATTAAGAGGTGCAAATTTCTAGTTATCAAATATGGGGATGAAAAGTACAGCATAAGGACGATAGCCGACAATATTATAACAACGTCGTATGGTGACAGATGGTAACTACACTTGTGGTGGGAAAAAGAAGAATTATAACTACCAATGATTACGGCCATTATTTTTGGAAGCTCACCCGAGTATCAGAAAAGAATGGACGTGATCTCCCCATGAAGGCAGTTCTCTAAGTGAATGAAGGTAGCTTTGTGTTCTTAGTTGTCTCCAATCAGAGGCTGGTGAAGCTTTAATCCTGAGCTGGCAGTGGCCCATGGCCCAGCACTTGGGAGTCGTTGCTCTGGATGTCCGTGCGTTTGACCAAAGCAATGATTGGCCTCCTACGCTTTGCAGATCGTGGTAAGCATAAAGTTGACTGTGGGTGTATTTATTCCTTGCGTCATTCCCAAGTGGTTAGGAAGAACTTGGACCAAAGAGGTAGACGCATCTCCATCCAGAGCCCAGTTCTAACGCTCGACACCTAAGTGACCTTCGGTAAGTCTCTTAACCTTTCTTAGCTTCTGATGCTACATCGACAAAACAGAGAGGCAGCAGAATCCACTGAGTCGAGAAGGGAATTAAATGAAGACGATCCAAGGGTCCTTGTCTCAGCAAACTAGGCATTGTTTTGATTGAAGTATAATTGATACACGACATCCTATTCGTTTCTGGTGTACATCACAGCAATCATTATGAAACGATCCCGTGATAAGTCAAGATTCCATCTGTCGCCGTACAGAGTCATTACAGTATCATTGACGATATTCCCTACGCTGTGTGTCATATCCCCGTAATGTATTTATTTTTTTAACTGAAACTTGTGCTTCTTACTCCCCTTCACCTATTTTGCCCATCCTTTGCCCCCTCCCCGTTGGTAACCAACAATTTGTTTCTGGTATCTTTGAGCAGGTTAGTCACCTGGGACGAGCACTGTGCGAGAACTGGAGTGTCTAATAATATGCCATACGTAGACCTCGAAGACACAGAGATGAAAGTCCCCATCTTTACCTCAAGGAACTCCCGGAGTAAAGAGGGGCGCCCATAAGAGGACAGCCAGATACACTGAAACTGGTTGGGATAGAGGCAAATACTAGAAGCTACCGGGGCTTGTGGAAGATTCAGAGTTAGGGAGTCGAAATCAGAATGAGAGGCTTCTCGGGGAGGTGAAGTCAGAGCAAAAGCTTCCGGGACGTAAAACTAAAACAAAACCACCAACACGAAGAAAGAAGGGTCAATTTGGCTTCTAGATGTGAATGAGACCGACTTGTAGCGCTGTACCTAAAATGTGCAGATTAAAGTCTGGCAGACAAAAGGCCCTCCGTCATCTTGTTTCAGCATGCCTAGGGAGTGAAAAAATGGCTTTCATCAAAGAAGCAATTTTCCTCTGTCTTGCTGCCTCCATTCTATTTGGGTTGCCCTAAGAAAATTCTTCTCTGCCAATTCTGACCTGAAGAAGATGAGTTTTTGGTGAAAAGAGAAAGAGAAGTTACAGCTCATAGTTTTTGGGAAATCCCGAAGGGAGCTCTTTCAAGGAAACCAGAGTATGCTTGACCCTTAAAACGGGTTTGAACTGGCAGGTCCACATATCCATGGATTTTTTTTTCATCAATATATTGGAAAAACTGGGGGAGATTTACATGCTTTGAAAAAACCCAAAGTGGAACTGCATAGCTTAGAAACACCCGAAAATTTTTAAGAAAAAGTTAGGTTTTATTAAGAAATACAGACTACAGGGGCGCCTGGGTGGCTCAGTTGGTTAAGTGTCCAACTTCAGCTCAGGTCACGATCTCACCGCTGGTGGGTTCGAGCCCCGCATCGGGCTCTGCGCTGACAGCTCAGAGCCTGGAGCCCGCTTCGGATTCTGTGTCTCCCTCTCTCTCTGCCCCTCCCCCACTCGCACTCTGTCTCTCTGTCTCTTGAAAATAAACGAATGTTTAAAAAAAAATTTTTTTTAAAGAAAAATACAGAATACAATGCGTATAACATGCAAAATGTATGTTAGTCAACTGTTTATGTTATTGGTAAGGCTTCCAGTCAACAGTAGGCTGTTGGTAGTTACGGTTTGGGCGAGTCAAAAGTTATACACAGATTTTTAGCTGTGTGGGGACGTCTGTGTCCCTAAGCTCCACGTTGTTCAAGGGCCAGTGGTATCTGAGTGACTGAATTCCAGGGTGGCACTTGGCTGCTTGCTACTCCAAGTGTGGTCCTGCACCAGCAGTATTGGGAATGCACTAGAAATGCAGAATTTCAGGCCCCAGACCAAGAGGCCACCATGGTGGCCATGCAAGGCCACCATGATTTTAACAAGATACCCACGGGGATTGGTAAGGCATATCACGGTTTGAGAAGTGCTACCCTCGCCTAATTCCTAGAGAACAAAAGACCACCACGTGACCGTGACCGCAGGGAACAGCATCAGAACCCCCACCTACCGACTTGGATGGACTTTACCTACATTCGTGGGCGCCCCGGCTGAAAAGAATATCCACCTGCCTAAAAGAATAGCAGTTGTGGGACACAGAGAAGAGCTCGGCCCCAGACGTGTGTGATGTATAACCACCTTGTGGCGCTACCTACATGATCCACTGAAGTTCAATAACGTTTACTTGCCCTTTACGCCCGCGATCTTATTTATATCCCAACCAACCGAAAACTTCTGTTTTATTTTTATTTACTGGTTTATTTTTACACAGGAGAAACCCGGAGCTCGGAGACATGAGACCAACTGCTGGGCTCACGCACAGCCAGAGGTTCCAAGTCCAGGGTCCCTTCCCGAAGCCGAGAAGCCCATGGTCTGCCACAGCTAAACGTATTGCCAAAATCACACAGCTGGACCAATGGAAGGGTCTGGTGATCTTCTCTCCAGACCCTAATTTCCATTCCCAGTAACCCCGCTCAGCCCCCAGTTTCTGAACTGCCAGACCAACCTGCTATTCTCAGCTTTCAACTCATGGGCGGCTCTGGGTCCCCCGGGTCAGCAAGCTCAGAAACTCTGGAAGCAGTCACCAGGGCCCCAGGCCTGTGAGTCAGAACCGCTACTCACATGCAGAGTTGAATTGAGTGGCTGAGACTGAACACCAGGGGTCCCTAATCACCAGGTAGGCTACTGGAGAAAAGCTACTCCGTCCCTAGGCGAGAGGCAAAGACAGTAAAAGAGAAAGGACTTGCTGAGTGACTTAGATGTCCCTGCAGGAACAGACTAGCTGGTGAAGGTAAGATATAAGGACCCAGACCACAGCCCCGCTTCCTCCCATAGCCGGGAAGCTCCAAGAGTAAACACTGAATGCTGATTGGCATCCGGGAAGGAACACAGGCCTCCCAGCTAGGCATGGAGAGGAGGGGGACGCTGGTATTTCTAGAATCATCTAAGCATCACGCTAGGGGCTTTACACTTGGCACTTTGATCTTCCTAGGGACACTCTGAGGTCAGTATCATGACTCACATTTCACAAATGAAGACTGAGCCAAGCTAAATATATTGCCAAAATCACACAGCCAGTAATTGGCAGTCACTTACACCCAGATGGTCTGATCCAGAGCACTCTGTTTCCGTGGGACCTAGACGCTGGAAGGAGGGACTGCACAGTGAGCTGTCTCTTCCTCTATGGCTCCTTTGTTTCTCTAAATTACTCACACACATTTGATGCATTCTCTCGAGCACGGTGTTGTGCACAAACTTACAAAAGCATGCACCCTAGGTCTCTGAATCCTTCCCCCACCCCGCTTTAGGGCGCAACGCCGTGGAGACGGTTGAATACCGCCCCCTTCCCAAATATATGCCCAACTCCCAAGATCCAGAACCGGTGACTGCGACCTTATTTGGAGAAAGGGGTCTTTGCACATGTAATCCAGGTAAGGATCATGAGATGAGATCACCCTCGATTTAGAGTGGGTCCTAAATCCAAGGATTTAGAGTGAGTCCTAAATCCAATGACAGTGACCTTATCAGAGAAAGGCAGAGAGAGGTTTGAGACACGGAGACTCAGGGAGGAAGACAAGGCAGAGATTAGGTTTAAGCAGCCACAAGCCAGTGAATGCCTGCAGCTGCCAGGAGCAGGAGGAAGCAAGGAGAGTTCTCTCCTAGAGCCTGCAGATTTCAGGCGTCCAGAACCGCGAAGGAATAAATTCCTGTTGTTTGAAGGCACACGGTCGGTGGTAATTTGTTTTGGCAGCTCTAGGAAACTAATTCACGCTGAAATTAAGAATCTTTCCTGTTGCAACTATCATTTAAAAAACTGCATTGGCGTCTAGAGCCTATAAAATGTATTTACTGTAAATCCATTTGATTTTGGATTGGGAACTCAGATTTGAAAATCTGCATTCAGAGAATTACTAATTGTAAGAATATACAGTCAGAAGGGGCACGTGGGTGGCTCAGTCTGTTAAGCATCTGACTTCAGCTCAGGTCATGATCTCACGCTTCCTGAGTTCGAGCCCTGCCTCAGGCTCTGAGCTGACAGCAGAGAGCCTGGAGCCCGCTTCAGATTCTATGTCTCCCTCTCTCTCCATCCCTCCTCCACTCATGCTCTCTCTCTCTCTCTCTCTCTCTCTCTCAAAAATAAATAAACATTAAAAAAAAAGAATATACAGTCAGAAAATAATATGTACAAAGTAGGGCGATACATTAACTACTTTTTTTCTCAAAAAAAAAAAAAGAAAAAAGAAAAAGAAAATGCTTTTCCTGCAAAATATTTTGCAGTCCAATAGATAACATTATTTAGGGATGAAGGTTACTTATGTTATTCCTATAGTGTCTTAATTAGCTTTTCTTTAATGGGCATTAAGCATAAAAGACAGGAAATGGAAAAGAACAAACACAAAGAGCTTCGATTTCACCCACAAATCTGTTTTGCAGCCTGCAATCTGTCAGGAAAGCCTGCAAACCCTCCATTCCATTTTTTGGTATAAATAGTTTTTATTCTGAGCCTCTTTCTTCTCTCTCTCATGCTAATAAGAAATTTTTAAAGCAATCACAAGCTCCAACTGAAGATAAGTGGTAAGGCGGGCTTCTCTAAAATGCCCCACATTATCCTCCCTCTGTCCTCTTCGTGAAGATTCTGCAGTAATCTGTCATCCTCCAAATGGAGCTGAGATAGGCTTCTTTCCTGGAGCACTGTCACTGTTTACCTGGGAGGTGAGCTAAAAAGCCTAGGACTCCCACATTGGAAGAAACAAGGGGAAGGTGTGTTTCCAAAGTAGCCCCAGGCGTGGAACAGGGAACCTTGGGGCTTAGCCTGGGTGGGATCCTGCCTCCATCACTGACTGGGTGAGCCTCTCTTGAGTTGCAGCTTCTTTGTGGGTAAAGTGTGGATCCTTGTAGTGTCCACCCCATGAGCTTTTGTGATGAAAGACATGTTGCTAAACCCTGCTAACCCTGAAGACAACTCTGTCTTCATTGTACTCAACTTATTGGCACATTTGACATGACTGGTCACTTTGTTGATTTACTATCAAAATAAACCCTCCCCCCTGGCATTTCCTCCTGCTTCTCTGAGCTCCCTTAGCACGGGTCCCTTCCCTCCTCCCACAGGAGGACCCCGAACCTCTTATTTTCTCACTCCGTGGCTGGCCTCATCCAGAGCTGTGACTTCAAATAGCACCTTTTTGCTGAGGATGCCTGAATCTCAATCCCAGCCTCCCGTCTGAGCTCTAGACTGATGTAGTCACTCAACGCTGTCTGTAGCAGCTCCCCATCTGATATCTAATAAGCCTTACAAAGTAAGCGTGTCCGCACCAGACTCTTGATTTTCATCTCCAGAACTGCTCAGTCTCCCGTGCTTCCCATGTCAGTAAGTCGCAATGCTAGTTTGGGCGAGCAAGTCAAGGCATGCCTCTTCTCTTGCTTTCACATTCAAATCCATCAGCAAATACTGCCACCATAACTTCTGAGTATTTCCAGAATCCACCACGTCTTGCCTCCTCGCATCTCAGCTCATGGCTCCAAGCCATCACCCTCTCCCTCCAAGGCAATTGCAATGGCCCCTGTACTGGTCTCCTTGCTCCCACACTTACCCCCAACCCAGCCTTTTCTCTGCTAGGCAAGCAGTGCAATTCCTTGAAAACCTACATCAGACATGTCCCGGCTCAGAAGTCTCCAATGGCTCCCCCATTTCACTTGGATTTCCAGCAACTCCCATGGGCCTCACCCCCAGTAGATCTCCCTCCTTGTTCTTTCCTCCAACATTCCGAACCGTTCCCAGACTCGAGGTAACTCTTCCCTCTGCCTGCAAAGCAGATAGACACCTACTCAACAGAAAGAACTCCCCTTACCACCCCCTGTTCCCCTCTGTCCTGTGCTCAAATTTATTATTTCCTTGTTAGCCCTTGTCTCTTTGGCGTTATATATTTGTTTGCTGTCTTTCTCCCTGCTAGAATGTAAGCTTCATGAGAGCAATGAATTTGGTGCATTCATTGCTGTATCCGTGGCACCCAGAATTCTGCTTGACACATTAATAACTGTTGAACGATTGAATGAAGGAATGAATGGATGAATGCGTGAGTGAGTGAATGAATGAATGAGGTGCTACATGTAAATCACCAAGTACATTCTGGCACAAATATGTAATTGATAAATACTATCTGCTACTGTGCCTGCTGTTTCATTACTAATTATTATTTGTCTAGGTCCTTTATACACCCCGCCCTTCCTCCTGGCCCTTCATTTTTTTAGATCTGTCACTGTCATGCCCAAGCCTCTCCACTGTCGGAAGGAAGTCATGGAGATTATGCTGGCCGGGAAGAATGTCATTGGCTACCCGTCTTCTATTGGCTCTGAGTTTGGTGCTCTCACATACATACATAAGGAGGAAGGTAGGACTATACTGTCTTCAGGAATAGCCATTGGATGCCCTGAATGTGGCTTTGGACAGCCTGAATTCCAATCATGTGTTCTGTCATTTTTATAGACCAGCTAACATGTAAATATTTCTGCCTCCAGGGGCAACTAGGTGGCTCGGTCGGTTAGGCACCTGATTTCGGCTCAGGTCATGATGTCTCAGTTTGTGAGTTCAGGCCCCACAGCAGGCTCTGCACTGACAGCATGGAGCCTGCTTGGGATTCTCTCTCTGCCCCTCCCCGATTTGCACACGCACACACTCTGTCTCAAAATGCATAAATCAACATTTTGGGGGGAGAGAGAGAGGGTAGGGCACAAGCAGGGGAAAGGGGCAGAGGCAGAGAGGGTGAGAATCCCAGGCAAGCTCCACGCTCAGCATGACAGCCCATCACGGGGCTCAGTCCCATGACCGTGAGGTCATAACCTGAGCCAGAATCAAGAGTCTGACACTCAACGGACTGAACCACCCACCCGGGAGCCCCCATAAGTAAACATTTTAAAAAAATGTTCCTGCCTCCAAATTATACCTCCCAGGCTGGCTTTGAAACGTAGCCCAAAACAGTATTTGGGGTTCCGAAAACACAACCGATCTTACCTGATGGACTATTAGGGCTGTTTGGGGGGCCATGCGAGCGTAAATATGTGAATTTTGTAGGGAAGAGTTAGGCGAGCCCCCGGAAAGCAAACCAAAGAAACTTGTCCCACAGCGTGCCTTGGGAACTGTTACCTGGCAGATCAACAGCAGATCGGACTTACTCATCTGCACAGCTTTTCAGCTTTGGGCCACAGGGTCTGCACAGATGTGTTAAGAAGAGGTGAGTACACACACGCACAGCACGTCATTGTAAACGTAAGAATGCTGGGCAGAGTCCTTGGAAACCAGGGGGGTGAGGACAGATGACGGGGTGGGGTCTCTGGCAAACAGCTACCCCGGCCTGGTAGGCAGCCAAGCCACCGTGAGATAAGGTCTGTCGTGGGTACCTGTTCCCCCCACACACCCTGGTGATTGCAGCTGGTGGGCTTTGTGAGTGTCGTGCTTGGGTCAAATGCCCACCTGTGGCCCCAGCGCCGGGAAGGATTTGGAAAATTACTAACCCAAAGGCTAAGGAGACTCAGTCTCGGTCCAGAGCCACTTGACCCCCGATCCCCCGACAAAACACTCTTTTGGAGACAAACTGGCAGGATTCTTAGACAGAATGAGACAAAATCACTGACTCAGGAAAACCAGGCCCTCTCTGGAGGGCTGAAGTCTTTTAAGACGTGGCTGGAACATTCTTGGGTGGGACAGTTCATCAAAAAACAAACAACTTCGCAGTTCGCCTTCATCCAAAACAAGTTTCTCTGTGAGCTGCCCTAGCCACTGCCTCCACCTCGGGCCAGGCTATTCGGGCGTCTCCTGAACACCAGTCTTTACCTCGGCCGTGGGGACCACACCCTGGTGTGTCCCAGTTCCTGACCTGCTGGGGATCCCGGCCCTGCCTCCATGCTGCCCTCGCTCGGCTCCGTTTGGGGTTCCCTTCATAAGCCACCCTGAGCTCGGTCCACCTTGGGCGGTGACCCTGGCTCAAACCCTGCATGGATAGGTCAAGCCAGCAGGAACAGAAGAGGACAGTGGCCAGGAGTACTGGCCTACGTCACCATTTTCAGCTGTGCAGACAGCACGGCTGCCCAGTGAACACCTAGGGGTGCCTTCCTGCATTTCCACTTCCTGGCAGTGACGTAGGACGTCTAAGGACTCGGTCCTACCAGGCCATCCCCACCCTATGTGGGGTGGCACCCGGATGCAACTTCTCATGGGACGAGGCCACACAAGGTCTCCAGATGCCAGACAGAGGGCCTTTCCCGAAACCTCCCCTAGACAGCCGGCAGCTTGGCTCGGGGATCCAGGGATGTTTGTTCCCCAAAACCACTCTTCCACTATTAAAGGAGAGCCCAGCGGGGTCCCTGTGCTGGAGCATGACCCCTTGATGTGTGTGGCTGCACCCCAGCCCAAAACTTCTCCCCACAGGATGCAGGGAGAACAGGAACTTGGGCATAGGCACTGAATTTGGAAGGCTGAGCAGGAAAAAAAGAATGTAAAATAAATCATTGATATTTTTACATTGATTACACATCTAGTAGTCATATTTTTGGATAGATTATTTTAAAATATAGTATTAAAGGGATGCCTGGGTGGCTCAGTTGGCTAAGCGTCTGACTTGGGCTCAGGTTATGATCTCACGATTTGTGAGTTTGAGCCCCGCGTCGGGCTCTGTGCTGACGGCTCAGAGCCTGGCGCCTGCTTCGGATTCTGTGTCTCCCTTTCTCTCTGCCCCGCCCCTGCTCGAGCTCTGTCTCTCTCTCAAGAATAAATAAACATTAACAAAATTAAAAAACATATATTATTAAAATTAATTTCGCTGTTTTGCTTTGCCCTTTTAATCAAGTTACTTGTGATGGGCTAAGTAATAGCACCCAAGGACCCTGGGAACCCAAAAGCATCACTTTATATGGAAAAAGGTGAGACTGTCTATGAACCATGAACCTCAATTCTAGAGAGTTGCTGAGCATAACCTTGAGTTGTCTTCTGTTGAGGAAAGAGAATGTACATTTGCAGTTGTAAGTGGAGTAGTTAGGCCTTGTAAGGCACAGGCATCCTTGGACATATGGGTGATGTATGCATGTATGTTACATAGCCAAGGGGCAATGGGACATGTCCCAGATACCTGTTGACTTGTCTGCCAGTCCCTCTTCTCCGGGGCTCCCAGAAGTCATTGTGGACAACAGGACCTCATCCCCTGACTCATCTAATTGAACCAGGATGGGCACCTGTCCCAACATGGTCGACTTAGGGTCCCTTTGGTTGAAATATTGACCTGAGAGCAAAAGGGACCTAATATCTAAGCTCAGGAGCTATGGATGGGCATTTTCTACTGACAATCTGGACCAGAAAGGCAGAGGAGGACAGAGGAAAGAAAGGAAGGAAGGGATAGGGAAGGGGGGGGGGGGGAAGAAGAGAGAAAAGTTGCGATTAGAGATGCAGAGAGTCCCGATGGTAGCTTTAGACTAGGTTGATTTCTCTTACATCCAACCAAAGAAATTCAACTAATACACCTGATCACAGATCAGTTGTGAGAAACAAATGTCATTTATGTAAAAAGTGCTCTGCAAACGGCACAGTGCCATAGAAAGGCTAGTGCTGTACTTATTATCAAGGCAGACCCCTCTCTGCCGTCAGTGCTCTAGCTGGTGACCTTGACTCCACTTTGGGATCCCCTGACTTCCCACTGTCTCTTCTCCCGAGTCATCCTGCATTTCCCCACATCTGAGAAACTCCCAGAATCTGCTCTTCCTCCAGGAGCCCGTGGCCCTCTCCTGTCTTTTCTAAACTAAAGTACTGGACACACAATTGGACTAAATAATCTCTAAAATTCCTTGCAGCTTTGCTGTGTTGAAATTCTGAATTTCTTTCATGATCCTCGAAACTCCACTGACCACTCAGACCGTAGACTAGGGGTAGGTGCATCAGAGGGTCCTGGGGGCTGGTGAGAATGCAGCGCCCTCCCCCCCAGGATTACCCCATTTTTCAGCTTGAATCACAGTCTGTGGGGGAGGGTTGAGACGCTGCCCTTGAAGCATCCAAAAGTTGCAATAAATTTTAGCTGTTGTTAGTAATATAGCAAATAGAAGACCCTGTACAAACTCTAAAGCAAATCGACTGGGTCGATTTAATATTCAAACATAAATTGTAAGCTTCCTTATCCAGCCTCTCTCTAGAATAGGAGAGGGGCAGCTGTTATCATTAAAGGCAGCATGCAAATGTACCTTGATTTGTGCGCTCATTTGTTTAATGGCTGCTCCACCGAGGAAGGGATTATGTTTTATTTTGCTTTAACGTACACATACGTTTTATTTAAAGTACGTTTGTGAAGGTATAGTTTACACATAGTAAGAGTCGCCCTTTTTAGGCAGACAGTTCTAGGAGTTATATAACCACAACCACAGTCACAATATAGACTATTTCTATTGCCCTGGAAAGTTTCCTTGCACTTCTTTGTAGTCCGTCCTGCCTGCTCTCCCACCCCACCCCCAGTCACTGGCAACCCCTGGTCCGATTTTGTATTTTCCACAGTGTCGTGTAAGAGTAGCATACTGAGTCACTACTCAGGCTCTTTTTGCAGGCTCATTTTGCTTAGAATAATGCACCTGAGATTCATTCATATTGTTGCATTTATCTGTAGTTTGTTGTTTGTTTGTTTGTTTTATAGTGAGTAGTATTCCAAACCATGGATGCATCACAGCTTGCTTATTCATTCATCAGTTCATGGTTTTTTGGGTCGTTTCCAGCATGGGGTCATCACGAATAAAGTTGCTAAGAGCAGCTGCATGCAGGTCTTTGTGGACATCAGTTTTCGCTTCTCTTGGGTAAATACCTCGGAGTAGAACCATTGGGCTATTTGGTAAGTGGAGATTTAAATTTATAAGAAACTGTCAAACCATTTTCCAGAGTGATTGTACCATTTTGCATTCCCAGCGTGATGTATGAGAGCTCCGTCTACTCCGTACTCTCCCCAGCACTCAAGCGTTTTTGCCACATTTTTAAATTTTAGCCCTTCTAGTTTAGTACTTTTAATGCACATTTCCCCAACAAGTAATGAAGGCCAGAGTCCTTTTGTATGGTCATTAAACACACGGGTTTGAGTTACTTGTATTCTATGTTTATGTTTTGAGAACATATCTATATTCCTGATACAAGCCCTTCATCAGATACGAGTTTTGTAAATATTTCTTCCCAACCCCTGGCTAGTCTTTAACTTCCTTAACAAAAGCTTTGGGAGAGCAGAAGTTTTTCATTGTGAAGTTCAAGTTATGAATGTTTTTGTGTGTGGTTGGTGCTTTGGATGTTGTCTCTAAGAAATCTTTGTCTAACCTATAGTCACAAAGACTTTCTCCTGTGTATTCATCTGGAAGTATTGTAATTACTGCATTGAATTCAAGATCTATTCTTACTTAATTTGTACACATGGCATGAAGTATGGCTCACAGGCCATTATTTTGCCCCAGCAACGTTGGCCGCAAATATTATTCCATCTCCAGTTAACTACCTTGCCATTTGTGTGAAAAATCAATTGCCCATAGATTCAAGGTTCTATTTCTGATTCTTTATTCTCTTCCATTGATTTCTATGTCTGTCTCACCAGAACCACACGGTGGTGATTACGGTAGCTTTATAGTAAGTCTTGAAATCAGGTCATTTGAGT
Source organism: Leopardus geoffroyi (assembly GCF_018350155.1). Lineage (NCBI taxonomy): Eukaryota > Metazoa > Chordata > Mammalia > Carnivora > Felidae > Leopardus > Leopardus geoffroyi. The sequence goes on from NC_059326.1 coordinate 227,438,648, forward strand.
CCTCGAGTTTTGTTCTTTTTCAAAATTGTTTGGCTTTCCCCAGTCCTGTGCTTTTTCTTTCTCCAAAGGATTTTCAGTGGGATTCTGTTTAATCTGTAGACCAACTTGGGGAGAAGTGATATTTTAATAATGCCTTCTGGTCCATTAATGTATCACACCTCTCCATTTAATTTAGGTCTTCTTTGAACTCCTAATGTTTTATAGTTTTCAACATTTTTTATTAGATCTCTCCCCAAGGAGTTCATGAATTGTAAAACTGTTGCCAATTATGGTTTTTAAATCTCAATTTCCAATTTTTCAGTGCTAGTACCTATAAGCACAAAGGAGTATTGTGAATGCCTCTGTATCCTGTGACCTCGCTAAGCTCAAATATTAGTTCTAGTCGTTTTCTTATAGAATCTCTGAGGTTTTCTGTTTAAACTATTTCATCATCTGTGAATAAAAAAAAATTTTTTTTTCCTTCCAATGTGCATACCTTTTCTTTCTTTTACTTGCTGGATTGCATTGGCTGGAGCCTTCAATATTGTTTTGAGTAGAAGCAGTGAGAGAAAATGCCACGCAATGTTCTCCGTCCTAGGGGGATTATATTTGCTTCGTTCAATACTACATGCCCAGCATCTTGCACCATGCCTGGCACACAGTAGGCACTCAAAAGAATTTGCTGAATGAATTAGAACAAAGTTAGCTTATCTACACAGAGACTAAAGCAACACGGGTTTCATCAACATCTTATCCCACTGCTCATTCTATTGAGTCACGAGTAAAACTATGTGATGTGTTCCAGGATAGCATTTTGAAATCGGGAACGTCTTCAAATATAAAAATGCTCTGGGGGGGAATGTAGGAATTCAGGGATAAGCTACACGCTTAATGTGAAGGTGACACTGTACTGCAAATTTGCCCGATGAATTAAAACCTTAATTAATCGATAAGTTCAATCAAAATGCAGTAACAACAGAACTCTTGTTTGTCTCCCTCTTCTCTGGGATCGTAAAGTCTGAGAAGCTACAAAATCTGATTTCTACATACTTAGGTATTAGAAATTGAGACTAATGCAGCTTTGCCTCTGACTGCCAAAATAATAAACAGAGGGAAAAAAAATATCAAAGTGAGCTAGAATTACACAGGAAAACTTGGTGAAACGCATGACATTTTAAAAGGGCTTTAAAAAAAAATAGACCTTAGACCTTGGATAGGTAGCAAGAGTAAAAATTTAAGCTTTATTAAATATTTTTAACTTGTATGCATTTTATGTTCGTCTGGTCATTTTTAAAAAACAAGCAAAAGCAGGGGCACCTGCCTGCCTCAATCAGCAGAGCATGCAACTTTTGATCTCGGGGTTGTGAGTTCGAGCCCCGCATTGGGCGTAGAGGTTCCTTAAATATAAGCAAAAGCAGAAGTTGAAGAAAGAGAGGAAAAGGGGGAACAAAAAGTAGCTATATATTAATCTCAGTTACATCTCCATTCCATTTAATTTGTTAAGAATTACCAGACTGGGGCGCCTGGGTGGCTCAGGCGGTTAAGTGTCTGACTTCGGCTCAGGTCATGATCTCAAGGTTCGTGAGTTTGAGCCCCACGTCGGACTCTGTGCTGACAGCTCGGAGCCCGGAGCCTGCTTCAGATTCTGTCTCCCTCTCTCTCTACCCCTCCCCTGCTCGACTCTCTCTCTCTCTCTCTCTCTCTCAAAAATAAATAAACATTAAAAATAATTTTTAAAAAAATGACCAGACCTAAGGTTTGCAGAACCAGGATGAATTACCTACACACATACCCTTTGTGTGTTATCATAACGAGCAAGGGTGAGTCAGCCGATCATGAAACGCTCACCTATATAAAGTACATTGCTTCCAAAATCTAGGCAGTCAGGTGCTAATGGTGTGGGGTTTTTGAATGGCATGAGCAGAATCCATTCCAAAATTTACTTTGTGTTTTTCATCACTTTGCAGATAATAGAAGTAAGTTACTACTTACCAGTACAGAATGCCATCAGGTTACATGAGTGACCTGGCAAGAGGCTCCCCAAATGCTTTATCCTCTAGCAATTATAGAAAAACCAAATTTATAAAAGGCATTACATATGGATAAGTCTCTGTGTAAATAAATGGATCTCCGCTCTGAGTAAAGCTGCCTCAAATCCCTTCCTCAGAATAAAAGAAGAATTAACAAGAAAAAAAATTATGCATGACATTTATATGTCTGCTGTCCATAATTGTTTTTTTTTTTTTTTTCTGATTTAATTTTATGTCTTCAACATTTAAAACATTGAATGCTTCCAGGGTGCCTGGGTGGCTCAGTCGGTTAAGTGTCTGACTTCAGCTCCGGTCAGGATCTCATGGTTGGTGAGTTCGAGGCCCGCGTTGGGCTCAGAGCCTGGAACCTGCTTCAGATTCTGTGTCTCCCTCTCTCTCTGCCCCTCCTCCACTCACACTCTGTGTGTGTCTCTTTCTCAAAAATAAATAAACATTGAAGAAAAATTTTTAAACACAACATTGAATGTTTCCAAAGCCAAAGTTAGATAACAAAATACACTCAAGAGAATTCCTTCTTCCATTCCTATTCGACCGTGTGCTCTTTCTTTCCCCATAGATAAACTTTCGAATAGTTTTTGGTTTACACTTCCTGTGTGACTTTTTCACAAATATAAGCAAAACACATATGCATACGCAACCACGTTCATGTTTCTCTCCCATTTTACCCCCTTTCCCACCAAAAGAGCGTATGATTTCACGGTTTGGCACCTTGTTGTTTTTTTTTTTTTGTTTTTTTTTTTTTCACTTACCAAACTATTCTACAGAACATTCCATATCAGCATGTTAGAAATTTTCCCCATTCCTTTTTGCAGTTCAACATTTTGGAAGCACCTGTGTGGTCCCTTTAAAAATATTAAAGAAGTCGGTGCACCTGGGTGGTTCAATCGGTTAAGTTGTGGTGTGTCTGACTCTTGATTTTGGCTCAGGTCATGATCTCTGGGTTCGTGAGATTGAGTCCCACATCGGGCTCTGTGCTGACAGCAGGGACTCCGCTTGGGATTTTCTCTCTCCATCTCTCCCCGCCCCTCCCCCATGCACGTGCGCTCTCAAAATAAATAAACTTTAAAAAATAGGGGTTAATAATTTTAAACATCAAAACAATAGTATATGGCTGGTCATTTATGAAATTGTTTCTGTGAAAAGTAACTTTTTCCACCCTCCGAAATTAAGGCTACCTTGCACTTCTGGTGATGTTTTGTAAATATTTTTCAAAATGTTTTCTTTTTATCACCTTCTGTTTGCCCGTGGTGCTAAATACAGAAAAGGAAAAAGGAAAAGTCTAGATCTAACCACTGTTAATAGTTGAGCACATTTTCTTCCAGCATGTTTCCTATATGTACACATTTTTTCTTTACACTTTTGAAGGTAGAGACCGTACACCTTGCAGTGTCCTTCGGCCAAAGACCTTGTAAATTGAAGATAAAGCTGTACCCTCCTAACACTCTCTGAATCCAATTTAAACGCCTTTGTGATCTCTTCTTGGGTTCGGGGTAATTTAGAAAATTTCCCATTCATTATCATCACTTATTTTCTGGAGTTATCTTTTCCAACAACTACTAAGTTAAAATGAGGAAGAAAAAGAGAGGTCAATCACTCCCTTTGAAACCAGTTATCTGATTTGGAGTCTTTGACAGGAAAAAAAAAAAAAAAACAATTAAATGTCCCATTAACTTCCACATTGCCATAGTGTGATTGAAATTCAGAGGGCTTTCAAATCTAAAAAGCGCTCCATGCCATAATCAAAGATGACACTATTAAATCACTCACTTAAAAAATACACTTTTAGAATACTCAAGGGGCGCCTGGTGGCTCCGTCGTTAAAGCGTCCGACTTCCGTTCAGGTCCTGATCTCGCAGTTCGTGAGTTCGAGCCCCACGTGGGGCTCTGTGCTGACAGCTCAGAACCTGGAGCCTGCTTTGGATTCCGTGTCTCCCTCTCTCTCTCTCTGCCCCTCCCCTGCTCACGCTCTGTCTCTCTCTCTTTCACATATAAACAAACATCAAACACTTTTTGGGGGTGCTCAAATAAGGATTGAGTATTCAATCCTTGTTTTTTTTAATTTATTATTTTTTTTAACGTTTATTTATTTGTGAGACAGGGAGAGACAGAGCATGAACTAGGGAGGGTCAGAGAGAGGGAGACACAGAATCCGAAGCAGGCTCCAGGCTCTGAGCTGTCAGCACAGAGCCCGACGCGGGGCTTGAACTCACGGACAGCAAGATCATGACCTGAGCCGAAGTCGGACGCTTAACCGACTGAACCACCCAGGCGCCCCTCAATCCTTGTTTTAATACTCAAACAGCCTTTCACTGACTCACTGGAATTTTCTGACCATTCCTCCTTAGGAAGGACTGTGCGCGTTTGCATGGGCCAGCAGCAGGACTAGCAGGAATGTGGCAGGTCCTTGTCCAGAGACCAGCCAAAGCAAACCTGACTTGATGAGTATTGATCGAGGACCTCATCAACCCCGCCGTTCTAGACAAAGGTCAGTGTAATTAGATTGCTTTGAGTAAAATGAGCCCATGGCAACCTAGACTAACAGAATGGATAAACCATAAGGTGATATTTGCTTTAGAAAAGAACTACTTCCCAGAGAATTGCTTTAAATAACAAGCTCTCTTACCATATCTTAAATAAGATTTGACTACACTACGTCTATCGGAACTTGCCGTTGAGGAGAGTCCTGTACACAGGTACTTCCTGTTTTGCTGCGAAGTCTTTTAAATAATATTATTTGGCACATATAACACAATAAATAATTACCAAATTTTCATTGTAATTATAGGGGATGTCGTTTGAGGTTACATCAGAGCTACAAGGTAAATTATCATCCTCTTTCTCAAGGTCTTGGTAGACTGTGGAATTTAAAAAGGTCTCTTAAAAGGGCATAAAATATGGAAAACATTTAATACTTTCAAATGGATTGTGAAATGCTGAAACCAGGACGTTGAGGTCTCTAGCTCCCTATTAACACAAGCTTTACAAAGCTACATGTGACGTCACAGGCTCATTCCTACGTGCAAAACTGCTTTATCACTTTTAATAACAAATTAATTCGCCGTGCTAATTACACTTTAAAAGAAGCGCGGGCGAGGGGGGTGTGCAAAATAACCTGAGCAGGACGGGCCGTCCTTCAAAAATTACGACTTGCCAGAGGGCAACAGTATTGGATAAACCAAAGGCAGGTCCTTCTAAGTGGTGGGACTTTTGCAGGTCACGAGCCCATGAAGCTGACCTAAACAGGAGACTCTTTTCACCTCTCCTTTCACTAAGGCTATTTGCTAAGAGTTTTTGGTTCAGGGCACAATTCAGCAAAAGGGTCAGAAATATCCCCCCCCCCCCCCCCCCCCCCCCGCCTCCTTGAGGCTCTTTTCGCTCACTGGGGCCTCAACCCTGCTGTCGGAGGGCGCTGCCGGAGATGGATGTCGGCTTTGCTGTCCGAGCTATTACGAAGTTTTAGGTAAAACATTCAGCACAACTATTATTTACTCTAAAATCACCGGGGCGCAGAATAATAAAAACAGTTTCTTCTGTCCTCTTTCCCTTGTTTACCTAAAAGAGACAGGCTTCCCGAGTTTGTTGTTGTTTTACAAGAGCGGTGCACGGAGGAGAATCTCGGCTCACTGTTCGCCAAGCGTGCTGGAGGCAGCTCGGCGCGCTCCACAGGACCGCCGGCCCAGCCAGGGCGCACGCAGGGAGCGGTCCCCGCGGCCCTCCGCGCATCTCCCCCGGGGACACCCTGAGTGTGATGCACCCTTCGCTGCGACCTCTCCTCGGTCTCCGCGCCCGTCCAGAGCGGCAATTCCATCTCTCCCGGCCCCTAGTTCCCAGGTGGGCCCGAAGCAGGCCCCCCAGCCCCGCCGGGAGCTGCCGGCTCTCCCGGTCCCCGCCCGCCCGAGGCGGGCACCAAAGCCATCGCGGCGCCCGCCCGGGAGGGCTGCCCAAACCCGTTCCTTCCTTCACAGCCCCAAGCGCCCCGATCCCTCCCGGCGCGTCCGCAGTCCCGTCCCCTGCCCCGCCTGCCAGTCTTCCACACGCCCCAGCCGTTCCCGGGACTGCGCGGGCGGTAAGAGCCCCGTCGCCGGCCCCGGCGGCCCCGGGGCCTCCAGCGGCTCGGCGCTCCGTCCCACGGCCTCCCCCGCGGCGTCCTCCGCGGCCGGGGGGGGGGGGGGCGGGGGGCGCCCCGGGCCGCGCGCCGCCCCAGCCCCGCTTCGCCGCCGGCTCGCGCCGCCGCCCCTGGCCGCCCGGGGAACCGCAGCGAGTCCCACCCCGCGCGCCCCCGGGCGCAGCCGAGGCGGCGGCGGCGGCGGCCCCACGGCCTGTGCGTGCGCAGCGCCCCCCGCGGCCGCGCCTAGCGCAGGCGGCGGCTGAGGGAAGGAGGGCGCCGCCCGCCCTCCCGCCCGGCCCGGCCCCTCCCCAGCCCGCCGCCCGCCCGCCCCCGGGGCCGCCGGCGGTGTCCGCGCCTCCGCGCCCGCCCCTGATTTCCTCCGCACGGCGGCGGCGGCGGCAGCGGCGGCGGCGCCTCGTGCGCGTGGTTATTTATTTATTTCCGGGCCCCAGAGCGCTTATAATGGAGCCGCTGTCAGCAGAACCTTCTGCTGCCGCCGCCGCCGCCGCTGCCGCCGCTGTCCCTCCTCTTTTTTTTCCCGGCAGATCTTTGTTGTGTGGGAGGGCAGCGGGGATGGACTTGAGCTTGCGGATCTCCTGCTAGAGCAGCCGCGCTTGGAGAGGGCGCCGCAGCCGCGAGGAGGAGCCGCCGCCGCCCCGAGGCCCCGCCGGACCCGGCCTCCGTCCGCCCGCGCCCCCGCTCGGCCCACTCGCCCCGCGCCTCCCGGCAGAGTCCCCTCGCGGCGGCAGATGTGTGTGGGGTCAGCCCACGGCGGGGACTATGGTGAAATTCCCGGCGCTCACGCACTACTGGCCCCTGATCCGGTTCCTGGTGCCCCTGGGCATCACCAACATAGCCATCGACTTCGGGGAGCAGGTAAGCCCCGGCCGCGCCCCCCGCCCGGCCCGGGCAGTTGCGCCCTGAACCCCGCGCCCCGAGCCCCGCTCGCACTTCTTGGCCTTAGACACCCGGGCGCCAGGGGGTGAGAGCAGCGGGGAGTCACCTGCTCCGAGTGCCTTTTTTATCCTAGGACATTTGGTTGGGCTTGCAGCTTGTCAAGGATGACTTTTCCAGCACTCCATCCCCCCTGCCCCCAATTATTCAGCAGACTTTTCCAGCTCTCTCCGGAAAATGTTAAAAGACCAGAGGGATTAGAGCTTCACCTATAGAAGGGTTTTTAGTGCACAGCAGGAGTATTATGTAATTTGTTATTATGTAAACCTCAGGTCTGTAAGTAGTTGCATATATATAGATCAAGTGCTTGGTTTTTATTTATCCGGTGTTGGTGGTGACGGTGATGGCGATGATGGGGAGATTTTGCATTACAGTGTGTCCAAGTTGGTTTCCAGGTACTTCTAATTTTTTGGGCTTTTTTTTTTTTTTTTTGCCCAGGTATGGATTACGGGTGCCCAAATGATAAGCCGACCGTTGGCCATCTCTAGTTTGGCATTTGTTTATTTTTTTCTCTCTTGGACCACTAAAGGAGGGGAGCACATTTTTGTTTGTTGCCTTCTCATCCTTGCTTCTTTTTCGTGCTTTTCCCCATTTCTCTCCATGTGGCGTCATTGCAAATGTAGCGCTGCAGACTCTTCAGCAGAGGGGCACTGGTACTCTGCACTTTGCCTGTGGGGACCGTTTTTGCAGGGCCTCGGGTGGGATGCAGCTGCATCTCAAGGCCAGGAAGAGGATGGGGGGGGGGGGAGGGGTCAGTTCCTTGATGGGCAGGTGTGGAAACCGTCGGGGCGTGTGATGAGCCACACTCCTGGTATTGTAGTATCTTATTTCTTTTCCTGTAAGTCAAGAGACTTCGAGGGATGTTTATATAGAAAATGACCTATGTTAGTGCACTTTTAGTTTTCCAAATCCAGTTTTTCAGAAGGGGGTTTGTTTGACTCCACTAGTAGAGGAGTATTGGCTTGGATTGGTCTTTCTGTACTCAGAACTTTTGACTGATTGCAACTCTGCAGCCTCACTAATACTTAGCCCACATTGTAAGCTGCTTTTTTTCTGCAAATTTTCTTGCCAATGAGTGTTTGCAACGTAGTATAGTCTCTAGAGACCTTTATCTAGTAAGCCAACTAATTTCCCTTGGTGAAATCTTACATTTTTTCTGTTGCCACTTTGCTCTGACAGTTGCTTTCCAGGGTCCCCCAAGGGCTTCTCTGCTCTCCATCTCCTTCCTGCTCACCATCTCTTCTTTCCTAGTTAACTGGTGACTTTGGACATTTCCTATCATCTATGGAAAGGTTTTAGGACCTGAATTTACTACACTTCACATTTTAGATGAGTCAAGTGCTATATAGACACCCAAACCTTTTACTATTTTAAGGCTTATTTTCTTGGAGCCACCCCAAAGGTGGTCAGAAAGCCCGGGCTACTCACCAGCTTACTTGATCACTTCTCCCTGAACTGGTGTGTGTGTGTGTGTGTGTGTGTGTGTGTGTGTGTGTGTGTGTGTCTGTGTGTGTGTGTGTGTGGTGGGGTGGGGAGGGAGGATTATATGGGATAACTGGTGAAGATAAGAGTATTCTTTGTCGTAACTAAATGACTTGAATATAACATAGTATTGCCTCACATTTGCCTTGATTTAATTCCAGGCCGATATACCTAAGGATTTGATTTCAGTGTAAGGGAAAGGATCTCTCCTGAGGTCACAAAAGGGACGCTAGACATATAAACAGTTATACAGATGGTTTATCCTTGTGGGTCTAATAATTCAAGTGCCTTCTTAAAACATTGCTAACCTAATTATCATAACTGACATAAGCAAAGTGCCAGAAGCGTTGTCTTTTTGCACAGAAGCTTTATCAACAAGTGTTGTTTGAGGTCCTTATCCCTTAAGCGCCAGTGCATTTATGAGGTTGCAGGCTGTCTGGTGGTTGAGATAGCTTGTCAAGAGTTAGGGGTGAAGGGATGGGGGAAAGAAATCGACAGGTTTGCCAAACCTTCTTTTGCCAGTATTGTTTGATAATTGTTTTTGCAAAATATGACAAGGTTAGAGGGATGGAACTTACTTTTTCTTAGTTTTAAACTGAAGGAAGAGAATTAACAGTAGGAGTTGAAGAGTGACCTGGTCACATGTGGTAAGAACAGAGGAGCGTTTTTACCCCAATTACTTGGAAACACAACAGCGAAGAGGAAGAATGAACCTGGTTGCAAAAGTAGGTCTACTTTAGACTTCAGAAAATATGCAGCTCTTGACTTGAGTTTTTAATCATGGTTTAGACAGATGGACCCATGCAGATCTCTACCAGTCTTCTGTGCCAGTGGGCAGGTATATTACACCTTCCCTTGAGCGAACAGTGTTTCATATTTCAGTAACTGACTAATCCTGAAGAAGAAATGTAACAAGGGAGTGCAAAGGTCAAAGGTCAAAGCAGCCTTTGGGTTGCATGCTGTGGAGATGATCGAGAAATGCAAAATTGAAAGGAAAACATCTCATTAGCTTTTAAGTCTCTGACTTGTCAAGAGCAAAAAGATAGTAAAATGCCTTAAAGTGTTTCTTAGATGGGTTTTTTTTTTTTTTAATGGTTATAAACATCTCTGTTGTTCCTGTAGAAGAATATATGGACAAAAAATGGGATTCCAGCTGTATACAAGATTCCATTGCAATTTGAATAAACAACGCAGATGTGACTGTGTACAGGAATTATACAGTCATAAATTATCTCAGAGCTGTTAGTGCATGTGGGGGAGGGGCGAGGAAGAAGCCTATAATGATTCATTCAGTGCCTCCTGAGATTCTCCATGAACAGTCTGTTGTATACAGTTCCCTATAATTTTATAGGTCAGTCAGGGAGGAAACCCAAATATTATGGAGTATTCTAACAAGACGAGCAAAAGCTATTATCACATTTTAAATTTTGGTGGTGGTGGTGGTACTTTGGGGGGGGGGCGAGGGAGGGTTGAAATCTACACTGGGGAACAAAACTATATGGAATACATGACCTGCTTTGTAATATTAAACAGAAGCACCATAGGAAAGAATGAGAATAAATCCATTATTGCAGAAACTAAAATAATGTTTGTAGAACCCTGTAGATGCATAGAACACTTTATAATAATGGCAGTATATCTAGAATTATAATTTTATCTCTATTTTTATACACTGAAAATCAGAAGTGTTAATTGCTTCCATTCACAGACCACTCAGTATGTGCTTAAAGCATCTCAGCACATGTTGTCAATGAGGAAGGACTGAGAGGCTTAGACGTGTTAAGTCACTTGTCCAAAATCACACAGGTATTACTGGGCAGAACCAGGATTCAAGCCCACATCTGCTGGGCCCTTAGTCATTCTGCTGTCTGCCTTCTCCAGTCAGGCTCATCACTGAAATCCACCCAGGAGTTCTTAGAAATTTAGGATAAGTTCTGGCTTTTCTGATTCCCAACCTGGGCTTAAACTTGATCTTAGCTGTCAGATTTTGAATTTATGATGTAAGACAATCATAAAATTCCATGATCCAAGAGATTCACGGAAGAACCAAGTTATACAGATAATTCATATTGATAAATCAACAGTGTATCTTATTTTGTCTTTTGTTAAAAGGGAACAAAAAGATAAGCAACTGATACTTCACAATAAAATTGTTTAGAAATTACTTAGTCTGTATCACTGGAGCACTACAGATTGCTAAAATACATTTTGAACAATGTATTTCTTTAAAATATCTGCAGATGCCCATGTTGTCACTATGTTTAAAGGGCTGTTATTTCTGCTTAAAACTAAACTTGGTACAAAGTCTTCGAATTCCTTAAAAGCCAAGTTCACCAAATTATGTTGGATAAATCAGTGAACTTTGTTACAAGCTACTTAACGACACTTAATGCGGTAAGTACAAGTTTGTTCTGAAGACTTTGAAGAAGACAAGAAGGTTGAAATTGTTCTCAATTCAGAAGGAATGTGTTCTGGGGCACCCGGGGGGCTCTGTGGGTTGAGCATCTGACTCTTGATTTCCACTCAGGTCACAATCCCAGGGTTGTGGGATCAAGCCCCGTGTCAGGCTCTGCACTGAGTGTGGAACCTGCTTAGGATTCTCTCTCTCTCCCTCTGCCCCTCCCCTATGCTCACGTTCTCGCTTTCAATAATAATAATAATAATACTACTACTAATAATAATAAATAAATAAGTAAATAAAAGAAGAAATGTGTTCTTCCAAGTGTCAGGCAATTCCCTTTTTCACACCAAAATGATAACTGTGGGTATTTCCAGTTGCCCTGAATGATTGATTCACTGAATTTGGTTGGGTCCAGTATGATAATTCAAAGACCTAAAGTTTTTATCTGTGAACAAAGAGTTTTGTATATGGAGTGTTACAATTAGTAGCATAAGATGGGCAGTAGGAATGCTAAGAGCCCTTCCTGACTTAGGAAACCTAGCGTTAGGCTTTCACAGTATAATAGGGTCTCAAGTTACTAATATCACAAAATGGGAAAAAAAGGGAGGCCCAGGAAAAATAGTTGTATACATGTCCTTTCTGTCTATTAAGTAGAGAAATACATACCCCCACCCACCCAGACCAGGAGGTACAGGAATGGAAAAGGGTGAGTATCTGACACTGACCACTGTTGGGAAGGGAGTGTGTGTCCATCCGAGGTCCCTAAGTGATGCAAGGGACTCCCCAGGCAGCTTGCCTTAAGTGATACTGAAACTGACCTGTGTATGTTCCACTGCGCAAAGTACCTGAAGCCGGAAATGGCTATCTCAGGCTAGGTTTCCTAGTAATCATGGGGGGCGGGATGGGGGAGACTTTTTTTTCCCACCTATTCTGTACTAATGCAATACATTTCAAAATGACATTAATTGTTTTCTAATTATAAAAATAGTGTATGCTGGCTGTTTAAAAGTTGGATAAGGATTTTAAACTGGAGGAAAAAGTAAAAAATACCCCTGATTCCACTCTGAAGAAAAAAAGCTCCTTCAACATTTTGCATATCTCCTGCCAATTTTGTTCCCCATAACCGAGATATGTATATGTTTCACACGGAGGCCTCTTCCCCATGTCACTTGGAAGTACTTAAGTATGGTTTTAAAGTTTTATTTATTTATAATTGAGAGAGCGCGCACATGCGTGCAAGTGTAAGCTCGGGAGGGGCAGAGGGAGAGAGAGAGAATCTCAAGCAGGCTTCATGGTCAGCACAGGGCCCAACGCAGGGCTCAACCTCGTGAAGCTGAGCACTTACCCAACCGAGCCCCCCCCCCCCGCCCCGGGCTCCCCAAGTACGATTTTAATAGTAGCCCAGTATTTGATGATACAAGCATGCGGTAATTGCCTTTGCTGTATATTCCGTTGTTTATTTTTTGTTCCTTTAGTATTTATCGAGTACCTAGGTTTTTTGCAATGGTATTATTAATTTTTTATTACTTTTTATTATTGAAGAATAGTTGACATACTGCAACACAGTGATTTCACAATCCTGTACCTTAACACGGTGCTCACCACCGTGTGGTCACCACTTGTTACTGTACAAGGTTGTTACAGTATTATTTTTTTTTTAACATTTATTTATTATTGAGAGACATGAGCATGGGAGGGAGAGACAGAGAGAGGAGGAGACACAGAATCTGAAGCAGGCTCCAAGCTCTGAGCTGTCAGCACAGAGCCCGACACGGGGCTCGAGCTCCCGGACCGCGAGATCATGACCTGAGCCGGAGTCAGACGCTCAACCGACTGAGCCGCCCAGGCGCCCCATAGTATTATTGACTGTAGTCCCTATGCTGTCCTTTCCACCTCCGTGACTTATTTATTTGGTAACTGGAAGTCTGTACCTCATGATCCCCTTCGCCTATTTCTTCCCCGATTTGTTTCAATGCTGAGGTTTTTTGTTTCCTGCAGTAGGTTTCAGAGAGCATCTTTGTATAATAAGTAGATAATGTGTTTTTTTCTGACTGCCTTGGGCTTTATGCCTGGCATAATTTAGTGCCTTTTTCTGTTTCTCATTCATACACAGAAAATGAGGTCACTCTTCTCTGGCAGTCCATATTTAGTCAAGGACACCGTGACCTCCTTAGTCCAATTGATGCTCAGTTCTCCATGGTGTTTCCCAGTTCTCTTTAGATGTACATCTGCATTTAAAGTACCTGCCTTTCGATGCACTTAAGTAAGTAGATTATCTCTAAAGCCACGGAGGTATAATCCTGCGGCGGGTTTCTTCACTTATTTATTTATTGAGTGGTTTGATGACTAGCCTAACTGCTACTTTGTCAGAATACTTCTTCCCAAGCATATCCTTCAAAAGATAAACACTTCGTGTATGAAGATAGTATCTAACTCTCTTTCTAGGAGTACATCACATTTTTTTAAAGCAGTGAGCCCTAAGAATTACCGTTTATGGTACCATCTCACCTTTTCGATGCAAAACGCCGAGTGTATGCCAGGGGTCGGTAATCTGGTTTCTTCTGTGTCTTTTCACTCTCCCTTGTCTGACTTGGACGGGTTATGTTGGGATGGGAAGATGAGAGTCCCCAGATGGAAAATCATTCTTTTTCAATGGCTGTGTGAGTTGGGATAAATAAACCTTGTGAAATTCATACCAGAGTGACTTGGGTGATGCCTACATTTTAAGAAGTCAGTCTGGTATTTTTCAGCACCTACAATTCGACGAGTTTCTGTGGAGGTGCAATAGAAATACAGAAAACCCTGTTTTATGCACTATTATCGGGCTATGAGCTCCCCACCTAAGTGCGTTTTTTTGCTAACTGAAGTTTATCCTTTAAAATGCACGTCATTGGTTTTCTTTTTCTTTTTTAGTATGGGAATTATTGTTGCTGGAAATAGGTGTTGCACATTTGTCTAGCATATTAAATAAATATAGTATGTACGCAGGACATAATGTAACATTTTTTGGTGTCTTATAAATATCTGTTGTGCTAGGCAATCCGGGATATATGCTGACAGGTGATACTCAAAACACTTAAAGAGTTTGGCACTAACCAAGATGATAAAAATAATAAAATAATAATTAGTAAAAATACTTAATACACGATGAGTACTTTTTAATTTCTTGCTTCAGATCTGCCCTGGGTCTCAGAAACTAAAACAGTAGAATTCCGTGAAAAGTGAAGAATAAATAAATCATTTCGGAGGCCTCCTTTGGGAAAAAGCATATACAGCTTATGGCGGTTGTTTTCCCTGCCCTCAAATTGCTTAGATCCTGGTTGAGAAAACAGACATGAAACTCTTTTGCAATCAGAAGGGCACGGACCAAAATGTGTAAATTGCACAGTGCAGTTTATGATAACACACAGCGAGGCGCTCAGTAATTGTAACAGAGCGGGAAGGCTGTGCCAGCTGTGACGTGATAGCTCTCATCTGGCCGTGGTCACCCCCTGCCTCCTTCTCTCTAGGTGCCCTTGTCATCAGAGTAGGAAGCACCCCATCTGCAGAGGTGAAAACAGAGGCACGGTAAAGTAAAAAAGCAGACTTCACAGCAAGCCCTACACATTCAGGGTTTGCTTTTGTAGGTTTTGTATTACTTTCATGGTTTGGGAACCGTTCACCTGCTGTTCCAACCAGATTCCACCGACAGTGCTGAGGACCCATGAGCTGAAAGTGACAGAGAGGACATTCTCTCAGCAGACGTGTGCATCACAACGTTTCTGCTGCTTCTCTGTGATTGCTCCGTCACACCAAAAGATGTTTTCAAAGCCCATCCTGGGAAGGGAGATACCTCGGTTATTTGTCAGGACAAAGGGGATAATTTCTCCCCTAGATGAGGAGTTATCAGAAACAGCCTGTACCTCTGGTTCAGGAAATGTCACATGGTCCCAGGACAGACGGACCGGCCTTGTTTCTAGTTGGGGGAGTACATTGTGGTCTAAGTTTGCTCTCGGGTCCTTGCTGGCTTTCGCACTTTTTATGGTATTTTGATATCAGTAGATGGGCAAGGCTCTGGAAGAGTCTGACACCTTCAGTGTTGTTCGAGGATTACCTTTCTGGAAGCGTGGGTTTGACGTTATAAATGTGCAGCCATTTTCCTGATATGTGTAGACATCACTGTCCCCAACCTCGGGGGGCGGGGGAAGGGCTGTGTGTGACTCCTTGTCATACCTCCGAGCCCACATTCACCGGCACGTGCTTCCCGTGCCTCATTGGTCCCTGCCTGGACAGAGACCACAGCTGGTAGGGGGGACTCGAGGCTGGGAGGAAATCAAGAGCAAAAGTGGGAATCCTTGGATAAGAGTTGCAGAGGTGACTGGTGAGGAGACGCTGAGGCCCCCGGGACATTGAGTTGGAATGACGTGGCTGAAAAGAGGGATGTCTGCTGGCAGGTTAACGCGACTTTTTCTAGGGAGCCAGATGAGCCAGGGATGGGAGGGGGCAGACGTTGTAGCTGTGACTTCCTAGGCCGTGAGAAGTTACGGTGGCCTATTTTGTGAGAGACCCGAAGAGGTCCGGTCTGGGTCAGGAAGCTTTGAGGCTCAGCAGTCCCAGGCTCTGAGAGTTGGTCACTCCAGGTCATTGTCTCAACTAAGTGACAATGAGTCCACGTCAATAAGCTTTTCAAGATCCCTGCTTAGTTTCTTAAAAATATAACGTTAAGTCTAAGGAAGTATTTGACTCTCTGTCAGTTTCTAGTTTGCCATCTGGCTTAGGTGTGCCTGTTCTGTTTCCAAAGCTGCTTTTAAGACAATAAAAAGTTTGGGCGCTCTTGAATCTGGAGATCTGCTGGCCGCCGGGCCGTGCATTTTAATAGAGGGGACTAGTAGTGTAGAGAATCTAGAACAGCAGATTACAAAAAAAAAAAAAAAATTGTCTGACATCTGAGGGCTTTAAATGGCTTGGCAGGAAACTCACTGTGGCTGGGACACTGAGGCCTCCCACCATGTGCGGCCTGAAGTTGACATTTTATAAAGACAAACTGCGCGGAGGAGAGTAACAAATAACCGTGCTAATAAGAAAGAGGTAACGTTCACCTCTTGGGGATTCTAGCTGAGCCCAGTGAAGAAACAACTAGAAAGGCACCTCACAGCCAGCCCGATCTGAAATGAGGCAGTCAGAGTGTCTCTTCTCAGCCCCAGATGTCACGCGCGAATGCGGTTCCCTAGCATACTCTTGGAGACCTGGTTTTTCTTCACAATGGGTTCTGGGGCTTTATCTCCTCCCTTTCCAGATGCAGCATCACATCACCCAGAGCCTGACAGGTGCTCAAGATGCACCTCCTTTCTACTCCCACTCAAAGGCACATACCTTTAGGTATTACACCCCCCGGGCCGCACACCTGTCGGGCCGTTGACCAAATTTGGGCAGGTTCCCTGGCACGGGTGGTTTGTAAACTCTGTGTTTACCAGACTTCCCTAGACAAACCAGTGTTTCAGCAGTGAAGGGGAATGGGCTTGGACTCACTTGCAGGGACAGTGGACAGCCACCAAAGGGCGTGGGCTGAACCGCCTTGTTTTTCTAGAATTCTTATTTACTCAGATTTCTTTTAGGCCAACGCATGTTCTTTCAGAGGGGGTCCTGGCAGGCCTGTGTTTCATTTCTTTTTAAAAAATGGAGGTACGGTTTACATCCGGTGAAATGCACAGGACTCATGTGCACCGTCCCATGAGTTTTGACAGACGACCAATGCATAGCTGTGTGACCCAGACCGCAGCCCAGATATGGACCGTTTCCATCAGCCCGGAAGGTTCCCCAGCGCCGGTCCCCCAGAGGTAACCACTATTCCGGTGGCCAGATATGGCTTGATATTGTAGATTTGAGTGGATTCTAGCTGGGTGGAGACTTTGGCTTTCCGTGTAACATAACCTTGTTCCTTGTACTCTCTGGTGTTTTCAATTCTGATCCTTCACGTACATGAACTGCTGATGATTTTGCTGTTCAGCCATGATAAAAATTAAAGTCTGGTTTAAAAACTAACACCACGTGGGGCGCCTGGGTGGCTCCGCCGGTTCAGCGTCCGACTTCGGCTCAGGTCATGACCTCACGGTCCGTGAGTTCGAGCCCCGCGTCGGGCTCTGTGCTGACAGCTCAGAGCCGGGAGCCTGTTTCGGATTCTGTGACTCCCTCTCTCTCTCGGCCCCTCCCCCCGCTTGTGCTCGGTCTCTCTTACTCTCAAAAAGAAATAAAACATAAAAATAAATAAATAAATAAGAAAACTAACTAACTAACACCATAGAAAACAATGCAGTTTATGCCTACTATGAATTATTCCTCCGCCTTCCAGAGGAATGGAGTGGTGATGTATACCACCACACAGATGAACCTTAAAGATATGCCACTAAATGCAAGAAGCCAGACACGGAAGGACAGCTGTGGCATGATTCCACTTCGGTGAGGTCTGGGGAATAGAGCCCTAGACAGGAAGGGGGACAGTGGCTGGCGGGGCTTAGGGGGGATCCTGTTCAGTGGGTGCAGCTTCAGCTGGGAAGGACAGTGTTCTGGAGGTGGGCGGTGGCCGTGGCTGCACCATAACGTGAATGCCCTTCATGCCGCTTGGACCGCATGCTGAAGAGGGGTAAAAATGCTAAATTCTCTGTTAGGTATATTTTAGCAGAAGGGAGAAGTTTTAAGTGACGTCATAAGCTACTGGGAATGCCTGTGGCTTTTGAAGAGGGTCTCTCTTTAAAAAAAAAAATACATATTAATCTTATTGTAATTGCAGATGTTCGTTTTCATTCTAAAGGGGAGGAAAATAAGTAAAAGTAGCAAGAATAAGAACCACGTGCAAACCTAATCACCTAGACAGAACAGCTGTCTCTTAGTTTACCACTGGTGTGCTTCTCGCCTCTTTTTTTTTGTTTTTTGGCATGTATTTTATCTTTTCTTAAATGTTTATTTATTGATTTTGAGAGAGAGAGTAGGGGGAGGGGCAGAGAGAGAGGGAGAGAGAGAACCCCAAGCAGGCTGTGTGCTCACGACCATGGGCTCAATCCAGGGCTCCGTCCCACAAGCCGCGAGATCCCGGCCCGAGCCACCATCGAGAGTGGGATGCTTAACTGACTGAGCCACCCAGCTGCCCCCGCATGTCATTTAAAACAGTATCGTAACCTCTTTCCATTTTATATGTAGGCAGTTGCCCTTGACTTTAAGTATTCATCTAGCACGTGATGATTAATGGCTTCCTAGCATTCTCTTGCATAGATACGCCATAACTTATTTATTCTCTTGTGGTTAGATGTACAAGTTGGTTCTGTCTGCTTCATTCTATCTTGAATAATGCTTGGGAACGTTTTTGTACAGAAATCTTTGCACACATCTGATTATTTCCTTGGATTAATACTCGAAATACTGACGTACGTGCGCCCCTCTTCAAGGCTTCGGCACGGCACCCCACTCCTGCAGAAAGTTCCAGTCTACCCTGCAGGTGCCTTGTGGGAATGTGCCACAGGCATTCCTTGCCTGGATGCTGTTTCACAGTCCAGTGACTTCCGCCCCCAGGAATTTGCATGCGAGTTCTCTCAAAGCCACATGATGCTCAGCTCCTTCAAATGATTTCTTTTATTAAAAGCATTTTTTTTTTTAAATGCTGACAGATCAGTGTTACAGAAGGTAACACTTTTAAACTGTTTCAGGACGTCCATTCTTTTCAGTAGGCACGTTTTGGACCAAATCCCTACTCTGCATGGGGCTAGGCATAAGCACAGGAAAGAAAGGATTGCGTTGGCTTCACTTGCATACGTCTGGAAAATACCTGCTCCTAAAGCTTTCAAGGCGGAGAAAAGTGCTTTTCGATGAGTTCAGTGATGCTCAAGAAATGTGCTTCCTAAAACGTCCCAGGTGAATACTTGGGAGGGGAGAAAAAAGTTACTGACCTTCCTGGATGCCAGGCCCTGCCCTAGACACGGGGCATGCACTGTGGAGGGTCACCTTCCCACTTCAGAGGTGAGTGCATTGAATAGCTGTGCCTTGTGTGGTTCAGCTTCAGCGGAGCAGCCTGGCTCCTGGGACGGATGGCTCATGCTTGGAGTCTCATCGGAGAGTGTTTGGGTTGACTGTGTTGTAGGGAAATGCAGAGCCAGTGATGTTGAGGGGAATTGGAAGAGAAAGCTTTCTCGCTTTTCTGCCACCCTGACCACGGCTCCTTCTGTTTAACCTGCTCTCCTGGCTATTTCCCTTCCACTCTGGAGAGCAGAGAGAGTACAGATGGTTCGCACTCATTCAGAGGTGCACCGAGTTCCTGTGGCCTCTCGGTTCTTCCCCGCTCCCTCTGCCCAGTAGTGTCTGTCAGCAGTCCAAGCTGAGCACGACGAGGTTGGAGGGGAAAAAAAACAAAAACAAAAAAACCACCCACTCCTGACAGGACCCCTGCGTTTGACCTCCATCCCTGGACCCACTGGCTCTGTGACCTTGAGCAAAGAACTTGACCTCAGCGGGCTTCAGTTTTCCCAACTGTCGAATGGGGATAAAGGGCTTGCGTACCTTCTTTTGGAGGTGCAGGCCAAATAGAGACTGGACACTCACGTGCTTTGAAAAGCATGGAGCGCTGCACGTGTGCGAAGCAGTGTTGCTAAGTCTTTGAGCCCGCTACGCTGCGGCTACACCTGTTTATTACTAGCCTTGACTGTCTGACCTTTTTCTTGCTCTGTATCGATACAGTGACTTGCAGAAAGGAGATTCCTTTAACTGGAGCCAGTGAGGGTGGGGCAGACAGAAGCGTGCCGAACGAAGATGCTGGTAACACTTGGATTTTACAGCATGGGTGCCAGCAGTGCTGCTCCTTTTTTTGGTTTGTTTTTTTTTACTTTGGGGAAAAGAGTTTTAAGGCTCAGTTTTCTCGCCCCTTGGGGCTTTTGGGTTGTTGTTTTTTGTTTTTTTTTTTTAAGTTGAATTACTGGGATTTAGGTAACGTGCTTTTTGAAATGATAGGCTGCATCTATTTAATTATAAGCTGCTGGGGCGCCTGGGTGGCGCAGTCGGTTAAGCGTCCGACTTCAGCCAGGTCACGATCTCGCGGTCCGTGAGTTCGAGCCCCGCGTCGGGCTCTGGGCTGATGGCTCAGAGCCTGGAGCCTGTTTCCGATTCTGTGCCTCCCTCTCTCTGACCCTCCCCCGTTCATGCTCTGTCTCTCTCTGTTCCAAAAATAAATAAACGTTGAAAAAAAAATTTTTAATTATAAGCTGCTGTCTGTCACAGAGTTGAAGGAGGACAGTTGCATATACCATTTAGACATACAAATGGCGCCAGGCCATTCTCAATTGTGTTGACAGTTATGGCAGTGACCCACCAAGGTGTTTTTGCTAAGTTAAAGTGTGGTGGGTGCTCAGTGAGCTAAAAGTTGTAACCTGCTTCTCCAGGTACTTACTGTGCTGTTTCGGAGCCTTTGCGCTGGTTAAATAATCGGGAAATATGGAACACAGAGGAAATAGGTCTTCATGAATGTGTTCATTCAACAGATGTTTCTTGGACACCTACTATGTCCCAAGCACAGCGCTAGTCACTAAGGACAGACTAAGAAAAAGGATGCGATCCTTGGCTGCACAGCGATTATCCCATAGGATATGGGAAAGGGACAGACAGGCACTTTCTACAAAATGTGCTCTCCCTGGGTCAATCTCCCCTGGGATCCTATAAGAGTAACCTTTAACTTTAAGGGTCAGGAAGCTCTCTGTTCCAGCTGAGAGACCCACGGAGAATAGTATGTCCCTGTTCTGAAAAGCAGGGGATTCCAGGTGAGGAGTGACTGTGGCTTAGCTCAAATTGATCAAGGAATCAGACTGGGAGGGTGCCGGGGCAGGGTGGCAGGACCAGTGGAACCCAGACCGGCAAGGTTCCAGTTCATCCGGGTAAGGAGTTTGGCTTTGGTCCTGACCGCAGTGGGAAACTTTGAAGGTTCCCAGTGGGGGTGTGGTGTGCTTGGATTTGCATATTTGAAAGATAATTTTGGTTTCAGCGTGGCTAATGAATTAGAGGGAGGTGAGAGCAGCCGTGGCAAGGAAACCAGCAGAGAGGAGAGGTGGCCTAACATAGGGCTGGGGCGGGGAGGGAGAACCGAAAGGAAACACCTTCTAGAATCAGGTGGCTTGGCCACAGGGCGCGAGAGGGCGTAAAGTTTGCCACCAAACTTGAAGAGAGCCAGTTCCAAGGGAAGAGAAGGAGTTCCATTTCATTCATGTTCATTTGTTAATAAATTTAGTGCAGTGTTTGAAATTGCTTGCCTGAGAGAGCATATAAAATATGCAAAATGGTGGGAGCTACGTGAATAGTGTCTGTGTAGCTGTCTTTTGTCCCTCTGTGTGTCCCTCTCTCTCTCCCCCTTCCTCCCTCTCCCTTTCCTTCCCTCCTTTCCTCCCTCCCTCCCTCCTCCTTCCCTTCCTGGGACAAGTTGGTCACATTCTTTGTAAATGAGAGCTTCTTGCATTTTTACCTAAATGCAAATACTATGAATATTCATTTTTCTTTCAACATGTAAAAATGCTTTATTAGAATGCAGTCAGTTCTCAGCCATTTGCCTTAATGAAATAGTGATGTGGAAAATTCAAAAACATTTCTGCATATTTGGCCCTGGAATGCCTGAGGACTTTGGGGAAGGAAATTTATCTGCATCATCATGGTGCTGTGCTAAGGATAAGATTACCCTTGCACCAGGTGCCTGGTGACAGCAGAGAGATGCCATCTGGAATTAAATTTGATGAGGCTCCCTGGTTTGCTCTTTCTGTGTATTAAACGTTTGCTGAGTAAACAGTAGCGAGTGGACTAACCTAGAGGGGTTCCTGTAATGGCTTTATGTTTGTTTATGTGTCTTTTAGTATTGTCTGAGCTTCCTGTGTGGTTATAATTCATAAAATGCATTTAGAATACATTTTGCTATAGAAACATTATAAATTGTGGCTAGGTTTCCAGGCCTCTCTACCAAAGCTATTTAACCCTTAATGTTCTCAAAATATTATATATCTGCAACGAGGAGTAGTAGAAAACCATGCTGTTAGAATAGTAGGAATCAGGGGGGGCTGGCACCTGGGTGGTTTAGTCGGTTGGGTGTCCGACTTCAGCTCAGGTCATGATTTCGCAGTTGGTGGGTTCGAGCCCCGTGTCGGGCTCTGTGCTGACAGCTGGGAGCCTGGAGCCTGCTTCGGATTGTGTGTCTCCTCCTCTCTCTGCCCCTCCCCCGCTCATGCTCTGTCTCGCTCTCTCAATAATAAATAAACACATTAAAATTTTTTTTTAGAATAGTAGGAATTGGGGAAAGCAGTAATATTGAAAAATATCATTTGTCTTAATTAACTTTGAGAACAGTTCAGCAGTGTAATAAAGTGGTGGCTGGAGGGAGGGAGGTTGGTGCCACTGGCCATGGAGGTCAGGTTAACTTAAAATCAATGCATAGGTTGGGGTGCCTGGATGGCTCAGTCAGTTAAGGGTCTGACTTTGGCTCAAGTCATGATGTTGCAGTCTGTGAGTTCAAGCCCCACATCGGGCGCCCGTCCCCGTCTTGTTCTCTCTCCCTCTCTCTCTCAAAATAAATAAACAAACTAAAAAAAAAAAAAAATCAAAGCATGGAAAATAGTAATATCGTATTAACTGTGGTGGCAGATGGTAACTAGCTTTGTGGCCATGAGTCGCAACGACATATACAAATGTCAAATTACTGTGTTTCACGTGAAACTAATAAAATGTTCTACATCGATTGTACATCAGTCGATACAGTAAATCAGGAAATAAAAGCATCTTCTGGATGCAAAAGACTCATCAGCTGCGATTACAGTAACTTGCTGTGTGTTCTGGTGGGTAAAACTTAAAAACACCTCCCTGCGTCTGTGGATTTAGGCTTACTTGTGCCTCTGTTCCATTGACGTCTTCTTGAAAAATAATGCCAAAGCAGCATCTACTAAGAGACCCATAAGCCACTAGGAAGCTCAGAATGCAGATGAGAATTTGGGGAAGTGAAAAGATTTTCTGTAACAGGACCGTATCCATACGGTAAAGCGCATATCTCTAATTATATATTATATCCAAACACTGTTTTTTTCTTTTGGAGAATTGGGCATGTCATCTCCAATAGAAGACAAATCGGATGCCTTAGATTACATGGAAAACCAAATACTTCACCCATTTTTTTTTTTTTTCTTTTTAGTTCAGCAGAAGTAGAAAATCTTATTTCAGGATGTGGCAAAACGAACATTGCCCTTACCCTCGCCTCGTGCACACTGCACGTTTGTAGAGGACTGACTTCGCCGTTTCTAAAATATGTTCTCAGGGCGCCTGGATGGCTCATTCGGTTGAGCGTCCGACTTCTGCTCAGGTCGTGATCTCGCGGTCTGTGAGTTCGAGCCCCACATCGCAGCTCGGAGCCTGGAGCCTGCTTGGGATTCTGTGTCTCCCTCTCTCTCTCTGCCCCTCCCCCGCTCATGCTCTGTCTCTCTCTCTCTCTCTCTCTCTGTCAAAAATAAATAAACATTAAAAAATTTTTAATTTATAAAATATATTCTCATTATATGGGAGAGCTGTTCCACCACCCAGGGGCACGTAGGCTCACCCTGCCCAGAAGGAGGTTATCTGTCATCAGTGGACATCTGTAGAGGCCATGCCTGGCCATGGCCCGGAGCCCACTGGCCCCGACCACCCTCTTTCCCCTCCTCAGAGGTGAGCTCCACTTTTCCTTCTGAGTCCTGGGACCTCTCGAGCACCAGGGAGTATGGAGTCCAATCTTGGGGCAGAGAGGTGGCAAAGCTCAGAGCTGCGGAGAGCCTGTGGTTCACAGGCACCGCAGCCAGAGGCCCGCCTTCCGTGCTCTGGGGGTTTCTGAGTGTTCAGCCTCCTCCCCGGTCCCTGTCTGAGGGTCCTAGTGAAGATGGGTCCTCCCTTTTCAGTACCCCCCGCCTTTCACCCCAGCCTCCCCGCCTCTCTGCTGCCGAGTATTACTTTCTTACAATCTAATCATCAAGTAAAACAAGACAAAACAAAAAAAAAAACCCAAAACCCTCAGTGTGGACTCTCTGAGCTTTAATTGGCCACACCTTCTGGCAGACATCGCTGTTTCCTTCGCTTTTCAGCACCTTTTCATAAATCAGGTGTCTTTTTTTAAAAGATTATTTTTCCTTTCCAAGCACTCATTAACTTCAGATTAGGTTGTCTGAATTGCCACGGTCCTGAGTCGCTCGCCTTTTCATGGCAGCGGGCTCCAGAAGAGGCAGAGGGTCGAGCTCATTCTGCCCTTCCTGGAGGCCCCAGGGCCCCTACCCTCCCCACACCCCCCCCATTATGGGGCCTGCACACGTCTCCCCCCCCCCCCCCACCTTCCCTGGAGCCCCGGAGGCAGGGCTGAGATGTGATCCCACCTGTGGTGGCTGTCCCCGACGCCCTTCCCCTTGGCACTCAGCACAGGGGGAGCCTCAGGCGGGCATGGGGGAAGAGAACTGAGATTGCCTGCCTGCCCAACATACGGGATCAGCTCAAGGTCAGCGCATCTGTCCCACCTCTTATCAGCCAAAGTGCATCCGTCCCTCTAAGTCGGAGGGACAGCAAAGTGAGCTCACTTCGTTTCACCCTAAGCACGCTGCCTCTCACACAGCTCAGCTCAGGGCCCCCCTTCCCCACCCAGAGGGAAAGCCGCTCCTCTCAAATGTTGAAATCTGGCACCGTGTCAGGGAGGGAATTACTAGCCTCGTGCCCTTGGCTCTCGGATCTGCCCACTGGTCCTAACGTGGATCCCAATGAGACCGACCACCTTGAGAAACAATTATTCTTGCATTTTCTGGTGAACGAAAAACATGCAAAAATATGCCCTTTCAGGTGAGATGTTTTCACCTGAGGGAAAAAGTCGGGGTGACTTGAGTACTACAAGGTGCGGCCTGGTGAGGAGGTCTTAACCCCCGGCAGGTGGGGAAGGATGCCGGGGAGCACCCCTCCCCCGACCACTCCTGGTTAACGGCCTTCACCTTCAGCCCTGGAAGTTCCCAAAGACCAGGCTTCCTTTAGGGGGTACACGATCCAATGACCGTTAAAGTGGTATCTTACCGAATGGCAGTCTTGTCTGATTGGCGAGTACGCGTCTCCATCTGGGGCAGAGGAATCACCCTGCACAACTGTGGTTGGGTTAGACTGAGGAGCCCCGGACGTGCAGAGGAACGGTGTTGAGACACCATTGCCATATTAGCGGTGGCCTCCTAGTAAAGAGCTTTATGCGCTGCGGACGTTTCATCGTTAGAATGGGCTGCAATCAGGGGCACTTGGGTGGCTCAGTCGGTGAAGCGTCTGACTCTTGATTTTGGCCCAGGTCATGATCTCACAGTTCATGAGATCGAGCCCTGCACTGGGCTCCGTGCTGGGCTGCAATCAAACCAAAGAGTTTTTAATGCACCATATTATGTCACAGCAGTAACAATATTATATTACGTGACCTAGCGGGGGACCTGAGAAGAAGGTAACACTGAAGTAATATTAATCTAATCGCAAACAATATTGCTAGTAAGCCTATCTGCCCTCCCTCCCTCTGATATATAGTCTGGTCACCTGTAATTTCTGTGCAAATGATTTTCTTTAATAAATAGTTTTACGAACTGTGTCTATATACGTAACATTGTTAGAGGGGAAAGTCCTTTGCTCTAAGGATTCTGAATGTGTCACATCACTTACCATGACACAAAATGAGAGACTATGGTAAAAAAAAAAAAAAGAATTAGAATGCTTCCCCCCCGCCCCCCGCCGCCCCTGACAAAATCCAAATGAGAAGGTGAAAAAGAAAACGCACTTGGGACGGACATACCTGCCGGACCAAGTTTACAAAGAAGGAATCCAGTCTCTCTCTAGTTTGTGCCAGTTCCTTAGCAACTGAGGTTGACAGGCCCCGAAGGGGAAGCATGGAAATAAGGGCAATGGATTTTTAAAACACAGCGCTGCATTGTAAACTAAAACCCTGTCCCTCTTAACCCAGAACTGTGATGTGGAGTTGTGTGCAACGGTCTCCCCTTCGAGCTTGTTAATCATTGATTACATAACCGTGGCAACATTTTGATAGTTTTGTGTTGTTTGAGGTTTCCCTTAGCATCATATAAAATATTTATAGGTTGTTTGAAATAAGCCAGTTTGTTTTTCTTCTGTTAATGGGACCGCGTTCCGTTTTTAAGAGAAAGGGGGAGAAAATCTTAGAAAAGTAAAAGCATGGATTTGCCATGAAGCTCATAGTGGGGCTTTGAAACTACAGCCTGCAACCAGGCTGGATGAGAGTACCGTACGATTAATCTTGTGGGAACTCGAGGCTCATGTGGTTTCCCGAAATGTAGCAGGGGCCTTCTTCTTATGCGTGTGTTAATTGTGTTTTTCCAGGGGTGGACAGCTCCTGGGCATAAAAGCATTTTTCTTCTTTTATCCCGTCTTTGAGGTATTTTTGTTTATTGGCTTGCTTTTTGAGGTTTTGGTGGGGAGGGGGATGGGATAAGGGGGAAAGTCGAGGGAGATAAATTACCTTTTTTCTTTGCAACGGCTCATTAAAATACTTTTTAACCTTCCTCTCCTCGTAATATCATTTTCTTCCTAGTAGTTGCTAGTACTTGGTCCCAGAGAGCGTGAGGCAATACCACTTGAAGGTTTTCTTCTCCGTGGAACAGAGTGTGAAACTTAAAAAAATCCTTACTGAATGTTCGACTGTGGTTTCTCCTGGGATCTTGTAATGAGCAGGGGTCGTTGGAAGGCAGAAGGTCCTCCCAGACTGAGCGGGAGAGACTCAAGATTGCCAGAAGGACCAGGTGCGCATCTATCGGCACCGAATAAATAGATGTTTCTGCGGCCGGTCCACATGATCCGGCAGCCTGAGCGGTGGCCTGGCCCCGAGCAGTCGGTGTGTGTGCTGTGCGGAGCCAGAGGACTCAGACACGAAAGGTGGGCCTAGTGCAGAGGTGCGGCCGGGAGCACAGCTGGAGCCCTTGATCTCCCGTCCTTGATTACAGCCTTTTTGTTCCCTTAGCAGCGCTGTGAACTCGTTCTCTTTGCTGAAGCGTGCAGGTCTCAGCGGATTGCAGGGTGCTTTCCTTTCTTCCCCAGGGAGGGCATCCTGGAACAGGGCCGGCATGCAGTGGCAGCAAGGGCAATATTGTTTCAAAATCAGCAACCGCCCTCTTTCCCCCTCAAGGATCTTTGTCTTCTTTCCTGGCCCCATCTGCGTCCTCTTGGAGGTGCCTGTGTTTTCCTCCTTTACCCTCCCCGGTGTAGATGAAAATGGGACGATAATGACTTTGCCCTTGTCAGCTACGGTTTAGTGACTCACTCCGTCCCGGAGAGCCGTGCACGGTTTTTGATGCAGGGCCCTTCATTTTGCGAGACTGTGGTCTGGAAAGCACCAAACGTGTCTTTCTTCGGGCTAAAGGACCTCTTCTAAATTGAAGTTTGACTGCTGCTTTTGAGCCGGTAGCCAAGACGTCTGGCCAAAGCGCTGAGATAGCACATGTATCTCGGAACACCTTAGACCAGAGGGAAGGTCAGGGAAACTTGGCAAATGTAACATAATCGCGTGTTTAGGAAATAAGCCGGGCTGTTTGCTTATTGTACAGAGAAAGAATGGACCAGAGGGAGAAACCTAAGGCAGCAGGGTTGTCCCGAGACTGCCGACCTTAGGAATATTACAAAATTAAAAAAAAAAAAAAGGCTTTTCTACCCAAATTCGGGGCAACGAAGGCACGAGGCAGAGGGGGACACCCCACAGCCCAGCGAATAAAGTTGCTCTGCTCTGCAGCCAAGAGGCTCGTTCCCTCTTGTGAGGGATGTGAATGTGAACTTGGCTGCAGGGCAGGGTGGTGGGGAGATGCCAGAACACTCTATTGTTCCTCTTCATCCCTGCTTCGCGGGTTCACAGGAGTAAGAGAAAAGGATCGCGTCCATTAGGACAAGGTCACGCTCAGACGTCTACAGCAGAGCGCGGTTCTATTCACTTACCCGAGGAGGTGACCTGTGTGCCCGCGGTGTCTGAAAGGTGCCGTCTCGGCTGCCAGGTGTGGAAGTCAGGACTGCGGTAACCGCCTCCCTTTACTTAGTCCTCCTTGGGTGATGGCCTGGATCCTCCCCTACCCAAAGCCAAGACCAGGGGCCAGGGCGCATGCGGGAAGGGGTGGAGGGCTGTGGGGGAAGCAGGGGAAGAACCCACCTTACTCCTCAGTTCCCTCCTGCCTGCCTCTTCCTCCGGGTTCAGTCTTCTGACCCCCATCTGTTCTTGCTCTGTGGTCTCTCCTGGTACTCTCAGATGGGCTCGGTTTGTTTTTGGTCAACCCCCAATGGTCGCTGGGAGGGGCTCTCGTGCACTGAGGTCACGGACAGACGAGAAGCCCAGGGACTCGTTGGGCAGGGAGCTGAACAGCCCAGGAGACGGAGCCTCTGCTGCTGAGGTGGAGACAGTTACCAGACGCGGGAAGCAATGTGTGTGAATGTTCTAATCACTCCGTGTTAGTAATGTGTGTGAATGTTCTAATCACTCCGTGTTCTGGCCACAGTGTAGACGCCCGCCTACCCTGAAGCCCTCAGCAAGACTTCGCTGTGCTGAACACAGGAGGTGACTGGGTAGAACAGGTGTGCTGTCCAGGGATCTCCAAGTGTTCCGCCTTGCGTGTCCAGAACATTCTGCCTTAGGCATCATTGCTGAGAGAGGAAAGGGAAGGTGATCACCATCCAGTGGTAACAGGATTCTCAGTTGTGGCTCGTGAGCACTGAGTGAATGGAGGAGACACTTCAGTGTTGATCATCAGCCTGGACAGAAGAACACCCACCCTCCCGCCCCGGCCAGCTCTGTGTGTTCCCACTCCAGCCCAACCCAAGAAACTTAGCTGAGTGTTTTCTCAGGATGCTGCAGACTAACGGCTTTGATGCTCCGCAGGCCTGGACGATCAGTTCATATGTGACCTATACGCCCAACAGTAATAATGTAGCATGGATCCCCCCCCCCCCGCCGCCGGGCTGGTGTGCTTGGGGTGCTGCTTGGTCAGAACTGGTCTCTGTCCTTGACCTTCAGACCTGCCAGTGAGCTGAGCTTTGGATGTGGTCCGCTCGTGGCTGAAACACAGCAGCAGCCTTCAGGACTGGCAGGTGAGGGAATGATGGGCGAGACCAGCAGCCGAGCCTCAGACAGCTCCCAGGCGAGGTCAGTATTACACAGGGGACGCCGATTAGCTGTTGGCCAGCCCTGCCTTAAGCAAAGCAGGCTGGAATGAAATCTTAGGTTTCCTCACTATAAATAGCTTCCTATGTATCAATACCCAGGAGTTCATCCGATTTTAGCAAAAGCATCTAGTTAGCCTCTTACTCTCTCCTGGGGGCAGACATGTGCCATGTTTATGATCCCTTCGTTAAGCTCCAGCCCCTCACGTTTTTCTTAGAGCTTCAGGATTGGCACCTCATACTGGAATTCTAGGATTTGGGGCACGCTAGGTTGTTACGTACTGACCCCGGCTTCACCATGGATGAACCGAGACGTCATTTATGCGAAGTGGAACCAGCCAGTTACAAAAGGACAAATGATACATGGTTCCACTCAGGAGGTCCCTAGAGCAGTCAGATCCGTAGAGACAGAGAGAACGGTGGCCAGGGGCTGAGGGGAGGGGGCGAATCAGGAGCTGGTGTTGGATGGGGACAGAGTTTCAGTTCTGCGCCGTGAAAAAAGTCCTGGATGTGGACAGTGCTGATGGTTGTACAACAGTGTGGATGTACTTAACGTCACTGAATTTTCCGCTTCAAAAATTGTTAAAATGGTTGATGTTGTATTATGGATAGTTTACCCCAATTAAAAAAAAATATTTTAAAAGAGAAATATCATGTATCTTGGGGTGCCTGGGTGGCTCGGTCAGTTAAGTGTCCGACTTCTGCTCAGGTCGTGATCTCACGGTCCATGAGTTCGAGGCCTGCATCGGGCTCTGTGCTGATGGCTCAGAGCCTGGAGTCAGCTTCGGATTCTGTGTCTCCCTCTCTCTCTGCTCCTCCCCCACTTGCAGTCTACCTCTCTCTCTCTCAAAAATAAATAAACATTAAAAAAGATTTAAAAAAAAGAAATGTCACGTATCTTATGCTTTAATTACTTCCCCTTAGATCCCTTGTTTGTCCAGGAGGAAGAGGCCTGATATTTCCTTTTTTTTTTTTAAACAAAATGTCTGTATGTTAGCTCTTCATCCCCCTAAACATTTTTTTTTGCCCCGTTCTACCTAATGAGTGTAAAACCAGTAGAAACGATTATTAAACATATCAGTCATATATATTTACCCTTACAACTTTTAGGAAAGTTCCTGACACGTGCTATAGGGTAAAGAAGAAAAAAATCATGATTAAGGTATTAACCTGTCAAGTTATATAAAACCAAAAGACATACTAATTTGGAGCAGCTGTGAGGTCTTTTTCTGAGGCTCCACTCCGTGGGAACTGATCCTGTCTCTTCTATTGTTGTAGAGGCCCTTGGGTCACCTTTTAGGATGCACCTTGGTTGGATGTCTCTTTTTTTTTTTTTCCTTAGGATATTATTTTAAGTAATCTCGACCCCCAACATGGGGCTGGAACTCACCACCCCAAGATCAAGAATCACCTGCTCTACCGACTGAGCCAGCCAGGAGCCCCGCCTTCGAGGTCTTGAGGTGTCAGAACACCTTTTCTTTTGGGACAGACTCTAATGAAGCTCCCTGGGCATCATTAGAAAGCCAGCAGGAACTCCTTTAACCTGATAAATCAGAATTTTGAGGAAAACTTCAAAAACAAAGGTAGTAGTTCCTAAATCAAATTGTCATTTCTAGAAACCACCTTAGGCAGCAAACTCCTCAGCGGCTACTTTTCCTTGAAAGTAGCAACTACCGTAACCATTAGAAGACCAGAGTCGACAGCACTGTGCTGCGTATTTGCAAGTTGCTCACACTGGACCTTAAGAGCTCTTATCCCAGGGCGCCTGGGTGTCTCAGTCAGTTAAGCGTCCAACTCTTGATTTTGGCTCAGGTCATAATCCCAGGATCATGGGTTTGAGCCCCAAATTGGGCTTAGTGCTGACAGTGCAGAGCCTGCTTGGGATTCTCTCTCTCCCTCTCTGCCCCTCCCCCGTGTGTGTGCGCTCTCTCTCTCTCTCTCTCAATAAATAAACTTAAAAAAATTAAATAAGAATGTTGAATATACCTCAATAGAGCCATTTTTAAAATTCTTTTAATTTAAAATTTTAAAAAGGAAAGAAACAGGATACATAATAAAAATATAACTCACAAATCAGAAGTGCACAGCTCAATTTACCTTGCGACTATAACATTAGATTCAAACCCTGGTTAGAAAAATCAGAATTTGGTTGAGGTCTGAATCCAGAAAAGAATAACCCATGTTTGTGACTTGTTTATGTTTAACATTCACTGCCTTCCTAGGAAATTGTGGTTCCTTCTCGATGTGGTTCTGTCCTAGGACAAAATAGAAAATCGGGGTACCATCTCCCTCCTGGAATAACATAGCATTCCTTCTTAGAAATCTTTAAATCGTGTATGTTGGATGCAGGACGAGGAAAAAATAAACTATCTTGCAAAAGTGTTCGGGGATTCCTTGCTCTAGCCAGATGCTCCACTTTGTGAGACTAAGAGAACATTGGAATCTCTTTTCGAACAAACTAGTTTATGGGGGGCGTGATTGGAATGAAAGCAAAATGTTACCACCCGTCGCTTATATGGCAAGAGCCTCCCCTAATAAAGCATTTAACAGCGTCTCATGTATTCTCTTGCCTATTCTCAAGGTTTCAGTGACATTCACGGAGGGCCTTGGCTAAATATCTCGGACGAGGCCAGCCTGGGCATTATGACATTAGATCACAGAAAGGGCCACGTACTGGTGGTCATTATCCCTGGTTCATCCTGCAAGTGGTGACATGGTCCTGGGCAGTCAAGGCAGGGGTTCCTCCCTCTGATGGCAGATGTTTCGATGGCACGTTCCTTCCAGAGTCAGAATCAATACTGGGTTCCACAGACACGCACCCTGTGCATGAAGTGCCCTATTTAAGGTGCAAAATTAGAATATTAAGAGTGGCAGGCTATGCAGTGAGTTCCATTGGGACTTTCATTCTCTTGTCCAGCGTCTTGTCGTTTCTTCTAGAAAATGAGAATCTAGAGCTTGGCATTTTCTAGTCTGCATCCGAATCTAGCCAGTCTTGAAAACGGAACCAAACAAAAACTCTTTTTTATGCTAAAGATTTTCTTAAAAAGGTATCTTTCCGGTTTTTGTTCTTAACTGATCCAACTCTCAAGAATTCAGGCTACAGAATACGCTGGAATTCTGTGCTTTGAGAGGACCCAGTCAGACAGCAAGCCCCAGCCGTGTGCCTGCGTGTACGTGTGTGTGTTCATGACTGTCTGTGTTAGCGTCCTTTCCACCTGCCTTCGCTACTCTCTCTGTTAAGGATGAGAATGAAATAGCATAAAATCTTCCCTTTTCCGGACGTGAAAAGTAAGTTGGTATCTTCCCGGGTTCAACACTTAGGTTGAAATCGAAGTCAGGAAGTGGGAAAAATGTGCTGCGGTTGCTATGGCAACCCACTGACACCTCTCACGCTTTAGTTTCAAGACCTTTCCCCCTCTGTGAAACTAACAGGGCACCAGGCTCAATGGGCTCAAACAGCGAAGGGAAGATATATTTGGGTGGCTAGGTCAAAAATCACTTGAAGGGTCTTTGCTCAGATGTGTATGACTCGTTTTTCATTTGGATTAGTGTTCAAAGAGATTCTCATGCTCTTTACAAACACCCGAGTCCCCCAGCGGCCAGGCCTTTGGTGTTCTTTGTCTTGCCGGGGATAGTGGTTCTGTTCTGTTCTGTTCGGGCGGCCAACGCATGCCCACCTTAGGGGCCGGGAGGGGTCTGGCTAGGCTTCTGCCGGGTCACAGCTGCATTTTGTATACACTGGCAGAAAAATTCACCCCATGGAGGGTTGTGTTGTGCTCATTAAATGATTTATTGAAAAAATAAGCTGTTTATAAACTGTCCTTTATCAGAAAGTGTGCAAAGAGCCATCTGCCAAATAACATAATCCCACTGGAGTGAGGCAGACAGCCCCTCGGGGACCAGTTGTTTTGTGCTGGAGGCTTTCCCCTCTGTTTCCTCTCCCGTTGCCTCGGGCAGGGGCAGGCCCTCCAACCGCTGCAGCCCCCCCCCCCCCCCCCCCCCCCCCCCCCCCCCCCCCCCCCCCCCCGCCCAACCTCCAGGCTTGCACACGGGAAGGTGCTCCTAGCTGTCCCGAGAAGGATGCTATTGCCCGGAGCGTGATTCCGTAATTCCGGCAGGAGACAAAGAGGGCGACTGGTTAAGCAGAAAGACAAACAGGAAAAGTAATTCACAGCCAGCAGGAGCTTCTGCCAGAGTCTCACAAGCCAAAAATTCATAGTAACACTGTATGGGTGTTTCTGAATCTTCCAAAGGCTTGAAATGAAATGATGGTAAGCAGCACAGGATGCCTGCTAGGGTAGAGTGTAGACCCATGCTGCTTTTTATCACCAGCACACCAAGCTATCCGAAAGATCAAGAGCTTGATTGTAAAATTGGTTTTCAAAGTCAGTAGTGCTGGATTTGAGAAGCATTTCAAAGAGTGCTCTGCTGAGCTGGCCCTGGGCACTACTCTCAGGCTTTCCTAGGGTTTCTTTTTACAGTGACACAGACTCGCCCAAGTTATTCTAATGATTCACCAGAGACAGACATTCATCTCTTTTAACGTTAGTCGCTTAGTCGCAACGGAATTAAAAATATATCTGGAGGGGCGCCTGGGTGGCTCAGTCGGTTAAGTGTCTGACTTCGGCTCAGGTCATGATCTCACGGGTCATGGGTTCGAGACCCGCGTCGGGCTCTGTGCTGACAGCTCAGAGCCTGGAGCCTGCTTTGGATTCTGTGTCTCCCTCTCTCTCTCTCTCTCTCTCTGCCCCTGCCCCTCTTACGTTCTGTCTCTCTCTCTCAAAAATAAATAAACATCAAAAAAAATTTATATATATATATATATATACATACATATATATATATGTATATATATATATGGAAGCATCTTAAAATTTTACCAACTCTGTAGAAATCGAGAATTATATCTATGCTTTTAAAAACCTTGTAAAGATATGACCATAAAAATTGCACTCAGTTGCACTAGCAGCAAAAGTCATGATTAATACTACTTGATTCATTAATGTTAGTGAAGTCAGTAGGCTTTTCTTTCCTACTTCGGCTGACTTATTTGAGAACGGTGCTTTTTTCTGTCTCAACGACGGTAAAATAACCGACAAGTGATATAGCCCTGATTGTGTTCCAGGTGACTGCCCTAAGTCCTTTGCAGATATTAACTCATTAATCTGCTAACTGATGCTATGAAGCAGCTATTGTTATGATTCGCTTTTTCCAAATGAGGAAACTAAGGCACAGAGAGGGGAAGTGACTTGCCCATGACCACACAATAGACCTTTACATTTTTTAAGAATCTCCAGAAATCCCCTAGTAAGTCAGCACTATACACGGTTTTCCCTGAACAGAGTCCTTTTCTCTCTGTACCCTAAGCTCACTGGAATTCTGTGCTTTAAGAATTTACTTTACTGTAAATTTACTTTAAGAATTTACTTTACTGTAATTAGCAATAGTAATGATAATAGTCTATGACATGTAGGGAGGGCTTGCTACTCTAGACCCTGCGTAAACGGGGTAGGGCCTCAGGTCAGTTCTGCTCATCCCTCTTGGGCCCAACACAGGCCAGTCCCCAAAGGGTAATATCTGTGCTGCTCTGAAAAGTCTCTGCTGAAGAAAAGCCTCTTTCTCTTAAAGTTGTGCAGCAGCCTTTTCCATCCTGATGTTCAGTATAGTCCTCACCCTTTCTTACCCCTGTGGCCTTGGGGCTCAGTCCTGGGACCATGTATATATCAGGCCGGGGAAGGAGCAAGCAAAAGTCTTGTTTCAGCCTCCCTTGCTAGAGTTTGGTTCTAAAGATTGGTATTTCTTTTTTTTTTTTTTTAATTTTTTTTTTTTTAACGTTTATTTTTGAGACAGAGAGAGACAGAGCATGAACGGGGGAAGGTCAGAGAGAGAGGGAGACACAGAATCTGAAACAGGCTCCAGGCTCTGAGCAGTCAGCACAGAGCCCGACGCGGGGCTCGAACTCATGGACCGCGAGATCCTGACCTGAGCCGAAGTCGGACGCTTAACCGACTGAGCCACCCAGGCGCCCCTAAAGATTGGTATTTCTAACAGCTTGGAAAGCTGTCCAAGTTAATAGGTGAGAGCTTGGTTCGAATGAACCCCCTTCAAGACCTGAGCTAAATTAGAGAGCCCAGGGAATCAGAATATCAAGACAGAGACCTCACTTTTAATAAGCTTGTCAAGCCAATGTTTCTTCTCTCGTAGAACTTCCGACGTATATGGCTACGCTCTGATTTAAGAATGTAATGATTGGCGGTGCCTGGGTGGCTCAGTCAGTTAAGCGTCCAGCCTCAGCTCAGGTCATGATCTCACGGTTTGTGGGTTTGAGCCCCGCGTCGGGCTGTGTGCTGACAGGTTGGACACTGCTTCGGATTCTGTGTCTTCCTCTCTCTCTGCCCTCCCCTGCTAACGCTCTGTCTCTCTTTCTCTCTCAAAGATGAACAAACTTCAAAAAAAAAAAAAAAAAAATGGGAAAAAAAAGGACGGAATGAGTGGGGCGCCTGGTGGCTCATTGGGTTAAGCGTTTGACTCTTGATTTCGGCTCAGGTCATGATCTCACAGTTCATGGGTTCAAGCCCTGCGTCGGGCTCTGCGCTCACAGTGTGGCATCTGTTTGGGATTCTCTGTCCTTTTCTGTCTGTTCCTCAACTCTCATGTGCTTTCTGTCTTTCTCAAAAGTAAATTAGCATTAAAAAAAAAAAAAAGAATGGATGAGTATTTACCTGCCTGGAGGACATCTGAAGATACAATCTATCACCAGCCTTAACATGAGTGAGAGGAAAGCCACTGGCCTCAGGGGCTTTCTGCTTGCTGCCAGAATGATCCATCAGAGACACAGGAATAAGAGGGCAGGTTAGTGGAGCCTCTCCATCAAGATGGCCAGCTAAGGGCCCACCAAAGCAGTAGTGTGATTGCATCAGGGTTGGAAGCAGTAAGAAATTGTTTGGCTACTTACCCATTCGGTTGTAGCTAGACATAGTTTGTCATTTGGAAGGTAGGCTGAAGGTAATCTTCATTTATTTTGAGATGGACAGAATGAGTGAAAGCAGGGGTGGGGCAGAGAGAGAATCCCAAGCAGGGTCCGCACTGAAAGTGCCGGGCTTGAACTCCTGAACCAAGAGATCATGACCTGAGCTGAGGTCAGGTGCTTAATGACTGAGCCACCCAGGCGCACCCGTTGAAAGTAATCTTAACTAGTTATATTTCTCCTTTCAGAAAAGCTAGGTAGGTGTCGGTGTGTTTTCAGTATCTTGCAGTCCAAATTTTTCATTGCTCTCCTGGTGGAACGCATCCTTATCCTTATTTCAAAGCTGGGACCCTAAAGCATGAATAGTAATTAAGATTCACTTTAACCTTTGTTGGAATCTTACTTCCTCCAACACCTCTTGCACCAGTTTTAAATAAAATCTATTAAAATTTGTTTTTCATTCTTATACTGTGTTTTCTAGATGACTAGAATACTTCCACAAATCCACTTATTTACTTAATATAATCTGTTTTTATTTTGACTTTTCCCCTGCACGGAGCTACCCCTGGAACCATTAACTAGCAATTTGACAGTTGACTTTTGTTACCGAATTTTTTGGAAAGGATATGGCTTGCTTATTTTTTATTTTTTTTAATAATTTCTTAAATGTTTATTTATTTTCTTTTTTCTTTTTTTTTTTTTTAATTTTTTTTTTCAACGTTTATTTATTTTTTGGGACAGAGAGAGACAGAGCATGAACGGGGGAGGGGCAGAGAGAGAGGGAGACACAGAATCGGAAACAGGCTCCAGGCTCCGAGCCATCAGCCCAGAGCCTGATGCGGGGCTCGAACTCACGGACCGCGAGATCGTGACCTGGTTGAAGTCGGACGCTTGACCGACTGCGCCACCCAGGCGCCCCATATGTTTATTTATTTTCAAGAGAGAGCCAGAATGTGAGTGAGGGAGGGGCAGAGAGAGAGGAAGACACAGAATCCGAAACAGGCTCCAGGCTCGGAGCTGTCAGCACAGAGCCAGATGCAGGGCTTAAACTCACAAACCATGAGATCATGACCTGAACGAAGGTGGATGCTTAACTGGCTGAGCCACCCAGGCACCCTGGCTTATTTATGATCTAGAAATATTGTTTTTATCTCATTGCAACTATTTTGGGGACCTTATAACAAAGCACAGTAGTGGAAATAATATTTGTTTACACGTGGAAAGCTATCAAAATTTCCACTGAGATAATAAATTTATATCTGTGACAGCAACCTTTTAATAACGTTTAAATAGTTTTTGTTCACTTCTAGTTTTTTAATTCTGTCCTATTTTGGAAAGGTAACTGCTTAAAGACTGGTTTCTTAGTATGATTTTCAGACCAGAAAATCTCAAAAACACCTGTATTTGGAGGCTCTTGATCTAAAACTGACTCTTCCTGGAAGGGAACTGCTAGCAGTTCTCACTGTAATGTTTCGTAGAGCTGTGCCTTGTTGGTATTATGAGCTGTTGGGAAGTTCTGGTAGAGAATTGGATGCTTTGCTGGGCAAGGATTTTTTTCTCCTTCAAAATTTAGGGTAAGTTTTAAATTTTTTTTTTTCAACGTTTATTTATTTTTGGGACAGAGAGAGACAGAGCATGAATGGGGGAGGGGCAGAGAGAGAGGGAGACACAGAATCGGAAACAGGCTCCAGGCTCCGAGCCATCAGCCCAGAGCCTGACGCGGGGCTCGAACTCCCGGACCGCGAGATCGTGACCTGGCTGAAGTCAGACGCTTAACCGACTGCGCCACCCAGGGGCCCCTAGGGTGAGTTTTAAAAGCAAACTATCTTTTACATAGGACTAAGCTTTGTTCCTTAAAAGTTATCCCTCCTCTTTACCTTTCTTAAGGATTTAATTTGTTGATGAAACAGTTTAATGTATGGGAAATAGTCTTTGGTTTGCTAACCGCTTTTCCTCGGTCAGCAAGATTCATAGGCTAGTTGAGGAAAAGAGACTTTTTAATTCTGTGAATACCTTACTTAGGTGAGCAAGTTTCCCAAAATAGGCTGCAGGGTAATAAGTCTTAGATGTAGATTGGACCCTGTGGTCAAGTACATCTGGGCAGTGTTGGGTTGACTGTAATAAGGATAGCTTCCCGTAGTGTAGGATTTCTTGGGGAAGGATGGTACGCAGGGCATTTGACCGGGGACTCCTTAGTACATGGGAATCATGGCTGTAAATATTGTGGCTGCATTCTGCATGGGAAAAGGGGGTCCTGGAAATGTGTTAGAGGCACATCTTAGCATATACCACCCTAGCGCCTTGAGCCAGGAGTAAATGAGCTCAACTATTAGCGAGGAGATGTGACAAGCAAGGAAAGTCGTTTTTTTGTGAGACACTTAGTGACTTAATTAAGAGAGGTGAACATAATAATAATGAACATGGCTAATGGAATTAGATAGTTTCCACACCCTTCCTTCTGGAGCCTCCACTCTCGGAGGCCTCTGAGTTGGGCGTCACAGCCCTGCATAGTGGAAAGCCAGGCTTCCATGCACTCCGGCCAGGAACTGTCCAGTGGGAACCGTCCTTGTCCCATCCTCCCTGCCCCAGCTCTAGAGGAAAGGCCTGTGCGGCGTTCAAGTGGGAATATTGCTTCGGGATTGAAACATTTTTTTTAAATAAATTTTTTTTTTGGATCCCTGATTTTGTAAACGGTTAGCGTATATAAACACCCACTGAAAGAAATAGGGTTCTGTGACTTTTCACAGTTAGCAAATTATCACCGGGAAAATCCAGGCAGCCTCACATTGTGTCTCCAGAATCCAGAAGTAGTAACCTGAGTGGAAGAACACCATCCGGCTGGCAGCCTGGGGTCACAGACGACCCTGTAGAGACAGACGCCTGGTGAAGCATTCCCGGTGTTAGGCCAGGTTGTGGTCTGACCTGTGGAGGAAGCTGTGGTCTGATCGTCCTTGGGCGTTTGCTTTTCCCTCAAGATAGCAAGAGAAACACCTTGGGGAAGTTGGCATTTCTTGAGGGAAAATGGAGAAGGGGAGGGGTCAAGTATTGGTAAGGGGAGCCTGGAGGTTGGGGGTTAGTCTTGGGTTTTGTCGGTATCTGCCTTGTCCCCTCCCCGCAACCCCCCCAGCGACACAGAGCCACATGGGGGCCACAGCCTGGCTGAGTGGCTTCCCAGAGTTAAAAGTTCTCTCAAACTACAACTTGTAAAGCTTTGTGCAAATTTCAGTTGAAAGAATATTGCTTTTAAATGCACCGTCAAATAAATTATGAAATAGTGTATCTTAATGTGAAAGAAATGCACAAGAGATTGCCTTATATGACTTTAAAATCAGTTTTACACATTCGGATTTGTCACTTTCCGTGTGGAGCAGCGTGTGGAGTATTCAAAACTATAGTTTCAGTATTCTGCTTATCAGAAAACCGTTACTTCGCCTAAAAAGTGTTGTCCTTGGAAAGAATAAGAAGAACAAATTGAACCACCTCTCTGTGAAGGCATAAAAAAAGATCCAACGTGAGATACCTTTAGAGTAGCCGACTGACCCAGTCTGCCCAAGACCGAGGCATTTCTAGCGATCCAGGACAGGACTTTCAGTGCTAAACCAGGGGGGTCCTGGGCAAACGGGATTGGGAGGGGGCGCTGGTGCCTTCCGAATGCCAAGAGCCAGGCTAGATGTAGGGTAAAGTGATGAACCAAGTTCAGTGTCTTATAGGCAGGGCCAGCTTAAGGGCTCTCCCTCCAGGGCCGTGCCTGTGAAAACAGTCAGTTGGGGAAGCAGTTTGGGAAAACAGACCCACAACCCTGGGCTCTTCAATAGCCCTTTGCTAACGTGTTTGCATTTGCGTTGCCGTGAACTGTCCATTAGGACCAAGTTAGTTTTAGGTTAGCAAGGGTGCTTTTTTATCCCTAACGTTGTCGACGCCCCTCTCCCCGCACACACACTCACACTCCCTAGCCCGCAACATTTAAATATCCCAAGCCATCAGGGAATATCTTCCGGCCACTTCTTGCCCCACGGGCCCCCTGGATGTGTTTGATGTGGCCTCTTCACTCAGTTCGTTCGTCACTTTCCTATTCGTGTGGTCCCCACCTTCGGTTTTTCCGGCCTGTGTGGGTGTGTGTAACCAGGCACAAGGCAGTGCCCACACGGGGGGCTAGCCACAAGTAACGTGTCCTCGGTGGGATATGGCACCCTGTTAGGGACACACAGTTGCCCTACGTGCCCAGGTACAAAAGGTTTCGAAGGGCAGCCTCGCCTACAGAGAACTCCTGCCTGACAGTTTTGCTTCTTCCTACACCCGTTTTTAAAAACTTGCTTAGTAGTCATTCTTAAGGATGCCTTCGGTCTGACAGGGTGATTTAATGTGGCATTTAACGAGGTGTTTTTCAACCTAAGACACTACTTTCCTGATGTTAATTCATCCTCCCAACCGTTTTACGGATAAAGAATCGACAGATGCCTTTTCCAAATATTGCAAAACCGGGACCAGACATCAAGCGTTAATAATTTCCTGCAGTATGTAACATGCTGCTGAGATCGCGAAGGGTCATTTTAGAGGCTAAGTGGATGTTTTCCTGAAGTTATTAATTAACTCGGAGCAAATTCACGAACTTTGATGAAGACAACTACTTACTTCAGTATTTCCTCTTTCATATATTCCTGAGGGCAGGAACGCAGCTTGCATTCGCCTCCGATCTCCGCCTAAAACAGAGCAAACGCGCAACAACTCTTTTTTATGCGATTCAATTTTGCGAGGAGATTCTTTCAGAGACCGACTGGAGAGACACACGTGGTGCCTAATGGTTGCCCAGCCCTAGCCTGGCAGAAGTGGATTCTAGACCACGTTCCTGTCGATTTGCTGCACGAGAGCAGGCGACATGCCCAAATACGGGCTTCCTGAGCATTTGGTCGTTTATTTATAAAGTAGAGACTCGACACTTTTCTCTTGTATCGCAGAGAGAAGGCAGTATTATTTGTAGAACTTTGACATTTTCCAGTTAGACGCTGAATTCTAACCGTATGGTATGTTTAGTTTGGGGTGGTTTGACTGGGTTATTTCTAGACATCTGACTACCAAGATCGAGAAAGGAGAACAGAAGAACTTCAGGCAGCTACGTATCAATATAGGTGTTTCTGGTGTTATACACAGTGTGGTAGTGGTTTGAAATACCGAAGAATTCACCTGAGTGCAAATACTGGCTTTGCCACTTACTAAGGATGTGACCCTGCTTAACTCGCTCGGCTTCTCCCAGCCTGACTTCTCTGTATAGGGCTGGGAGTAAAACATATTTCATAGGGTCATAGTGAATGTTTAACTAGATAAAACATGTGTTGGTGCTCAAGATAGAGCCTGATACTAAATAAGTTCTTCTAGATTCTATTTCTCTTCTTTTTTTTTTTTTTAATTTTTTTTTAATGTTTATTTATTTTTGAGACAGAGAGAGACAGAGCATGAACGGGAGGGGCAGAGAGAAAGGGAGACACAGAATCTGAAACAGGCTCCAGTCTCTGAGCAGTCAGCACAGAGCCTGACGCGGGGCTTGAACTCACGGACCGTGAGATCATGACCCGAGCCGAAGTCGGAAGCTTAACCGACCAAACCACCCAGGCGCCCCATAGATTCTATTTCTCTTCTTTATAATGTACAGTAAGAGTCCTCAAGGGGCACCTGAGTGGCTCAGTCAGTTAAGCATCCAACTTAGGCTCAGGTCATGATCTCACAGTTCATGGGTTCGAGCCCCGTGTTGGGCTCTGTGCTGACAGCTCAGAGCCTGGAGCCTGCTTTGGATTCTGTGTCTCCTCCTCTCTCTACTCTTCCCCGGCTGACACTCTGTCTCTCCTTCTCTCAAAAATAAATTAAAAAAAAAAAATTAAAATTAAAAAAAGTCACCAGTTAACTAAAACTTTGGTAAAGGTGCATGCTTTGAAATTCTTTCTTTTGAATGATTGTCCTACAAGGAATTCCCTTGGGTAATCCAGACCTTAAAGACAGGGACATTTGACTTGGGCAGAGTCATTTGCTTTTCTTTTACCCCTGATTTGGATACAGTGCAGGGATGTGCCTTATTTGGATAAACTGATATTTTCCTACAACATGGCTGGAGTTTCGGTCATGAAATATTTTCACAGGTAAATTTTCCATATAGTCAGATCCTTATAAGACGGCATATTCCTGGTGGCCATATAGTATGGCCTGAAGAACTGCATTAAAGACAAGCTTGTTTTTAATGGTAAGATATCCTTGGGTAGTATCCAAGCCAACGTGTCATGTCCCAATTGTGTGGTAAGATTACCATGATTGCTTTTTCTAAATAGCATCAAAGAGATAGCAGTGCTAAAAATGTCGTGTTGCAGACATGCCCAAAACAGGGGGACGTATTTTATAGTTTGAAGTTAATGTGATTTGTCCTGTGCTAGAGGGGGTACCCACATGCTATGATCTGAAGTTTGCCAAGGACTGCCCGTTACCCAGACAAAAACAGACATGGCTCCTTCACCTACCTGGAGACATTTGGAAACTTCCAGCAATCAATGGCCATTTCAGATGATGGCCCTGTTTCTTGAAGGCCTCTGTTCAAACATCCATCCCAATAAAAAGGTAACCTGAGAGAAGGAGGACCTTGCGTAAGGCATCAAACTGCACAGTGATCAACTCTCAGTGAGCAGGATGCCAAGAAAAAGAGGTCTTAGACCCAGAGACATTCTCATCTAAGGAGAGTTAAAACAAAGGTCCAAGAATTTATGGACCGTGCCAGGTGGGATCCTTCAATTGGGAGGCCTGGGAAGTGGGATGCGATACAAAAGGGAGCTGAGAGGACCTTTACTGACAGCCAGCCTTCTTCCTCAAGTACATATGCCTGGACGGGCCTTACACAACACCCGGGTGAATAATCCCCATGGTGTGCATGCGCTATGTCGCATTTTTATTAAAAAGGCAGTGCAGGGGCGCCTGGGTGGCGCAGTTGGTTGAGCGTCCGACTTCAGCCAGGTCACGATCTCGCGGTCCGTGAGTTCGAGCCCCGCGTCGGGCTCTGGGCTGATGGCTCAGAGCCTGGAGCCTGTTTCCGATTCTGTGTCTCTCTCTCTCTCTCTCTCTCTGCCCCTCCCCCGTTCATGCTCTGTCTCTCTCTGTCCCAAAAATAAATAAACGTTGAAAAAAAAAAATTAAAAAAAAAAAAAGGCAGTGCAGACTAGCTGTTGAGAACGCCAACTCTAGGGCTAGACTGCCATTTGCACCTGTTCATCAACTTACCTTGGCTGTCCTTAAACTATTGAAGTCTTTGTGTTTCGCTTTCCTTAGCTGAAAAACTACCTGACTATAGAGCTGTTGAGAGAATTTAAAGAACTAATACATGTAAAGCACTTAGAGTAGTATTTGGCACGTGGTAAAAGTATTAGGTATTATTGTTACTAAAATATGTTAGAGCCATATCTTCAGGAAAGAAAAAGGACAGATTGGGGTCTGCTCACTGCCTGAGCCCACAACCATGATGACATCCCAGTCACTTAGCTCGTAAAAGTTTCGTTCTTGTTTGTGCCACAGACCATATCCAGGATGGAGGTGGCTCTGCTCCGTGCAGATCAGGAATCTAGGTTCCTAGTCCTATAGAGTAGATCCATCTTATTCTAGGGCTTCTAAGTTCTTCCCTGATTTTCAGCATCCGGGTGGCGGGTAAGGGAAGAGAATATTTGCTCAGGAGTTCTTAGGAACCAGACCTTCTCGCACGTTCCATCGGCTTCATTACATTCATTACTCCTCTCACATTTTATTGGCTAGAATTGGTCACATGGCCCCACCCGATTTCAGAGGAGATTGAGAAACGTAGCTTAGCTGTGTGCCCAGGAAGCAGAGAAGAACATGGATGTTGGTCTGAATATGGATAAAGCGATAACAAATGGGTGATTTTGATTGATGTCACAATTTTCCCGTGAAGCGTAAGCATTTTTAAATTTAATTTTAAGAAATAATGAGAATAGGGGCACCTAGGTGGCTCAGTCGGTTTAATGTTTGACTTCAGCCCAGGTCATGATCTTACGGTTCATGGGTTCAAGCCCCGCGTCAGACTCTATGCTGACAGCCCAGAGCCCGGAGCCTGCTCCCGATTCTGTGTCTCCCTCTCTCTCTGCCCCTCCCCGGCTCACGCTTTGTCTCCCCTTCTCTCTCAAAAATAAAATAAACATTAAAAAAAATTTTTTTTAAAGAACTAATGGGAAAATCTACTCTCTTAATGAGCAACACTCAAAAATTCGAATGTTCATGTAGACCTCCAGCTACGTTATCATTGCTGAATCAGACTGTAATAAAAGTTAACACTTAACAGAGCATTTACTGTAAACCGAAATACTACACAGTTCACATGCTTCTTTAATC
Organism: Leopardus geoffroyi; assembly: GCF_018350155.1. Lineage (NCBI taxonomy): Eukaryota > Metazoa > Chordata > Mammalia > Carnivora > Felidae > Leopardus > Leopardus geoffroyi. The sequence continues at coordinate 227,483,137 of NC_059326.1, forward strand.
TTAGTTAACAAGATGAAATTATATTTTTTAATTTTTAATGTTTATTTATTTTTGAGAGATACCGAGCATGAGCGGTAGAGGGGCAGGGAGAGAAGAGACACAGAATCTGAAGCAGCCCGTGAATCCATAACTTGACAAAATATGGTAGAGAGTGGGTTTGTAGTCATCTACTCTTGTTTTTTACTTAGGGAGACCAAATCCAGATACACAGCAGAACAGACTTAATCCAGTGCAGGGTGTTCATTCTACCTGATACAGCTGCTATCAATTCGTCATGATCTGAGTGGTTTGTCAAGAAGATATAATACACAGGAGCATGGAAAAACACACATCGGTGTGTACTTTATCCCTTGGCTTACTTTATTTGCTTCGCTAAACATGCTGTGTTTATTATCAGGTTAGCCATGCATTAGTCTGGAAAAGTAGCTCTGGTGTCTTGACGTCTGATACCTGTTTAGATATTTTTTGGAAAATCAGTTAGGTCCCTTATTCATTGGATCTGTGGTTAATGTTTTCTTCCTAGAGGCTAAATAACCTGATGTCGCTGGTATGTGTGCTTTAATCTCTTAAGGATCTAGCATCATAGAGAAAAAAGACGCACGCACGGTTCTGTGAGCCTTGTGGGTGGACAGTGTAGAGGGTGATTTTTGAGTGGGGAGCTTCTTTCCTTAAGAGATTCTGCATGGCCGGTTAAGGTGAGTCAGCTCATTGCCATTTTTATCACTTCCATAGATTTCAGCTTTCTCTGTGGAACTAAGATGTGTCTGCAAGAGCCCTGAAAAGTGGAGATGGAAACAGAGGCAGATGTGTAATCGTACAAAGGGTCTTGATAGGCCATGGAATAGCTGAGTAATTAGAATGTCTGTCCCGGCATATCTACTTCCACATTTTTGGCCAAGCTACAAGACAGTTGGCTGTTGGCCCAGTTGCTTGTGGCCTCATCTGCCTTTTGAAAAGACTCCGTATGGAAGCCAAATGAGGAAAGCAGCTACTCCTGAATATTTGGCTCGATGACCATTAGTTTGTTTGTTTTCATTGCTGCCTTGTTCAGGTTTTAGAAAAACAGGAATAATTAGGCGACCGTCGATCTGTCGGTTACGAACAGGTGATATTCCTATGCTTTTCGTCGGTAGGTCTCAAAGCATTTTTCACTGTCCAAAACTGTACTGTTCATTATCACGTTTGTTCTTCAAAGTCACTTTCACAGAGTTGAGAATGACATTGTTCACCTTGCAGGGTGTGTGACCGTGGCCGTGGGTCACCGAGTTGAGCTGACAGGCTGGGCTCAAGAGAGGGGCAAGGCAGAAAATGAAAGCATGCAGGGCCACCTTCTCCGGCTGTAACATTGGTAATTTAGTATAGACTTTGGACTTGGGACCTCATTCTTGAAAGCTGGGGACCCTTTTGCAACATATCAGGATCCAGGAGTATAGCAATCTCTCATATTAATTGGTTACATGATCTCACAAACTGCAGGACTTTATATTTATTAGCTGGCATTGTTTGGAAAGGACTGTTTATTTTTATAATGGGCAACGTCACATGGCTGTTCTCATTCCATGAGCTAATATTGAGGGTGTTTTGGTTTCTGTGGCACACTGGGCTGTTGTGTTTTAGATTCCATGACCACAGACGTGCATTATCATTCCCCTCCTAATTCAAATGCAGCTCAATTTTAACACTAAAAAGAGACCATTTTTAATATTGGCACTCTTGGACGAATTGCCCAGTCACGATTGCCCCGTAGGGCTTCTAGTCCAGTTTGGGTTTGGATTGCTGAACAGCAAACCATCTCTAGGCTATGTCTACCTGGCTCTGATTCTCTCCCCACCCCAGTAAGAAATCTGATGGGGCTCCTGGGCAGCTCAGTCAGTTAAGCATCTGACTTCGGCTCAGGTCATGATCTCACGGTCTGTGAGTTCGAGCCCCGAGCCGGGCTCTGTGCTGACTGCTCAGAGCCTGGAGCCTGCTTCGGATTCTGTGTCTCCCTCTCTCTCTACCCCTCCCCTGTTCGCGCTCTGTCTCGCTCTCTGTCTCTGTCTCTGTCTCTCTCTCTCTCAAAAATAAATAAATATTAAAAAAACAAAAAGAAATCTGGAGAAAAAATCATTTTCCTGTCACTTTTTAATTTTCTAGTATTTATATTTCATCAGAACCTGTTTTTTGGGTTGTTTTTTTTTTTTTTTTTTTCTCTTTTAGGAAGGATGGTCCTGCTGAAAATAGATGGTTTTAGCCTTTGTATTTGTGGAGAAAATGCAACAGAGATGTGTTTTCCTGCAGGCTCTTCGTCAGTGTATGATATTCTTGCTACCACCTACTTGTTCGGTGGTTTCTGTTCCGCTGCCTGTTGATCTGGGCGACGGCACCACAGGAAGAAAGGAAAGTTTAAATGTGGAAGTGACCTCTTATGCGTCAGAGCCTCTGCGCTTGAAAGCCATTTGTTAGTTTTGATCTCTAGTTGGCTTGGGAAGAACCCACTTTTTCTCTCTGGGTCCTCCAGTGACTGAGTGATTTGTAGGAGGGTCTTGCACTCCAACTCCATGCTACGATTGCTTTCTTGCCACGTGATGTTAGAAATGGTTCATTAAGTGGACAGCATTTCTCTTCTTTTATGAATTATTTAAAAATTTTTTCGGGGCACCTGGGTGGCGCAGTCGGTTAAGCGTCCGACTTCAGCCAGGTCACGATCTTGCGGTCCGGGAGTTCGAGCCCCGCGTCAGGCTCTGGGCTGATGGCTCAGAGCCTGGAGCCTGTTTCCGATTCTGTGTCCCCTCTCTCTCTGCCCCTCCCCCGTTCATGCTCTGTCTCTCTCTGCCCCAAAAATAAATAAACGTTGAAAAAAAAATTAAAAAAAAAAAATTTTTTTTTCTAAGTTTATTTTGAGAAACACAGAGACAGCGTGAGAGGGGGAGGGGCAGAGAGAGAGAGAGAGAGAGAATCCCAAGCCAGCAGCGCAGAGCCTGATGTGGGGCTCAAACTCATGAAACCATGAGATCCTGACCTGAGCCGAAACCAAGAGTTGGGACCTTAACTGACTGAGCTCCCCAGGCGCCCCAAATGATTTTATTTTTTAATTGCTGTTGTTGTTATTTCCTGCTATTCTGGGAGATAGACACACTGACATTTGAATGAATCACAGTTCAGAGCATTTAGGACCAATGCAGCAAGTCAACTAAAGTTGTTTTCTTATAACAAAAACCGTAAAACAGTACAGATTCGGCTCTCTGACTGCCCAGGCGACTATTAGCAGTAATCTCTGAAGTTCATACTTTGCCCCTTTGCAACAAATATAGTCAATGTCAGAAGCGTGGTTGGAAATTTGGTTTCATTTAGTGTTATAAAATTTCATAACAATGTACTTAATATTACTAAGCCCGGATAGCCTCGAATGAATACAGTATTAGTGGTATTTCATGGCAGATACTTAAGGCACAGGAAGAGGGCAAAAGTGGTCTTCGTGTATTTCTTGGACTTGCAGATTCGTGGGCATGAAATTTCTGTTGTTTATTAGCAGAGTTTTGACTATTGTGGTTAGCATTGCTTCTGAATACGTGCTGTGTGTCGGGGGGGAGAAATGGAAGGCCGCTACCTTTTTACATACAGTAAAAAGATTATATAACAGAGTTAAATCAGTAGCAGAGCAGATGGGCCCATTGTACGGTCATTACGTGATTCTGCTGGTGTGCTATTTCTGAAGTGTGAAATATTCATTTTGTTCAGATGGTTACAAAAAACAGCCTCTCCCAAAGAATTGTCGAAGGCAGCACTGCCCAACACAAACAGAATATGAGCCACGTGTGAAATTCGAAATTATCTCGTAGCCCCATTTAAAAGGTAAAAAGTATAAATTAGTGAAAATAATCTTTGCATATTTTACTCAACTTCTTGTACCTAAAATGCCATCATTTCAACTTGTAATCAAAATAAAATGATCAGTGAGAGGTTTACTCTTCTTTTTTCTTTTTTTTTTTTTGGTGTTAAGTCTTCGAAATCCAATGTGTATCTTACACGTATCTTACATCTCTCTTCACACTGGTCACGTATCAAATACTCAAGTGGCCGCATATGGCCAGTGGTTATGCACTGGACAGCCCAGGTCTGGTGTTTTCATAAAGTCCACTAATGGTTTGATTGCCACGTCAGGTAAGAGGCAGAACGGGATCGTGTGAAATGTCTGCTCGTCTGCAGAAAACGAAACGTCACCCCCCCGAAAGTGTTGACGAGAATTTGCGGAAAATATAACTTTATTTCTGAATTGTTTATTTGTACAGGTCAAATGCTGCTCTGTAGCAGACTTGACTTTGTTTTGATGGAAAAAAAACCCCACTGATCTAATGTTAGTCATTTCCTAAAGGAAATTAAAATTCAACATCATAGAGCCTTAATGTAAAGGATTCTTTTTTCACTCATTTATCTGGGTCTGCTGTTGCCATAGCTACATGGATGCCATGCAGTAGAAATTAAAGACTCCAGTTATAGTCTCCGTGCTTTCTTTAGTTATCACATTACTTTTCAGTAACGGTAGTTTTTATTGTATTGGGCTCCTTTCTCCCTGAAAATGTGGAATTTCTGCTTAATGAATGCTTATGTTTTTATTTGGTATGGTCACTGGAAAGATGACACATTCATGCCATTCCAAATGCTTGAAAGACCTCGCTTATAGCAACTATAAGCCCTAATTACCAGAAACGATTAGTGTTAACTCATAACCGGAACCAGTCACAGAGTTTTTATGTGTGGTGATTTTCCACCCTCGGTGCTTCCTCTATAATATGGGCTATTTTATGCCATTGCATTTTCAGAGTATAAGAGCTGTTACCGAAATTCTAAGGGAGGTGATAACATGCTCTCTGTCTTTGTGGCCAATTAACAGAGGTGCTTCCAACCAGATGGGCCTCATTCTGAAGCAGCTATGACCTTTGAGTTTATTAGTGTTGATTGGAGATGGAGGTTTTGCTGGATTATTATCCCCCAGGGATTAGTAATAGAGGCATATGCTCAGAATTAACTCGGAGTGTCTCTACAAACCCGTAAATCTATTATCCTCTTGACGTTGACTCTCATAAGGTCTTTGCATGCTTTTAAAGTTTAATAACGTAAACTTTTTGCACGGTAGAAACTGACGATGATTGTCCCCTTAACCAAATTGTGGGTAGCCCTCTTCGCAACCTAGACCTTGACCCTGGCCTTCCATGTCCGTTCTTGCCTCGCCTGCCCTTTGCAAGAATCCTGCTATGTCAGTTTAGAGAGAATCCCCCACCCTTGATACGTGATCACCCAGGAAATCTGTCACATTCCTCATTCCCCACCCTGGCTGTAGGTAAGTGCCTGACCTGCCTTTAGCAAGACTCTCCCCACCCTTGATGTCATCCACAGACCCCCCCACCCCCCACCACCACTCTGCTCATTGGCTGTGAAGCTCCACTTGTCCTTGCCGTCTTCACAGTTGAATTTGTTCTATCGCCACTGTATAGTGTTGACCCCCTACTTTAATAGCCCTGAGTAAATCTGCCTCACTGTTTTAACAAGTGTCAGAATAACTTTTCTCTTTAACAAAATAATCACCAAATTGCACAGAAAGCCCATTAAACTTTAGGACAATTTCCTTATATGATGACACACAGGAAATTCTTGTTTCATCTCTAAACTAAAGAAACACTACTTAAAGGAGGCTAGAGTAAAATCTGTGGTTAGAATTGAAGTTCATTCTTATTTAGAGAGTTTGCTGTGTAGACATTTTACCGTATTTACAACCAAATGTAAAAACTGGCCTAAAACTTTACAGAAAGCTTATTTGCAGAATGCTGGATCTCCCCCGTCTTAACTGTCTCTATAGGAGTAAAGTGTTCTCAATTTATAGCACATTGGCCCAAAATATTTGGGCCTGTATCTCCCAGGGATGTTCTCGAATGAGTTGCGACCGTTTTTAGAGATTGGGTTTAGTTTATTTTAACCCGCTTACAGGAAGTTATTGAGAGTACACATGGAAAAGTGACTCTCTTTATGGCAGAAATAAGCATACTAAAATGAAGGTGACCAAGAATTACACTGTAACCTTAGAATAGTTTGTATTGCAGGGAGGACCTTGTTACACAAATGCTGGACCTCCTAGGGAGCACTCGTTCCCTCAGAGATTCCTGGCTGCATTCCAGCAATATGGTGCCATATAAGATGTGGACGCGTTGACTTGTGTATCAGTCTGTTTCCTGCCAGAATGTCTTTCCTCGGTGTTTAGTCACATGTTATCCAAAAGAGAGAAAGCATAATACGATAATTCCCTATTCACAGTTGAGCTTTGTAGTAAAACTACCTTCAGTCGCCATGTTAAAACCTCCAGAAACTTGTCTGGTTTTAGAATAAGGTACTTCGGATTTTTAAAAATCAGCTCTTTTTGAAAGTATCTCTGCAGAAGCAATTAAGTCCAAGTTCTTTGCTAGGACCTTTGCTGCAGGATCCTCTGCTAACAGCTAACTGCTAACTAACTATATCATGGGCATGTTTCAACAAGTCCTAGACCAGAATGACGGTATTTCAGTGAGACTTTTTATTTCTGGGTGAAAGAAACCAGGGCAGAATCGCTCCATTCCCATTCGAAAAGGGACACCTATGAAACTAGGGGGAGTATGAAGCCAGTTTGCTAAGATGTAACTAGTTGCATGAATGGGATCCTTTTTCTGTTTCTGCCTCATTTAAAAAAAAAAAAAAAAAAGGGCTCAAGGAGGGGTGGATGATGGGAGGGGGCCAACTTTCTCCCCTACGTGGTTCTGCTGGAGAGCAATACTGACTTAACTGTGGAGTACAGGCAAACCCAGGCTTCCAGGTGAAATCAAGTAGTTGAGGGGAAAAAGCTTAAGGTTTCATCAGGATGCATCATGAATCGTGACCATGATGGCAGGCTCATGGAACAGGTAACAAAGTGTATCCAGCTATAGGTTTCTTTAAATCTTGCTCCCCCTGCATCTGCTTTTAAATTTTAAAGTTTGCTACTGTTATTATAACAAGCTTTATTCCTTGTGATGGGAGTGTGGATGCCACCCCTCTCCAGGCAAAGCTGATCTAGGCTGAACTTGGGCGTTACAGGTTGGGTAGCCATGTCTGAGACCTGTTCGTCTACCCAGGAACGACTCGCTGGACGAAATACCCTGAGGAAATAAGCAACCTTTTGATTCTTTGCATTTGTGAATCTAAACACATAAAGTCGGACTTCAAGCTGTATCACAAAGCTGTAATCATCAAGACAGTATGGTACTGGCACAAAAACAGCCACTCAGATCAATGGAACAGAATAGAGAACCCAGAAGTTGACCCATAAACGTATGGCCGACTCATGTTTGACAAAGCAGGAAAGAATATCCGATGGAATAACGGCTATCTCTTCAGCAAGTGGTGCTGGGAAAACTGGACAGCCACATGCAGAAAAATGAACCTGGACCACTTTCTTACATCATACACAAAAATAAACTCAAAATGGATGAAAGACCTAAATATAAGACAGACAGGAAGCCATCAAAATCCTAGAGGAGAGAGCAGGCAAAAAACCTCTTTGACCTTGGCCACAGCAACTTCTTACTCAACACATCTCCGGAGGCAAGGGAAACAAAAGCAAAAATGAACTATTGGGACCTCATCAAAATAAAAAGCTTCTGCACGGTGAAGGAAACAATCAGCAAAACCGAAAGGCAACCGACGGAATGGGAGAAGATATTTGCAAACGACGTCAGATAAAGGGTTAGTATCCAACATCTATAAAGAACTTCTCAAACTCAACACCCAAAAAACAAATAATCCAGTGAAGAAATGGGCAAAAGACATGAATAGACACTTCTCCGAAGAAGACATCCACATGACCAACCGACACATGAAACAAAGGGCAACATCACTCATCATCAGGGAAATACAAATCAAAACCACCATGAGATACCCCTCACACCTGTCAGAATGGCTAACATTAACAACTCAGGCAACAACAGGTGTTGGCGAGGATGCAGAGAAAGAGGATCTCTTTTGCACTGCTGGTGGGAATGCAAACTGGTGCAGCCACTCTGGAAAACAGTGTGGAGGTTTCCAAAAAATTAAACCCTACGACCCAGCAATTGCACTACTAGGTATTTATCCAAGGGATACAGGTAGGCTGTTTCGAAGGGGCACATGCACCCCCATGTTTATAGCAGCACTATCAACAGTAGCCAAAGTATGGAAAGAGCCCAAATGTCCATGATGGATGAATAGATAAAGAAGATGTGAGATATATATATATATATATATATATATTTTTTTTTTTCAGTGAAGTATTACTTGGCAATCAAAAAGAATGAAATCTTGCCACTACGTGGATGGAACTAGAGGGTATTATGCTAAGCGAAATTAGTCAGAGAAAGACAAATATCATATGACTTCACTCATAGGAGGACTTGAAGACAGAACAGATGAACACAAGGGAAGGGGAGCAAAAATAATATAAAAACAGGGAGTGGAACAAAACATAAGTGACTCTTAAATATGGAGAACAGAGGGTTACTGGAGGGGTTGTGGGGGGGGGGATGGGCTAAATGGCTAAGGGGCATTAAGGAATCTACTCCTGAAATCATTGTTGCACTATATGCTAACTAACTTGGATTTAAGTTAAATATGTGTATATATATATATATATATATATATATATATATTCCATAACAAAACAAAACAATTTCGTTTGTAAAATGCTAATCCGTGGAGAGACTAAAACAATTAAGAAAGATAATAATAAACACATAAAGTGATGGCAGGTGTCCTGCTTTCTAAAACCAAGTCTCTCCTCGTGACTATTTCTATACAGGATAAATAATGTGTGAGAGGCAGGGGGGGAGAGGAAGGCCGGTTGGACGCTCTCTGATGAATGCAGGATGTAAAACTGGGAGGGGGGTTCATTCACGACTGTAAATGCATTCTATCTTGTGGTAGTTCGGAAAGATCTGTGTGCTTTCCTACATCAAATGGGCTCTTCGGTTTTTCTTTCATTGCCGTCTTGCTTTTCTTATTTCGTTAAGTTTATCAGTTTATTTTTAGAGGGGGGGGGAGAGGGCGAGAGAGGGAGAGTGTGAAGGGGAGGGGCAGAGAGGGAGGGAGAGAGAATATCCCAAGCAGGCTCCAAGCTGTCAGCCGAAAGTGGGGCTCGAACGCATGAACCGTGAGATCATGACCTGAGCCACCCAGGTGCCGCCCCCACCCCCTCGTCTTGCTCTCCTTATTTGCATCCTTGCATTTCAACGCATCCTCGCTCGGGTTTCACAGTTGCCATCATTCCTTCCCTTGTGCGTTTGCGTCCCACACCGAATTTTGCCACCCTCAACCAGCATCATGCAGAGTCAGACAGCCTCTGACACATGTCACACGGGCGGCCAAAATGCACCACAGAGAGCCAAACACAGTCCGTAAGCTTTGATTCATCATTTCTACCCCACGGTGTCCCATCCTAGATTCTTAACACGATACATCCTTTCCATCTGTCTATTTGGCAAAAACAACAGAAAAACGAGAGCCCGTGTCTAAAGGAACTGGAGCATTTTATCCAGTGAAATATTTGAATTGAGAAAATACCAGGCCATGGGATCGTCAAAGCAGGGTTTTCTGTTTTGTTTTGTTTTGTTTTTAGTTTAAAAAACGTTTGCAACAGGAGTGTGGCAGACGTGCGGGGAGGCCAAGAGCCAGAGACTCAGATAGGAGCACGTGTTCCCGGCCCGTGGTCTTCCCTTTCTTCACATCCCAAATGAGTGTTTTTCTCTTCCCTGTGGGAGAGTTTGTTTTCCATCACGTTGCATACCGGCCAGAGCTTGTGGCTTGCAGTTGGACTGGCCTGCCTCTTGGTTGGGCGAATGTTTGAGAAGCTTTTCTTGGTGCCAGACCAGCCTGTTACAGAGGCTTCACTGAGGAGCAGTCAGGTGTACTTGACCCTTATGTTCCAGTAAAGACGGCAAAAACCCTCGGGCCTCTTGAAAACAGGGACGCGCGAATAAAAACGTTTTGTGAGGAGTCGTCAACAAGACTTCTCCGTCCTTTGTAAGATGGTCACGATTCAGTCTCACTCCTACTAAGTTTGACAGTTTCCCATCTGAACCGTTTCCTTTCTCTCGTGCTGGGCTCTGTTCCTTTCTTCGGCTCCGGATCCCTCTCTGGTGCTAAATCCCACCATTGGGAGTGAGCGTTGTGCGGAGAAAAATCACCAGCGTGGCTATTGGAGCTTTGGAAGAAATGAACTGAGACCCATTTAAAGTAGCTCTGGGGCGCCCGGCTGGCTCCGTCGGTAGAGCATGAGACTCTTGACATTGGGGTTGTGAGAGTGAGCCCCACATCGGGTGCAGAGATTACTTTAAAAAATCTTTAAAAAAAAATAATAAAGTAGCTCCTTTCTCTTTGTTGGAGCTTCTAAACCGATCCTCTTTTATTCTGCATATAAGGTTGTTTGTTGAAGGTGACCCATTCAGATAGGGCAAATCCAGAAGTAGACTATCCTCTCTTAATTGAGACAGTCACCCCTTGGCACCCCTGGCAGGCTCAATCTGGAGAGCATGGGGCTCTTGATCTTGAGGTCGTGGGTTCAAGCCCCACCTTAGATAGATATAGAGCTTGCTTAAAAAAAAAGAAAGACAATCGCCTCTTTTCTTAAACCGCTTTAGGTCAACAAAGTCAAATGTTTTTAGATTGGGAAAAGAAAGAAATTTAGCATAACGTGCTCTCCAGGTTAGAATAACAAGCGGGGGCATTTTGTAGGTCAGGAATACTTTGTCACCAGCGTATCTTCAGTGCTTTATTGCTTAATTTATGTATTTAAGATTTTAGTGTCAGTGCTTTGTTTAAACTGATTTGCCAGAAATACCTATAGCCGGAAACCAGGACCAGGGAGCTTAGTGCATGGGGCGTGCAAACAAGACAATGTAGGGACCAGAACTTTGAACTGTCCTTTGCACCAATACCCCATCCACCTTGGGCAGCAACTGGCTAACCAGCCGGAACACGTGACCTTTATCTTAAGAGCCTGAGAAGCCTGGTTTTTAGAGTGTTTCAACTCAACCGGGCAACACTCAGAGCCCTTTCTAACTTGTGTTCTGTAGTATTTGTTCTCTGCCCTTGGTGCCTCCGGGCGCTTTGGCACTCTGACCGTTACTTCTGTCTGCCTTGCAGCCCCTGTCTCTGTGTGAACACCTGACGATCCTTTTACTGTGTGTGTGGAAATGGCCCGGCTGTGGATATTATCTTATAAATAAAGAGCGCTCCCTGGTAGGAGCTAATGAACGCCTTGTCATCCATGAGAACTGACGGAGGCACGAGAAACAAAGAACGGGCACATCCATAGGGAAATACAGAACCCATGGGGCTCCCTGGAAATCATACGGATTTGGAGTCATGTGGAAAATCAAGATCTCTCACAGTTTTATAATGATCTATGGGAGGAAGTACATGGCAAAGTAGTCCAGACTGCAGATGCCAAGAATGACTGTCAATGAGAAATGTCAGGGCTGTGGCTGCATTCCTGTTACACACGCATGTGCATGCACACACACATCCACATGCGGACGTACAGAGTAGCTTCAGCCTGGGCACTGTGAGCTAGTGAATGTGTGGTGGGGAGGGAGATCCCGGGACACCGGGCACCAGTGTTTTAAATCTTCACAGGTGGTGCAACACAGGAGACTTGTAATCTCTCGTGAACACACCAGCCCAGAGGTCCTGCTCAGCCCAATAGGAATCATCAGGTAGAAGCTATTGAAAATGAAACAGAAAGTGTCCCCTCACTTTTGTAGAAAGCCACAGAACTAGAATATCGAGCATAGCTTGTCAACATAGAATTACAGAATTTCCAGAAAGGGCCAAATGAAGTGTTCCAAAGGACAGGTGGGGTGCTGGTATGTAAGAATATACTTCAAAGGCCGGGACTCTTCAAACTAGAAAGACCAGTGCTCTGTTAAATATCCCCATTCTGTTTTCACATATGGGCGAGTAAAAGTGGCTTTGTGTGGTAGACATTGGCATTGGGGAATTAGGACTCCCCACTGTGAAGTTAGAAGAAAGTAACATTTTACATCGAGAGGAGAGAGAGCAAGGGAAGGAACAGGGTGGCTGACTAATTAGTGAACTTTCTGGCCCAGGGGGTGTCACGGGTACAATGTATGAACTACTCTGAGAAATTCTTAGACGGATACATCCAAAGTATATCCATAAAGGGAGTTCCATAAAATGCACCTTGGTGTTGGAAACAGACCATTGAGTTAAAAAAAAAAAACAAAAGGATCTGACTGATTTAATCCATCCACTTTAGGGTCCATTTATTTATAATTTTAGATACCTGATATTGGTCAGGCGCTGGACTAGTACACTAACTGATCACACGCACGCGCGCGCGCACACACACACACACACACAGTCTCTTGCTCTCATATCACTTGTAATCTAGTGGAGCAGGCAAACATATAAATAACTAACTTTGTAAAGCTATATGTGGATAAGATAAATGACAAACAGGCACTAACAGTTGTCTATGGAAACAACACTGTAGAAGGAGTAGTGGTCCCGATGGGAGGGAAGGGAATGCCCTCTCAAGGAGCTTAGCACCTGAGCCTCACCTTGAAGGCTCAGTGGGACTGGGGACAGGTGGAAAGTAGGAGGGAAGAGAGTCTGGCCCGAGGAATCGATCCAAGCCAAGTAGAGGGGAAATGTGATGCTCAGGGGCTGGGGAGTAGTCAGGGAAGGCTGGAACGTGGGGGGGCAGGGAAAGACGGGGAGAAGAGGCTGGAAAAGAGGTGGCACAGATCACCTACAGATAGGAGTTTAGGCTTAGGTTGTAGGCAGTGGAAGTCATGGGTGTTGCAGATGGCAGTGGCATGACCTTGTCTGCGTTTTCAGATGACTGCGGAGCAGGGGCACCTGGGTGGCTCAGTCGGTTGAGAGTCGGACTCTTGATTTCAGCTCAGGTCATGAGCTCATGGTTCACGGGGTCAAGCCCCGCATCGGGCTCTGTGCTGACAGCGCGAGGTGCTCTCTCTGCTCCTCCCCCATCTCAAAACAATTAAATTAAAAAAAAAAAAAAAAAAAAGATGACCAGGTTAGTGCGGAGAAGCAGTTGGAGAGCAGAGATACTGATGGGGATAAGTAGCTGTGAAGCCCAGTCTCTGGGGGATGTGTCACCCAGGGTTCCCGGCGAGCATCCAGGCATCGGTGGTTGTGTGGCATGCAGAGATGCAGGCCTTCTTGGCGCTGGGCGTTTTCAGGACGGACCTGGAACTTTATGATCACCTTAATCCTACAAAGCGGAGGATATGGTTACACATGTTAATTTAATTTAATCCCTCTTTCTTCTTGTGACTCCTGTAGTTACATTTTGACCAAAATAGCTCTTTAATAGCCACGTGAACTTAACATTTTTTAAGAGAGTTCAGGTGTTAATTGGCATTACTAATCTGCATAGTATTTTTGCCAAAATTCATGCTCTGTATCAGTGGATCTATTTTTAACACCATTTTGTAACGTGCTAAGACCTTTACATGCACTGAACAGTGAGTTATATTAATAAGGACCTATTCAACCATTTATAAGCATGACAAGGATGATGACACCAAATCAAAGTAAACCACAGCACTCTGCATATCCTGTCCTCGGCACTCCTTTCTTGCCGTGCTGCATTCACGTTGGTTGTACTGCATGTATTGAAACAGACATTTCCTCATCGAGGCGGTCAGCTGCTTGAGGGCAAGGACTATGCTTTATTTTTCTTTTGATTGTCCCCCAAGTTAAAGAAAAAATTAGTTTAATGCTTGTTAAAATGTCAAGGAAGACCTTATTCCAGGCTATTGTGACAGGTGACAAGACTGTCACAATAGGGGAGACAGATCAAGCCCAAGTCCGAATGCAGCACGGACAAGTGACGCTGTATATATAGCCAGTGAGCAGAGTGAGGGGTCAGCGGATAGAAATCACTAAGGGGAGGCATCCAGGCTCGGGGCATTCTCGCTAAACCACCCTACCAGGATTCTTGCTAAAGACCTCAAGGACGGGGAACTGAACAAATACTGAGGTTGATCAGATTCTCACGGGGGAAGAATTCTCTCTACACCGACTGGCTACAAGTGGACCAGAGAAGCCAAAACAAAGACCCAACATCAGCGATGCCTACTCGAGAAGAGGGCTCAAAGGTGCCTGACTAACGCGGAGTTCGAGCTCTTAAAACTGGAAGATAAGCAGTGTTAGGTGTGTGTCATGGGAAGATCCGTGATGCCTCCGTGCAGTCTGATTCCAGACCAAGAGACAGCACTAGAGATGTTGTGTAACAGTCAAGGAGGCTCTCGGGGAAGGAGATGACCCATTAAGTAGGCAAAGGGAAGGAGGATTTTGAGAGCCCACAGTCCAAATCAGAAACATTCGCCCAAATGTTGGCTGCTACGTTTACGTAGGTTTTGGTACGAAATACCTTTTTGGTGTTGGTTTTAACTTGAGGAAACATTAACCCTTAAAGAAAAATCAGTTTTCCCTTGGTAGTTTTCAAACTTCTTGGGGTTCTATTTGGTTTCTTTTTTTGCATTTGTTTTTAAGCTTATTTATTTTTGAGAGTGGGGGGAGCATGAGTGGGAGAGGGGCAGAGAGGGAGACACAGAATCTGAAGCAGGCCCCAGATTCTAAGCTGTCAGCATGGAGCCTGACGTGGGGCTCGAACTCATGAACAGCTAGATCGTGACCTGAGCTGAAGTCAGACGCTCAACCACAGCCACCCAGGCAGTTTGTTTTTTAACAGGCAAATATTCTAAACAGAAAAAACTACCTTCAGGAACAAATGATTGAAAGTGCTTAGAATTTTATAGAGGGAAATATATGGGGAGAAGGAAGAAAGGACTATGATGGTACCATGAGTCGAACTAGACAAAATATATAATTTTCTACATTCAGACTTGGCAAGGGTTTCTAATGGACCACGATGGTCCATGTACTTACCCTGTTGGTCTTCAGACCTTGAGAGAAAGTTGAATGAAATGGATAATACCAAGCACAGACTCTATGAAAAAGCAATGGTATAGTCCAGCCCCGGGGCCTGGCTGCTATGGCTGATTTTATTCTTTTTTTTTTTTTTTAATTTTTTTTTCTTCAACGTTTTTATTTATTTTTTTTGGGACAGAGAGAGACAGAGCATGAACGGGGGAGGGGCAGAGAGAGAGGGAGACACAGAATCGGAAGCAGGCTCCAGGCTCTGAGCCATCAGCCCAGAGCCCGACGCGGGGCTCGAACTCACAGACAGCGAGATCGTGACCTGGCTGAAGTCGGACGCTTAACCGACTGCGCCACCCAGGCGCCCCTGATTTTATTCTTTAACTTGAAAATGGGTTCATCATCGAGAATTTGTTTAGCAGAAAACAGGAACTTACAGGAAATAGTAAAAGTTCCTCTTTGAGTCAGACCCTAGGACTACAAAAGGAAAGGGGTTTCCTCTGAAACAGAAATATGTTCAAATGTGAGGAAACTGAAAACTCAGTGGAATGAAAATCAGAGTTTCAATGTCTTTTTCAATTGTTGTGTTATCACACAAGGTTGATTGTTTGCTCGCGTTTGGGGACGGTGTGTAACATAATCAGAATGCTGTTAAGCTGTTCGTTGCAAAGGTCCACGCTCACGGGGCAACTGAAAAGGACGTTCAGTGCACTGGGATTTTTTAGGAGCTGAAACCTGCAATCCAGCTCCCCCCTGCCACTGACATCTTAATTAGATCTTGGTTGCACTCGGGGGCTTCTTCGTCTGGAAAGCCTAACGCGACCGGTCTGGGTGGCCAGCGGAGCAGTCAGATAGGAGTCCTAGCTCCTTCCGCCCACAGGTCTCTCTTTTTCCCTTCCCTGTCTCTGGGCTGTAGTTATTGGTCAGCCCTGTCTTTTTCTTCTTTGGAAAGCCAAGTAACTGTTTTGTTACCAAAGCGAAGGGTCAGAACGCACCATGCTCTGGGCAATGCGGTTCCCTTATAGGAGGCCGTGTGCCTGCAGCAGAGGGATCACGAGCTGTACTTGGAGCGGCGTGATTTATCGTTTGCTTTTAATGCTCCTCTACTTATTTCCCACCTACCTTCTTCACCCCAGAGTGCCCTGTGGAAATCATAAGTCTCTGTAAAACGACATTTTGCAGCCATGGAAATGATAGTGTCGAATCTGGAATTTTACGAATGCCGTATACCATCCGGTGGTCTAGGTGTAGAAGAGGTAAAAAAATGACCTTGACGGTGATTCCCAAGGTTTGATCTCATACTAAATCTTCTCCCCCCCGCCCCCCCCCCCCGCCCTTGACTGGCTTTTCAATTTAGAAACAAAAAGTTTCCTGTGGAATAGTAAGTCAGGGAGCCAAGGACGAATAGTGGCTTCTAAGGGCACAGAAAGTAGAAGTGAAGCCTTGTCTGTTTAGTCTCTTTACTTGTCTCTTTAGTGTCTTAGTGTTGCAAGGGATTCCTGAAACGTGAAAACGCTGGAATCAGTGGCCGGGCACCGAATTCATTCACGGTCAACGCAATGAGTCTCGTCCCGTGGGTACTTTGCGCTCAAAATCAACGAAAGTTAATCCCGACCTGACTTATCCGTGCCGTCGGGCACAAACATGCCCCCCTCGATTCACCTTTACGTTTTCAAAGTTAAAAATTGGCATGCTTTCATAATAGCTACACTCCTCCCCCATGAAATTCGGAAGTGCGTCTTGCGTCTTCCCCTCCCTTGGACGGGATTCAGAAGCTGTTGGTGGCACACAGCCCCTGAGGAGTCAGAACAGCAGGCAGCAATGCCACCGGAGAAGGAAAACAGAGGCCATGTTTGTGGCCGCCATTCGGCTGGCATCCAAAAACTAACTTCCTGTTTAGGCTCCTTTGGGAGCAAAAGCTTGGTTTTAGATCTTAATTCTGTTTTGGCTTCAGGGGCCCAGTGCCCACTCTGGGGTCACGTTGAGACCAGGCTGACTCAGGAAGGAACCCTCCTGTTGAGTCATCCGTCCTATTTCCTGTGGGTCCGAGGTTCTTTTGGAGGCTTTTCATCCAGGTGGTCCCTGGCTTCAGCCTGAACAGTCTGGAAAACTCAGAACGATGAGACTTGAACATTTGCAGGATGTACTTCTGCATTTCGTCGCTATAGGAAAGCATCATGATCCCCTGAACGATTTATTTCAAAGACAAATAGAAAAGCTTGGGGGGGGGGGAGGGGGGCAGAGAAAATCCGAGCTTGCTGCCGTGATGTGTGCGCATCTCATCAAAGCATTTAAACACTCCCTTTCCCCTGTGCCACTTTGTTAGCATACAGACTTCCCGTGGGGACGCGGTGCCTGCTTTTTAGAGATTTATAATCTAAAACAGATGATCCTGATGCAAGTTATATGTGTGTAAAGCCACACATACGAAAATTGAAAATATTTTAATAGGTTTCTCACAGCTGGGTTCAGGTTAAGGACGGGTACCTAAGGAAACAGCGCTCAAGAAATACAGCAGTCTTGGGGCGCCTGGGTGGCTCGATCGATTAAGCGTCCGACTTCAGCTCAGGTCACGATCTCGCGGTCCGTGAGTTCGAGCCCTGCGTCAGGCTCTGGGCTGATGGCTCAGAGCCTGGGGCCCGCTTCAGATTCTGTGTCTCCCTCTCTCTCTGCCCCTTCCCCATTCATGCTCTGTCTCTCTCTGTCCCAAAAATAAACGTTAAAAAAAAAAAAAATTAAAAAAAAAAAAAAGAAATACAACAGTCTTGAACCCTTGTGAACTCAGTGTGTTGATGCAGCAACATAGGAAGGAATATCATGGCAAACCACCGCATAGCTGCAACTCTGGGGTAGTTATTTTATTTTATTTATTTATTTTTTTTTTTAATTTTTTTTTTCAACGTTTATTTATTTTTGGGACAGAGAGAGACGGAGCATGAACGGGGGAGGGGCAGAGAGAGAGGGAGACACAGAATCGGAAACAGGCTCCAGGCTCTGAGCCATCAGCCCAGAGCCCGACGCGGGGCTCGAACTCACGGACCGCGAGATCGTGACCTGGCTGAAGTCGGACGCTTAACCGACTGCGCCACCCAGGTGCCCCAGGGGGTAGTTATTTTAATGCTGGGCTAGTGAGAAGGAGGCCCAAGAAACATTTCATCACTTTGAATCAAAAAATAAAAGATGAGATTTTTTAAAAGTTTTTTTAATGCTCATTTTTGAGAGAGAGAGAGAGAGAGAGGGACAGAGCTTGAGTGTGGAGGGGCAAAGAAAGAAGGAGACACAGAATTCAAAGCAGGCTCCAAGCTGTGAGCTGTCAGCACAGAGCCCAACACGGGGACCGAACCCACGAACCGTGAGATCGTGACCTGAGCGGAAACCAAGAATCAGATGCTCAACTGACTCAGCCACCCAGGCGCCCCTAAAAGATGAGTTTGTTTGTTTTTTTAAGTAGAACTATATTTTCAGAGTTCCCAGCAACCAATATTGTTTAGAATATTATTCCACAGGCTCCCTGAAGCGAAGAATTCCGTGGTGCAACGGTACCTCGTGTCACGTTTCTTTCTCCTTTGTTACTTTATGGAGGGTCAGTTCAGGGATCCACTGCCCTTCCACATTTTCTTCTTCTACTTACAAGAGGTCACAAGAGGACAGTTAAAACCGATGATCCCAAAGATAGACCACATCTGATAGAGGAACAGCCACTGCGCATTACCATGAGAAGGTTCTCCAAGAACAACACACACAGGAACTGGCCCTGCTGTTCTTGACAGTCTACAGAGTCACCTCTGCCCTCCCAGCCAGCAGGCGTGGCAAACACTTCTCTGACCTCCCGACAGAGGAGATCGTCCCGGGAATGACGATAGGATAGCAGCGCTCATCACAGACACCACCTTAAGGGCAGTGTTCTGTTGGACTCCCAGATAATCATTACGTGGTAATTATTAAACTTGTGACAAGCCCTCCATTTAAAACATTCAAGTTTCTTGTGTTGGGGCGACTGGTGGCTCAGTCAGTGAAGTGTCGGACTGCGGCTCAGGTCATGATCTCCTGGTTCGTGGGTTCGAGCCCCGCTCTGGGCTCTGTGCTGACCGCTCAGAGCCTGGGGCCTGCTTCGGATTCTGTGTCTCCCTCTCTCTCTCTCTCTGCCCCTCCCCGACTCACATGCTCTCTCTGTCTCTCAAAAATGAATAAACTTAAAAAAAAAAAAATTTGTTTTAAGTTTCTTGTGTTAGCCCCGTTCAAGCAGTAAACTTACGTAATGGGTTTTCCCCCGCTCAAATATAGTTTATAATGGGATGTTTAGAGTTTTGTTGTGGTTATTATTTTTTTTACAGGGGGGAGGCTAAAATGGAAGAGGTGTTACATGGGGGATAATTCTCTTTACCTAATTAATTTTTTAAAAGTTTATTTATTTACTTAGAGAGAGAAAGAGAGAACGAGTGGAGGAGGGGCAGAGAGAGAGAGAGAGAATCCGAAGCAGATTCAAGCACTGTCAGAGACTGACTCAGGGCTCAAACTCACGAACCCTTAAGATCATGACCTGAGCTGAGATCAAGAGTCAGGGTCATTAACTGACTGAGCCACCCGGGCACCCCATGATTAATATTTCTATTTTATTCAGCAACTGTTGAGTTAGGCAGCTTGTACCCTTAGTATTTTCAAAATAGATCTATGGAAATGGCAAAAGTGTGGAATACTTGAAAATTATGGTTACAAAATTGCACCCAAGTTGCATATTATGTCTGCTTGTGTACTCATTTATACGTGTACCTAATCTCCCTACCTAGACTAAATAAGTCAGAAACTACCTATGAAGTTTATGTGCATCTTCTTAAAACCCCTAACTCAGTGCGAATCAAGATATTTAGAGGCGTATGGGGCACCTGGGAGGCTCAGTCGGTTAAGTGTCCTACTTCGGCTCAGGTCGTGATCTCGCAGTTCATTAGTTCAAGCCCTGTGTGGGGCTCTGTGCTGACAGCTCGGAGCCTGGAGCCTGCTTCGGATTCTGTGTCTCCCTCTCTGCCCCTCCCCTGCTCACACTGCCTCTCACTCTCAAAAATAAATAAACATCACAATACTCAGTGGCACGGACCGTTGGAGCTGGAGCTGGAAGCCTGTCCAAATGACTGATACCTGGTTAGGTAAAGAGCTGGGTTTACCTAGGTAAACACGTGCTATCCAGTGGTGGTGTTGTCTTAACTTCATGTGGGAAGAGAAGGGGGATATTTTCGCATCTACAAAGTCGTTAATACAGCCAGATTTGATAACCTATGTCAACTAATCAGTGTGAGCTACTATCTACTACAGAATACGAATGTGTAGATGACGTCTGCAGGCAACAAGATACATAATTAAGAAAGGTTGAGAAGATTCCATGCAAACTGGAGACTTAAATGCCTGAAGCAAGGAATGCGCACCTCGCTTTCAAAAGTTTCGAACCTTGATGATCTCCACTGTTTCGGGCTCTTATATGAATATATTGAGAATCACACAATCAGAGGACCTCAGAGACCATCCAAATCACACAAGGTGACCAGGTGATCGCTCCAGTATCCCGAAGCCATTTGTGCCAAGGAAGAAACTAGAGCCTAGGAAGCCTGCCGATTCCTCATCTCCTGCTCCTCATGGTGTCACCTTGTCCGAACCATCAGTGAGCATCGATCCTGAGTGTTTATCCTCCTCTCTTCCACTGTGCACGCACACCTAGCAAAAGCGTATCTTGTTTGAGAAAGTCAACAGTGTGACCTGTGCCTCAAAAAACAGATTCTGTAGGTGAAAACATATGGGAAACCCCCTAATACCATTTCCCTCTTGGAGATTTACAAGACACACGGGCATTTAAAGTCTTTGAGAAGCTATGTCATTTGAACAACAACAAAAAAAGTTTAACTTTGATTCCTAAAGGTATTTGCATGCCTAGAGCTTTTTTATGCATAGCACCTATTAACATCTGGGAGAAACCGTGTTCCTAGGACATATTCAGAAACATTGCAGGAGTTCCTTAATCTCGAAACCTCTAGGGTATTTCAGAGTAAATTTCAGAGTTGGTAATCACCAGTTTAGGAATTAGGGAGAGAGTGTTTTCGGGGGGTCATAGGGAATTGAAAGACTTAATGCATTTAGGAGGGTCCTATTAAAATAAGACCCTGTTTAATAGGGTCTTAAAGGTAGGAAGTAAATGAAACAACATGGTCTTGAAAAAAGATTTTTAGGGGGCACCTGGGTGGCTCAGTCGGTGACGTGACTGAAGCTCAGGTCATGATCTTCAGATCCTCTGTCTCCCTCTCTCCCTGCCCCTCCCCTGCCTCGCACACACACTATCTCTCTCAAAAATAAACATTAAAAAAAATTAAAAAGAAAAGACTACTGCTCTAGTGATTCTGTTCATTATACTCAAAGGCACAGATACTAATTTTTTTGAAAAAATACCACAATAGGAAGAATTTATTTGTTAAAGTTTATTCAGGGAGAGAGAGAGAGAGAGAAAGAGAGAGAGCACAGTGGGGAGGGACAAAGCGAGAGAGAGAGAATCCCAAGCGGACTTCTCACCACCAGTGCAGATCCCCATGTGGGGCTTCGAATTCAAGAACTCTGAGATTATGACCTGAGCCAAAGTCAGATGCTCAATTGGCTAAGCCACTCAAGTGCCCCAGAAAGTTTTTTCAAATGCAACCCACCTAGACGATCCAAAAGGAAAATGTATCCAGCAGATTTTTACCTAAGGCTCCAAGGAACAGAACACTAGTAAGATGTCACCTGGCAAAAGGAATAATTAACCAACCCCAGCAGTCTTTGGGTTCATCTCAGGATACTTGCTTTTATATATTTGTGCTCCAGTATGCTTTTGCAACATCCCTTGCACAGTTCTCATTTGAAAAGGGGGGAGGGTTTGCTTAAAGAATCCATCATTTTCCTTCTCGGTTTTTTCATATCTCATTAATCAATTTCACATCATCTTGACTTATTTTCACTTAAAAGGAGTTTAAGAACCACAGAGTGGTTAAGTGTTAAGGGAATTCTAGCGTCGAAGAAAATCTGCATCTAGTTTTTGTTGTTGTTGTTTTTTTTTTTTTTTTTCAAATACGGAGAAGGCTGCCTGTTCAAATGGTGAACAACGGTGTTGAGTAGGTTGTGATCAGATTTTAGTGTCCTTGAAGACCGGTTTTTTTCCTACCCTCCGGTTGCCCACTGCATTTTGCTATTTGGTGGGAGGAGCTCCACATCAGTGACCAGACTTCATGTTGCCATTAGCATGCCACAGGGAAACCGCTCAGTGTTTCTGTGCAAAACAGGAAGCATCCAGCTTCAAAAAGGAACAGCTCCTTGCAGCAGGGTGTGATGAGTGAGGCCCGGTGAATACAGTTTGGACCAGACCTAGGTCCAGGCACACAATGTTACTCAGCCAACTAGCACAGAGCACATATACTGTGTCTCTAGTGCCATTACCTCAGAAAATACAAGCACAGCAAAGAACACAAGAGCACACCTCCTAAAGCACCGAGGGAATTCTGTCCATTTCTATCGCCTCACCTTATGCTCAAGCAGATGCCCTGTGTGTTTCTTCGAAGCCCTAGGACAGTGCAGTGCTAAATGCAACCTGAACCCAATTCCAAGAAAAGAAGACTGGTCAGTTCCAAACCCTGGTATCCAAATCTTCAGGCCATGTCCGTTTAAATTTTAAAAAGTTTATTATAGGGTTTGTAGCAAGCTCTGCAAATGTGTTATGTTCATCACCTTCATGGGAGAAACAAACTGTACCCTAAGAAGTGATCTGCCGATGGCGGGGGTGGGGGGGGGGTGTCGGCTTTTAACCACAGCTCATTTACAAATT
Source organism: Leopardus geoffroyi (assembly GCF_018350155.1). NCBI lineage: Eukaryota > Metazoa > Chordata > Mammalia > Carnivora > Felidae > Leopardus > Leopardus geoffroyi. The sequence goes on from NC_059326.1 coordinate 227,505,914, forward strand.
ACAGCAGGTAGTAAAGCTGGGAAAACTGATCTTTCAACTGATGAAGCACAGTAAGCAAAAGGATTTTCTGTGGAAGGAGAGCTGTCGATTAATTAGGGTGAGAAAGGAGAGGGAGAGAAAAAGCGTTTAATGGCAACACCCCCAAAACCCCGTGAGCGCCCTCCTGAGGCCGGTCAGCTTCCTGCAGTTCCTGGCTGGTTTTCTCAGAGAGAAAGTTCTCTGCAGCTTCACTTCCGCCTTTCTGTGCATCCCCGCTGCGGCTGCCTTCGTTCGGGGTCAGGGCTGGACCCGCGGGAAACTGCAGGTTACACTTCCAGCCTGAGCCGTTCCGCTTTTGTCCAGGTCTCTACTGGGGGTAAAATACATGTCCTTTGAAAATGGGTTTTGCTGCCCCAGGACGGGCTGGTTTTCCCAGGACCCTCCCCAACAGGGCCTTCCTTCCTGAGACCATTAAAACTTCCCAAAGTGCACACACCACATTACCCTTCGCTTGAGAGAATAGAGTTGTGCAGCCGCGTGGCCTCCATCTACCTCCCGCGGGATTTGGTTCTCACCAGTGTAAACAGATCCTGGTGATATTTCTGTTTATTCCCACAGAGATTTGCCATCCGATAAGTGTTAGCTAAGCAAACACATTCGCTTTGCGGAGCCGAATGCATCACTGGCTAGCAAGCCTTCTCCCACTTAGAGAACATTTTTCCCCCTGTGGGCAGTCACCCCACTCATTGTTCAGCAGCCAGTGACAAAGAAAAGCAGTGACAGCAGATGAAGGGGAGAGGACTTACTGCCCCACTCAAGAGTGAACGGGCAGGAAATGCCCTGCTGGTGTCCCGAGGCCACCCAGCTGGCCGGGCCACCAGGTGTCACCTGCAAACTTCCAGGGGAAACTCACTCGGGACTGGGTTTCTCAAGTGAGGAGCTGAGGCAGTGAAGGTGGAGAGCAGCTCTGGGGTCCCTTCTTGCACATCATCTGTTCTGCCATCTTGTAAATCTGATCTGGCCTCCTGGCCTTTCACCTGGTGGTCCTCCCGCCCTGGGCAGCTCAGACCACTTAGCCTGTTTTACATTCAAGGAACCATGGTGCTGGATGCCCGGTGGCCCCACTGGCCCCGATCCCCTGCAGTCCTTACCAGGCTGCCAGCGGACACGGCCCCTCAGGGGTGGGGATCCAGGATCCTTAGATGTTGGGTCCATGGCTGAGAGAGTCTAAGGGATCCTGGCTCTGACCACATGTCTCTCCCTATCTTTATTATTATTTATTTTTTTTTTCAACGTTTATTTATTTTTGGGACAGAGAGAGACAGAGCATGAACGGGGGAGGGGCAGAGAGAGAGGGAGACACAGAATCGGAAACAGGCTCCAGGCTCTGAGCCATCAGCCCAGAGCCCGATGCGGGGCTCGAACTCACGGACCGCGAGATCGTGACCTGGCTGAAGTCGGACGCTTAACCGACTCCGCCACCCAGGCGCCCCTATTATTATTTATTTTAATGCTTACGTATTTTTGAGAGAGAGAGAGAGCACAAAGAGTAGGGGCAGTGACAGGGAGAGAGACAGAATCCCAAGCAGGCTCTGGACCGTCAGCTCAGAGCCCGATGAGGGGCTCAAACGCACAAACCGTGAGATCGTGGCCTGAGCCGAAATCAAGAGTCAGCCACTTAACTGACTGAGCCCCCCAGGCGCCCCAGGGTTATGTTTCTCTTTAGACTTGAGAACATCTACTTCTCTTTTGTTTGGGGCTCCATTGTAATTAAGTATTGTTTTATTCTACATGACTTGCATCACAGATGGTCCCAGGTAGAGTTTTCAGCTTGTGCCCTCCAGTCGCCAGTGCCCGGCGGTGACACCTGCTGCTCCTCAGCTGGAAACACCCCCTCCTTGCAATCAAACCAATATCGATTGACAACCCGGATAAGGCCCCACCCCCAGGGAAACTGACGCGGGGATGTGGTGCCGAGGCAGATGAGATACATCTTATTTCTTGCATCGAAATAAATGTTGGTTCCTGTCCTTCTTTCCTGCTGCCAACGCCATGAGTCTTGGATTCGAACCCCCCTCCCCGCAGCCCTGTGGCAAGAGGTGGGCTTCCCGTGCGGTTCTCTTACCATTTCAGTCCATTACACACATCCCTACCGGATCAGTCCTCATAGACTCTGCAGGCACAGGCTCTCGTTCTTGCCTATTGCCTGTCACACCCAACCTAAAGCCACCTGTCTGGGATCACGTGACCCCCCCACCCGACCCAATTTCCCTCCACCCTCCTCTCTGCACCCCCCCAGACCCTTCCTCCCCTGTCTTCTCCAGCACACAGCAGGCTCTCTTCCGCTGTTCAAGTTGGTCTCCCCACCGGTCTGTGCTGTTCCGCCTTCGAGAACTTTAACCCCTCTTTGCTTGCTCCAGATTGTCATTGCAACCTCCTTGGAGGCAGGGACCTCCTGGGAAATCCCTTTAGTATGCTGCGTGGCACCCGGCACATGACAGCTAATGGACAAATACGTGTGAGTCAGGAGATGGCCAAACAGGCCGGCTCCAAGCAGCATCTGCTGGCACAGAATTACTGGAGTGAAAGAGTTCCAAGGGCCCCAGCTGGAGCTCTGGGTAGATTTTGTATAATCAGGTATCACTGAAAAGGGCTTGTGAACACGTAAAGCCAGTGCCTCCTTGCACATGCCATGTACGTTTCCTTCTGAAGACTCAGATTAATGAAGATACGTGTTGAGCAATGAGAAGTTTGGCTGATTTTGCTTAGTTACTGCTGCTTTTGGCCATGTGGCTGAGCTTATTCAAAATTAATTTCCACTCAGTTTTTTATTAAAAAAATTTTTTAATGCTTATTTTTTGAGAGAAACAGAGAGAGACGGCGCAAGCGGGGGAGGGGCAGAGAGTGAGGGAGACACAGAATCCCAAGCAGGCTCCGGGCTCTGAGCTGTCGGCACAGAGCCCGACACGGGGCTCGAACTCACGGACTGAGGGATCATGACCTGAGCTGAAGTCGGACGCTTAACCGACTGAGCCACCCAGGCGCCCTTTCCGCTAAATGAGCAAGGAAACCATATTGATAAAAAGAAATTGAGAGGCAGCAGTGGGTCATGAGAGCTGGGCCACCTGGCTGGGCAGCGAGGGGACTTGGTAAAAAAAGGCACTCTGGGAACTGCTTCTCTGGATCTGTATCTTTGCATTTCCCGCGGAGATCACAAGGCAACTACCACGATTACCCTTCTTGCTGCCCCTCTCCTCCCCACCAGCTGGAGAGTCATGAGATCACAGGCAGCTTGGGGCAGCATGGCCACTTCTAGAAGAGTGAGCTCATCAACCCACCCAGAGCTCAGGTCCCTCCACAAACCCCACCAGACCACGCTGAGGGGCCACGTGGATGTGGCCTAGTGGATCAAGGTAGCGAGCGTTGGCCTGAATCTGCCTCGGGGCTGTGGCTATGGTAAGAAGCAAGTCAATTCCAGAAGATATTTAGACCTGCCACAGGTCTCTAGGACCAATTTTAGTCTGCCCTGAACCAAAAATGCATCTTGAGGTCCCACAGAGCCCTTGGAGGTCCCTGATGTGCCAGGTGCTGGGGTTTAGATCAGGGCAGACATCCAAACCATTGTCTCGCCCAGTGTTCTTATTTGGGGGAAGAAAAGAGGGTTGGTGATTTGTCTCCTTAGATACCAGCTACTCCCACACACACGATGTCAGTTAATCCCTAAAATCTGACCTGCAGGAGACAGATTGGGGTGAGCACTCCTATTTTACTCAAGATACTGAATCTCAGAGAGGCAAAGTCATGCCCAGGATAACACAGCACTAACCCAGATCTGAAGTGATGGTCCCCACGCTTTCCAGATGACTCTGCGGGTGGGAGACACCAGAGTCTCAGTTCCACAACTGAGAGCTTGATGAGCTCAAGTAAATCATTTTTCCCTATGAGCCTCAGTCTCCCCCTCTTTTACAAGAGCCAAGACTCCCTACCTTGGCTGGCTTTTCAGGAGGCTTAAATGAAACGTGGTGACTCCAGAGAAATGCCAGCACAGACCCCTGTTCCCACAGCTAGAGAGCTTCATAGGACTCTGCTGATCTATACAGGGATGAATAGGAAAATGATTTTGAATTTCTACCTAGCAGTTCCTTTCAAATGCATTTTACAAAAAGAAAGGAAAAGGAAAGAACCAGTGAAAACAGATTTGTGTCTCATTCCAGATATATTTTAAGGCTGTATTCCTTTTCAAAATTTGCAGCCAATGTCAACAAATGCTTAGTTTGTCTAATCTTTTTGTGGTTTGCATAGAAGGTGGATTGAGTGTTTTTCAAAGTTGGGACTTCCTGTTTTTCCCTGATCAGTGTTTTTCTCTTAATTCTTTTTTTTTTTTTTTTTTTTTTTTGCATCAGCCAAGAAAACATGTAATGCAGTCATATGGAATTAGTCTTAAGTTCCATATGCGTTTGACAGGATTAGAAATTAGGTGATATAGTTTATGTCCTATTTTATCTACATAGTATGTGTTCATCTTCGCATAAAAGGGAGCAATTATGAAGAAATATGTTTTTTCTTCTGTAGAAATGGTCTTTTTAGAAAGACCAAGGGGAAAATCTGATTGCATTTGAACTTGTGAGGAAACAGCATATTCTGTATTGAGCAATTGAAAGGCATCGTAAAGCTTACTTTAAAACAGATTAAAATACACAGCGTAATTAATTTTACACAATGAGAAAAATCTATGACTATTCCAAGTCGTTGTTTTTATCCTTGAAGCACAATTGTTAAACTCTGCACCTTGCCATTTAGAAACTTAACAAATCACCTTGGGAGAGGCCCTTTTACTCTCAGTAAAATAAGAAGAAATATTTACTTTGGGTTATTCCTTAGTATTAAGGAGAGGTTATGAAGCCAGAATACTGAGCACCTCAAAAATTTTCTAGAAGGGGAATGTAGCTTCTTTTTTTTTATCACTGCCACTGTGGGAGCACATCATGAGTTTCGAGTCATTTACCTGGGGGGGGTTAATGCGCTGTGAGAATATTAAATCTGCGTTTTCAAGACTGCATTGAAGCCATGAGGAAGCTCAAGAGTGCCAAGACAGTTCTAACACTGAACTTGGAACAGGCCTTCAAGTCTTACAGAAAGGCTGTCCTGTAGGATGCCAGTGAGTTTGATGAAGTCGTCCCCAGCGTCCAAGCTCCGTCTTTCGCTTTCTCGATTTTTGCACAGCTGTTTAGGGCACATTCCGTAATACCTTGGTTCTGAAGTTCTCTTCCTGACTCATTTTGATCGATTTGAATTCTCCCCTCTGTTCCGTTCACACGGCGGTGGTGCTTTGTTTGCACCTGTGCACTTGTGCGGTGATCGTCCTGTCGTGTTTCTCCCCCACGGCCTTTTTACCGTCTTCCCCCTCAGCACTTGTCGCGTCTTTGGCCCCTCTAGTCTGTCCTCCTCCCTGCCATACAAAAGCACCCGAATCCTTACCACAGTTCATCAGCGAGTAACTATTCTTACAAGCCCCCAATTCGAAGCTTTTTGAGGGATGGAAAGAAAGATACAGGTGCCTGAATATCCGAACGTGAGTGTGCTGTGTTTGCCCGGCACGGTGCTCTTTCTGTTCAGGGTATGTGACGTGGTGGCCGTAAAAACTTCACAGCCTGTGTGACCACTGAGTCAGGTACATTGGTCAGTAAAGAGCAAGTTGTCAGGCAGGTACACCCCACTCACTAAGTATATTTGAATGAATGAAATAGTTCCGTGAATAAATAGATGGTGGAAGATAAGCCTGTGCCAGGAGCCATTATGTGGCTGAGAACAGTTACTGAGGGTTCCCGGGGAAGAAACCATGACCTTGGTCTCAGAGGATGGGCAGAAGGTGGGAGGCAGAGTTGACATTTCGGTTGGGATGAAGAGCGAGCACAGCGAGGATGGGGCGCCTGGGTGGCGCAGTCAGCTAAGCGTCCGACTTCAGCCAGGTCACGATCTCGCGGTCCGTGAGTTCGAGCCCCGCGTCGGGCTCTGGGCTGATGGCTCAGAGCCTGGAGCCTGTTTCCGATTCTGTGTCTCCCTCTCTCTCTGCCCCTCCCCCGTTCATGCTCTGTCTCTCTCTGTCCCAAAAATAAATAAACGTTGAAAAAAAAAAAATTTTAAGAGCGAGCACAGCGAGGAAATTCAGGTGGGGGTCGTACCAGGGGAGCCCTGATGGCCTTTGGAGTCTGTAGGACCCCAAGAAGCCTTCTCACACCCTGCAAACTGGGTTAAATGCCTTTTGCTCCACTGGCACTGGGTTCTAATTATTATTTTACCTTTTTGTAAACAAATTGCGATTTAGGTGTTAAAGTCCAAAAAGGGGGAGGTAGGGTCACGAAGGGCTGAAGCAAGCCGCGGCAGGAGGGTGAGTTGAGCCAAGAGAAGATTCCTCTTTTCTCCTGCTCAAAGGTCTAGATTTTGGATACTGGCAACGGTCTTGTGGCCAGCACACAGCTCCTCGTACTGAGCCTCCTGTTTGAAACTATCGTAAATCGTGGCCTTTTCAAGCAAAATGAACAAGGGGAATTCTTCTACGTGGTATCGTCACAGGTGACCACAAAGAGCATGACAAAAACATGTCAACATTTGCAGGGTGACAGTCAGCTTGGCACCCTAAGGAATCGGCATTTTCTTTATTTTGTGTGAATTGATGAAGTCGCTTTTTTTTCTTCCATTTTAAGCGATACAAGTAACATACGCTCTTTGTCATAAGTAGGACGGTACGGATGTACAGATGTGTGTGTGACGTTACAAATGTTCCCCTTCCTGCCCCCCCCCAATCCTCCCTCCTCTAAAATCACCAGTATGACCGTTGGGGAGACGTTACTCTCCAGCTTTCTCTCTGCTCATACAAATGTACTTACACCTTTTTGGGGGTCTTTCTTTTTTATTTTATTTTTTAATTTTTTTTTAACGTTTAGTTATTTTTGAGAGAGAGAGAGAAAGTGAGGGGCGGGGAGGGGCAGAGAGAGAGGGAAACACAGAATCCGCCACGGGCTCCAGGCTCCGAGCTGTCAGCGCAGAGCCCGACCTGGGGCTCAAACCCACGAACCACGAGATCATGACCTGAACTGAAGTCGGACACTTAACCGACTGAGCCACCCAGGCGCCCCTTTCTTTTTTATTTTTTAATGGGATAAAAATAGCCCATGTTGCTTAAGGTGCAATCTAACACTGTGTATGGGCCTCTTTCTAGTTCATTATGTCTAGAGCTATTTCCAGGTCATGCTTTATGATTGCTGGATAACATTTCCCTATGTGCATGTGCTGTAATTTGGTCTTTCCTATATTGATGGACAGATTGCTGTCACTTGTCAGTCATTACAAAGAATGCTTTAATGAGCACCTTCATATGTGTGGCATTACTTACTGGTACTTTTGTTCGGGTAGGTTTCTGTAGAGGGATTACTGGATCAGGAGTTGGTATACTTTTAATTTTAATACCTGTTGACATATTCCTTTGCCACAAGATTATAGCAGTGTAGGGGCGCCTGGGGGGCTCCGTTGGTTAAGCGTCCACCTCTCGGTTTCGGCTCGGGTCATGATCTGATTTCACGAGTTCGAGCCCCGCATTGGGCTCTGTGCTGACAACGCGGAGCCTGCTTGGGATTCTCTCTCTCTCTCTCTCTCTCTCTCTCTCTCTCTCTCCACTCCCTCTGCCCCTCTCTCGCTCACACTGTCTCTGTCTCTCTCAAAATAAATAAATAAACTTAAAAAATCAAAATTAAAAAAAAAAAGATTGTAGCCGCTTACATTGTGGCCAGTCCTGTATGAGATTTCCCATCAGGCCACATCTTCATCAGCCCTGGATTGTGTCAGTCATTTAAATTTTTTTATCTGATAGTAGTCTTGTCGTTTTGATTTTTATTTCCCTGACTCCTGTTGTGGTGTACATGCTCCGTCAGCCTTTCTTTTTCTGTGAGTTGCCTTCTCTCTGGGAACTTTTATTTTTATTTATTTATTTTTTCAACGTTTATTTATTTTGGGGACAGAGAGAGACAGAGCATGAACGGGGGAGGGGCAGAGAGAGAGGGAGACACAGAATCGGAAACAGGCTCCAGGCTCTGAGCCATCAGCCCAGAGCCCGACGCGGGGCTCGAACTCACGGACCGCGAGATCGTGACCTGGCTGAAGTCGGACGCCCAACCGACTGAGCCACCCAGGCGCCCCTCTCTGGGAACTTTTAATATCAGGTAAGGGAAGCATCCCCTCACTAGCCTTCTTTAGTGCATTTTCTTGGTTCTCCTCCCATATAAAGTTGGAAATCATTTTACCCAGGTCCAAATGAAAACCCAAATCACTGGAATTTTTTTTAATGTTTATTTATTTATTGGGGGGGGGGGGAGGGGCAGAGAGAATCCCAAGCAGGCTCTGCATTGTCAACACAGAGCCCAACGCGGGGCTCGAACCCATGAGCTGTGAGATCATAACCTGAGCCGAAACTGAGAGTGGACGCTCAACCAACTGAGCCACCAAGGCGCCCCTCAAATCACTGGGATTTCAACTGAAACTCCGTGAAACTTACCCCATGAATTCTGAAAGACCTCTGACAGGTTTGTAACATTATGTCTTTTCATCAAGGAACATAGCTTGCCTCTCCATTTATTCAGGTCTTAGTTTATGAACTTCAGGAAAATTGTTTGGTTTTCTATATTTAGGAACTATACTCCTTGTTGAATGTATTACCAAGAATTGTATAGTTTTGTTTCTTTATGATGGGAGAGGGGCAGTTTATTAGTCTGATACTGGTCTAATAAGCTTACTAATCTAATAAGACAAAGACTGTACCGTTAGAAACAAAGAGAGGATGGGGTGCCTGGGTGGCGCAGTCGGTTAAGCGTCCGACTTCAGCCAGGTCACGATCTCGCGGTCCGTGAGTTCGAGCCCCGCGTCAGGCTCTGGGCTGATGGCTCAGAGCCTGGAGCCTGTTTCCGATTCTGTGTCTCCCTCCCTCTCTGCCCCTCCCCCGTTCATGCTCTGTCTCTGTCCCCCAAAAAATAAACGTTGAAAAAAAAAATTTTTTTTAAAAAGAAACAGAGAGGAAACAGGCTTTTCTTTTTTTTTTTTTCCTCAACACTGTACTTTTAAATAATAAATATATAGTAAGGAGTTTCATTCTCCTATCCATTTATGTTCATATTTTCCTAAATGATGGTTTAAAACAACAATTTCAGGGGCACCTGGGTGGCTCAGTCAGTTAAGCGTCTGACTTCAGCTCTGATCTCACAACCGGTTTGTGGGTTCGAGCCCCGCATCAGGCTCTATACTGCCAGCTCAGAGCCTGAAGCCTGCTTCAGATTCTGTGTCTCCCTCTCTCTGCCCCTCCCTTGTTTGCGCTCTGTCTCTCTCTCTCTCTCTCTCTCTACTTCAAAAATAAATAAACATTAGAAAAAATTTTTAATAAAATAAAACAATTTCATTTTCAACTGCTAAGACTTAGCAGTTGCCCTATATACTGGTGCTTCTGGCTTTGGAATCCCTGCTCTGAGTGGAACTCTCAGGGGATTTTCAAAGGCTTAGATAACCCCTTTTGGGCAGCACGTCTATGGGGAGCCTTCACTCTCTGTCCTCGGTTTATAGCTGGACAATTACATTACCCTCGCACTACCAGAAAGATGAGCAGAAATTGAGGAAAAACCCCAAGCACACCACGTATGGAAGATTCCATACCCTGGAGCCACTGACAGTACTGGGGGCAACCACTAGACCTTTCTGGAGGCAGGTGCTGCCAGAGTCACTGTCTCGCTGTCCAAAGGGACAACATCACAAATTTTTCCCTTTGGAATCACTGGGGCCTTGACCGAGGCTGTGCTCCTTGAACAGATAACCCTTCCCAGGCACTCACAGGGATCTCCGCGGAAGCTTCCCAAGCTCCCTTGTAGTCTGTTGCCCAGACTGCCGATCGGGCCTGTGCTTCGCCACCGACAGTGGCATCCCTCGATGCCAGCAGGCTGCTCTTGACTCCTTTCAAAGAGAAAAGCCTCAAGAAGTTTTACCTCAACCTCACATACCTTTTATATGCGTGCTCTCCAACTCCCCAAACCAAATAGCCGTTATATAAAAATAACGATTTCCTTCAGTCATAATTATTTCCAGTAGTTTACTGGCTGGACAGGTAATCACGCATTTCTGTATGAGGACATACCCGCTCCCTCCCTGCTTTGCTGAGAGTAGAGAGGTGTCCCGTCCCCACCCCTGCACCATTTTCAGTCTGGCCTTGAGGGACGAGAGAGCGCAGGGCTAATGGTCTCACTGCCTTCTCCTCTGAGCTCTGTCATACACCAACCACGAACCTTGGGCAAGTCTTGGGATCTCCTTGAGCCTTGGTTTCCTTTTCTACACAGCAGGAAGTTTTAATACTTGCCCTGTTGTTGCAGCATTGTTGGATAAAACCAGCTGTGAGGGGGCGCCTGGGTGGCTCAGTCGGGTGAGCGTCCAACTCTTGATTTGGGCCCAGGTCATGGTTTCACGGTTCGCGGGTTTGAGCCCCACTGTCAGTGCAGAGCCTGCTTGGGATTCTCCCTCCCTCTCTCTCGGTCCCTCCCCCCCCCCCAAAATAAACATTGTTTAAAAAACTTGTGAGAGAAGCCAATAAGATAACGTATGAAGGCGCGTTCAAGCTTGCCATACTGCATACGTACGAGGCTCTTCTTCCCGTGATCGATAAGTGTTGCCTGCATGAATTATAACGCGCCATCAACAAGGATGCCTCTGTGTCTGCGGCATCCTTCCAGGGCTCTGAAGGCCAAGTGGAGAAGGGCACAGATGTCTCCTTTCACTGGGTCCCCTTTGTCCCCCTCGTGCATGTAGGTGAAAGGGCTAAAGGGGACAACTCTTCATACTACTCTGATTTCCAGAGGTGTAAAACCTGCATTACAGCGAATCTGGATTTATCGAACAAGGCTGAGCATGGGCATTGACTCTCTCATGCATTGTTTGTGTGAAGTAGTAAGTTAGAAAAATGTATTTTGTTCTTCTCGGTTTAGTCTCGAAATTTTCAAAACACTGTGATTTTTATCCACGTTATTCTGTAACCCATTACTTTATCATATTGGGTGGAAAATGTTAGGCATAACACGTGGTTATAGTTGCGAAGACAAAATAAATTCAGGGTAGTATATAATTCTTTAATCCCTGCTGCCCTTGTGGGCACCATTTGACTCTTTCCTGATTTGCTTGTACTACAGCGATAGCCTTTGTCCTGTCCTGCATTGTGTTCGAAACAGATGAGACGATAATACTTCATGTGGGATACCATAAATCAGGCCAGTAATTTAAACTAAGGACAGCAAGGGGCACCTGAGTGTCTCAGTCAGTTAAGCGTCCAACTCTTGATTTCAGCTCAGGTCGTGATTTCATGGTTCGTGGGTTCGAGCCGCGCCTTGGGCTCTGTGCTGACAGAGCGGAGCCTGCTTGAGATTCTCTCTCTCTCCCTCTCTCTGCCCCTCCCACCCCCTGCGTACACTCACTCGCTCTCTCAAAAATAAATAAAATTTCAAAAGAGAAACTGACACTAGCGGTGGGGACATGGGGAGGTGATGGCAACCTTGCTTGCCCACAGGAGGCAAACACAGAGGACAGCTTTATCTCGATTAAACATTGCCTCCTTGTTGGGATCCCTTTCTCAGTGTGTGCGCTGGGTATGTGGGGGTGTCGGCACTGGCATAGAATTACCCGTGGGCTGGACAGACTAGTGTGTTTAATGACCAGCTTTTTACTCTCTCGCTCACCTCCTAAAACGACCAGATCCAAAGCCCAGAACCTTAGAAATCTTTCACCAAACTTGGTGCATGCCACTCTACGAATACCTGCGGCGAGCCAGAGAAAGTTCGTCCCGCGGAACGAGTTCGTCCCGCAGCTGAGAGGTGCATGAGGATCTTGGAAAGGTTGAAGATCCTGGGCTGATGCATTAACCTATGTATAAAAGAAGCCATAAACATCTTTGCCCACGTCTCTAGGAGGCCACCGTCGAGAGCCTCTTGGCATTTCTGCCACCCTGGTGAAGGTCAGCCCGGCACCTGAGTGTTGTGATCTGGCACGTGTGCTAGGGGCTTGAAGCTTTCCTTAGTACCCTCCGCCGTGCTACCCTCGTTTTCTTGACGTGGCCCAGATGTATGGTGACGCTAGCCTCCCTCCGTTCATCCTCCGCCTGTACCCTTGTAATGTTTGCTATACATTACCGCGTAAAAATCAGCCTTTACCTAAGGATCTTGCGGATTTCTCATAAGAATGGTCTTTATCCAGATGTTCATGTCAGCCCTTGGCACCAACTGCAATATCTAATTCAGAGCGAAAGAAGGGTTGGTGTCAGTATGATGGAGTATTGATTAGGATCATAGCCCCAAGCTTAAGCTGTCAGGACTCTTCTCCCAGCCCTGTGTCACCCTGGACAAGTGACTTAGCCTCCCCGTGTGCCAGTCTCGTCACCAGTGAGCTGGGAAATAATAGAGCCCCTCTCACAGAGCTGTGGGGAGAAGTAACGATCTTGGAATCGTATGAGCACAAAGCAAGCACTCAGTAAGCGGTAGCTGCTAGGATATTTCCATCATCATCATTATCATGTTCATTGGGTTTTATAAGGTCCAAATGCAAATGGGCACTCGTTCTCTATTCTGTTAGTATAGAGGCGTTTAAAAGGACGGGAATGGGGGCACCTTCCTGGGTGGCTCAGTCGGTTAAGGGGTTAAGCGTCCGACTTCGGCTCAGGTCATGGTCTCACAGTTTGTGAGTTCAGGCTCCAGCACAGAGCCTGGAGCCTGCTTCCAATTCTGTATCTCCCTCTTTCTGCCCTTCCCCCACTCATGCTCTCTCTCTCTCTCTCTCAAAAATAAAACATTTAAAAAATTTAAAAAAACAAATGGACGGGAATGGAAGGTGATGGGTGATGCTTCTGAATGTTGCAGCTGAGGCAGAAAAAGGAATGGAGCTTCTGAGCTGCACAAAGGTCCTCAAGTTGAAGGTGCTAGAACGATCAAGGGAACAGTCTTTCATCAAGCAGGAAGAGGGTGTGTATGCCAGCAGGGACAGAGCAAGATCATGGCAGCAGGTCATGTATGTAGACAGGCAGAAAGTATGGATGGTTAGCAAAAAGACTTTCCAGACCCCAGGGTTGACCTTCTATCCCAGCCTATTGTTCATGGAGTGCTGGGTTTTTTTTTTTTTTTTTTTAATATAAAAGCATTTTAAACTCAGCTCTGAAGTGGAATGGATATAATCTTGAGGTATTAATCAAGAAATATCGTCATCTGGGGACCATATGTAACTTTATAAGTATAAAAAAGTGGAGGAAATTTAGGAATTTCACTAATAGTAAAGATATGAGGTCAAGCTGAGGAATAAGCAGTTAAATGGCACAGGAAACTTTGGTGTTTTTAAGTACACTAGAATTCTGTAGTAATCTTTCTTCCTTGTCCAGCCTCCCGCCATCTTGAATGGAAGTTAAATTAAGCCAAGTGAAGAAGCTTCGTTTTTAAATGAAGGATCAAGATGATTTGAGGAGGGTCCTACGACACTAAAGTAGATCTTTTATTTATTTTTTTTATTTTCTTTAATGTTTATTTATTTATTTATTTATTTATTCCCAACGTTTATTTATTTTTGGGACAGAGAGAGACAGAGCATGAATGGGGGAGGGGCAGAGAGAGAGGGAGACACAGAATCAGAAACAGGCTCCAGGCTCTGAGCCATCAGCCCAGAGCCCGACGCGGGGCTCGAACTCACGGACCGCGAGATCGTGACCTGAGCTGAAGTCGGACGCTTAACCGACTGCGCCACCCAGGCGCCCCAATGTTTATTTATTTTTAAGAGGGAGACAGACAGAGTGTCAGCGGGCAAGGGGCAGAGAGAGGGAGACGCAGAATCCGAAGCAGGCTCCAGGCTCTGAACTGTCAGCACAGAGCCTGGCGTGGGGCTTGAACTCGTGAACCGCGAGATGATGATCTGAGCCGAAGTCAGGACGCTTCACCGACTGAGCCACCCAGGCACCCCTGAAGTATATCTTTTAACGAGCTAACATGTTTCCAGTTGAGAGGCCAAAAAGTAAAATGTTTTTTTCTGCTCCCTTTTTTCTTTCACCTTTTTTCTTGAAGAAAGCAACAAGAGAAAACTGAGTTAGCCACACTTCATACCTGCTTGATAGTTTGTCTCTGTTCTTTATAGAAACTCTTCTGCAGTCATGGGAAGTGACAGAGAACGCCCATGTCATATTTTGGACTTGCCCCGTCTTGTCTGTGTGTTTTCAGGAAGCACTAAATATGGAGGGCACTGCACAGAGCAATGACTTTGACCACTTAACGAGACCAGACCAGGCTTCATTGTACTGCAGCTCCCTTTAAACCACAACCTCATGTGTGGGTGTCAGGTTCTTGGCTGGAGTGCCAGCTAAACAGAGCGAGGGTGTCTCATTTAGAGTGGTATATAGATCCTTGGGAAAATAAAACATGGCTGGAAAATTACCGGGAAGACAAATGATCTAATTTAACCCAAACCACTTTTTAAAATACAGACGAACAGAACAATAACAGTGGAAAATTACAGGAACCTAGACTCTTTGAGAGGACTGAAATCCAAGGATGCTGATTATCCATGCCACCGAGAGAAGCTATTCCCACAGGTAGCTTTGCCTACACGTATGCTTCTGAATTTTCCATAGTTTCACAAACACGTACTGTCTGAGGACCCTGGGTTTGAGGAGGATTTTTAAGCTGCATCTGTTGCGACAATTGTGAGTTTGCTTCGGGTCATAAAAGGTGTAACAGGGTCATTGAAGCTATAGACCAAGTCTTTCATGAAAAAGATGAGTCTAGCAAAACAGAATTGTGACCTAGCCCAATGTCCCATTTGTTTTTCTAATCCAGGATGAGGCAAGTGAAGGAAATATCCACCTTACCAAAAGTAAAAAAAAAAAAAGAGTGGTATTTCAGCATTTCATGTAATAATCTCTTGCTATTTTAGGGAATGGTACCAGTTTCTGACTCAACACCCGTTTGTAGAATTTGAAAGCTCTTTCTTTATGAGCAACATGATCATGGGTTTACCATGTGGCCATGCATGTCACTTCTCAGGTCAGGTTCTGACAGGGCCTTGGCACTTCTGGAATCGTGTGGCCTTCTCTCTGGACGCCTTGTTGCCTCTTCAAGCCCCCATCGTTCGAAATTTGGAGATTACTACTCCGGTTACCTGGCTGTGGCACACCCAGCTCTTGGCACGGTTCCTCTCCCGCTTCACCAGGCTGCGGGCAGAGGTTCTTTTGCCCTTTGACTCTAAACTCCTAATCTCCTTCTCATGGCAACTAACTTGTGTTACGGGATTTGACTCTGTAGAGGCACAGTTTGTCCTACATCCCAGATGACATCCACGGGATGTGAAAGAAGGGAGCCGGAAAAAGATCTTTGCTTCAACTTGACACTTAAGAGGCTAATTATGTGGCCCGAGGTTGCCTTCTGTTTATGTCCGTGTGTCTGCAGTTCAGCAGGCCAGCCTCTGTCCGATGCCTACTGGGTGCCCCGTGAGGCATAATAGAAATAACAGGGGAAGGCCTTGCCCATCTCTTGAGAAATGTCAGAACTACAAGGCTGTGTGCAAGCCACGGTCATCAGTCTGCATCTTTTAAGTACGTAGATTCTACCAAAAATAGTTTTTATTTCCCCAGAAACCCAAACCTACAGCTGGAGGGGTTTGTTTGTGACCATGCTAGATGTACAAGTGATGCACGTACAAGTACGTGCAAATAAACATTCGTGTGTTCACCTGTGGATTTTCAGGCGTGTGCTGCGTGTGCTGAATGGATGGAGGAAGACTGGCGGCGACAGGTGAGCCCTGTCCCTGCCTCGAGTAGTCAGGTAAACAGGCAAGTGGTCTGGTAAACAGGCAAGCACAGTCCACACCGATGGGGGAAGTCGTGAGGTCCAGGGGCCGTGCAGGCCGCCGTGGAGCACAGAGGAGAGGGGTAGGCTCCAGGGACAGCTTCCCAGAAAATGTGACTCCTCAACTGATGATAAGTTTACCAGGTGAGTGGGGTGGGACGGGGTAAAGGCGATTCTGTGCAGGGAAAAAAAGCTCGAGCAGAGGCCCTTAGGTGAGAGAGAGCGTGGCATGTCCAGAAAACTACAATCAGTTTAGGCTTCGTGAAATACACAGGGCAAGAGGGAATGCCAAGCAGGATCAGATCATGAATGGCCTTTGTACTTGTTCACTCACTGCCCGGATATTTATTGGATGCTGGCTCACCATGTGCCAGACGCGGTTGCAGACACTTACAGCAATGTTTGTGGACATCGTGGTCTAAGTACAGGGGGCAGCCCTGAAGCACGTCGAGTGCGCATTCAGTAACTCGGATTTTTACGATCTGACCGCAGTGTAGAGGATGGGAGGATGGCTCGGGGCTGGAAGAGCATCGGTGATTTGACGCAAGGCATCGCAGTGGGGCTGGAGAGAACTGGACTGGGGAGCGTGGCTGGGGAAGGAGTAGGGATGGGACCAAGATATCTGTGCAAGTGAGGGATAAAAGGCATCTGGGGAGCTCGCTCCTGCGGCTCCTGGCTGGGAACCCTGGGCGCATGCATTCACACGGGGAGTCTGAGAGGAGGCGGGTCTGTAGGAGCCCACAGAGTCTATAGATGCTGAACTCAAGTTTTGGCAGTGTGGAATGTGAGGTGCCAGGGAGACATTCAGTGGAGATGAGCGGGTTTGGAGCTGAAGAGAAGTCTAAGAAGTCTGGAGGGATGGATCTGAGGATCCTGAGCAGACAGAAAGTGTCTGGGACTGGAGGGGGTGGGAATCACTGAGCAAGAGTGAGAAGAGGTGAGGGGCCTGGACAAACCCCTGGGACACCAATATTGAAGCGACCACAAATGGAAAAGCACCGAGAGAAAAGCTCAGGCAGAAGAGAGAGGAAGAAAACCGGAAACCACAATGCCCTTGAAGCCAAGTGGTGGGGGAGGCATTTCAAAGAGGGAGTGGCACCAGGGTCCGATCCACTGAGGGGTCAGAAGGGTCAGGACAGAAAAGGGCCAGTTTGGTTTGGCAGGAAGAGCGTGTGCAGGGAAGGGGGCAGAAGACAGAAAACAGGACCCAGCAGGTACATTCAACTAACCATTGTTGGTTGACCACTTGTAATATGACCAGACCGTGTTATGACTGTGGTTCTGGGATACGGATAAGGTTCCTGCACCTTTGCAGCTGCTGTTCTAACAGGCTGGGGAGTAAATGGGAAGAACGAAAGTGGAAATGATGAAAGCAGGTAACACTCTTTAGGAGTTGTCTATGAAAGGAAAGCAAGAAAGAAGGTGGTAACTCGAAGAAGCAAGGAGTCAAGAGAGGGCTTATTTTTAAGATGGAAAACACTTATGCGTGCGTAACTGTTGATGGGAAAGAGCCAGTCATGTAGCAAAGGATCAGACAAGCCCAAGAGGAAGATGGGGGCTCCTGTCAAGGTCAGAGGGGACTTAAGTGCAGAGCCCAGGTCGATAGTCCTATAGTCACCCTGGTCAGACTGGCCTTTCCATTGTAACAGGACAGAAATGGTGAGGAAGGGTTTGGGCAGATATGTTTTGTTGAGGTTTGTTTTAGGGAGAGAAGCAGTAAGAAATCTCATTTCTGATGGATTTCATGTTCCAGCTGAAGCAAGAGGTGAGGTTCTCTGCTGAGTAAGAGGAAATGAGGCAGGACAGAGATGCTTAGCAAGGAATCTTGCTGTTCGATTGCCATAAATGACTGCAGGATCGGGGTGAGTTGGTGACTCTCGGTCTGAGAATCTCAGTCTGCAGTATAGAGATGTTTCTGGTCTCTAGAGCCTGAGTTTAAAATGTCAGCATCTTTTTTAGGGTTTAAGGGTCTAAGACTGTTGGTATCAGGGAGATCACATGTGGGATTTGTTAGCCATTTCCCTGGGGGTTGTTTTGTTTTGTTTTCGTGTTTTACTTTTTAATATCCTGTAGTTTTGATAACTTTCTGGGAGGAAAATATCAGGCAACGGAACACCATGAACCTGGCAGGCCCTGGGAAGATACTAAGACACGAAGGAGCCACTGAATGCCTTTTGGACCCAGACCCGTTTTTAAGTCACACATTCCATGTTGCTGAGCGTCCACCGTGCAGAGACCACGGGTCGAAAGTGTGAGGAAGGCCCCGAGCCAGGCCATCTGGGACCAGGACCAGGCTGTGATTGAAAGGCAGCTTTGTACTTACAACGGTTGGAATCCTGTTAGACCTGGCCCTGATCTAAACTGAAGTGTCTTTGCCGTGGAAAGCTCACGAACGTTTAGGAACTTGCCTTTACACAGCAGGTGAACCTCTGTCGTTACGACGGAATTCTGACTCAAGGTCTAGTTCATCCCAAGGCCCACTCAGACACCACTTTAGCTGAACTGCAAGACCATCTTGAAGTCTGCTTGCCAGCCGTGGCACCTAGCTCTTCTTCCCGGTCTTGGCTGGAGATAAGAGAAGCACTCAGAATGCCACGGCCAGAACGGTACCTGTAAGCGAACTAATGCTGAACTGCAGTGTAGTTACAGCACCTGTAGCACATGGAGAGCTTGCCCCCTCCTGGTTGTGTTTAAATTGATTTCTGGAGTGCTCCAGGGCTGACTCTTGGACCCCTCTTTATCTATAGGCTATCTGGATTATTTCGTTCAGAGTCCTGCCTTTAAATACCGTCCGTAACTGACGGCCTCCAAATGAGGGTCCACAGGCCAGATGTCTGCCGTAGACTCCAGACTCACCTAGCCAGCATCCTTGCCTGATTTGTCCATTTGGAATTCTAATGGGCATCTCCAATCCAACGGGGGGACACCCAGATGGAGCTCTTGCTTTTCCTTCCCCAACCTTCCCGCCTCCCCAGTCTCTTCATCTCAGGAAACAGGTGCACCACAGGACCAGTGGCTCAAGCCAAAAAACTCAGTGGTCGGCTTTGATTTCTCCCTTGTCCTCATGCCCACCTGGTGGTCCCTCACTAGATCCGTTTGTTTTATCTCCAGAAAGCTCTCAAGTCAGTCTGCTTCTCCCATTTCCACTATCCCGCCCTGGCCTGAGCCATCGCTGTCTCTTATTTGGATTACCACGGACTCTTGGCTTTGAACTTCTGCCCTTCCCTCTCCAGTCCACCCTCATCCGCATAGCCAGCCTGAGCCTCTGTCCTCCCTCTGCTCAGACCCCGTAATGGCTTCCCACTGCTCTTAGAACAAAACACCTGTTCCTCGCCATGACCTGGAATGACATCAGCGTTGCCTAATTTCCCAAACTCCCTGTATCCCCCTCCCCACCACTCTTACTGGCCTCCTTTCTGTTCCCTAAAACACCTTCCTCCAGCTCTGCATCTAGCTGGTTCGTTCTTATTCTTCGGCCTCCATTTGTCACCTCCTTGGAGGGGTTTCCTTGTCTGGTCCTTCTCAGTAAGCTTCTCCTAGGAGTCCTAGTTCATTAGCATGCTTTGTTTCTTCAGTACCTAGCCCAGTAAAGGCTTGTACTGCTTTTATATGTTTTACTTCATTCTTTTTTTTTTTTAAGTTTATTTATTTTGGAGGTGGGGGAGGGGCAGAGAGAAAGAATCCCAAGCAGGCTCCTTGCTGTCAGCACAGAGCCCCATGAACTTGAACTCATGAACCGTGAGATCATGATCTGAGCCAAAAGCAAGAGTTGGACGCTTAACTGAGCCACCCAGGAGCCCCTCGTTTTACTTCATTCTTTCAGTTACCGAGATTACCTATCATGTGATCCCCTCATGGGGCATGTCTGGGGATGTATAGTGAGCCAGAGAAAGTTCTCTGTGCCCTGGAGCTTACATTCAAATGGAGAAGATAGTAAGACAGATAAAAAGCAAATAAATTATATAATGTCAGGTAAGGAATGTGCTATGAAGAAAAACAGGGTAAGCAAATTGAGACAGGTGAAGCCAACAGCAGGCGGTGGAAGGATAGAGAAGGATGAATTACTGGCAAGAACGCATCACAAGTAAGTGGGCAGTGGGTATTTCATTCAAATCGGTGTTGAAGAAATAAACTATTTTCGAGAAAGTGAATTTTGAGCCGTATCTCACTGCCTAAGTTCCAGGAGGATTAAAAGGTAAGTGTACAAATGAAACCATCAACCAGAGTAACATTCTAGTCACTCTAGTTACCCAACCTCTGGATGGGTAAGAATGGCCAAGTCCAAAAGTATGGGAAGAAACTCCATGAAATGATTGACGGACTCCATATAACTCATTATCTGGGGTATCAAAAGAAAATCAGGAAGTTAGGATGTGAACAAATTGAGGGAAATACTTGAGATAAATGGGAACCATAAAAAGGCTAATGATAGGAATAGAGCACATGCCCTCAACTGTAAAGTTCTCTTTTCCTTGTGTTTTCATGTTTCTTGAAATTAGAATGTTTTTCATTCTCTGTGTACGTTTAATGTGGTCATGAAAAATGTTGAGTCAGTGGTATATCTTACAAGTAATAGCATCTTATCATCAAAATGCAATTTTTTTAAGTTCATAAAAATTCATAGGAACATTAAAGTTCCTAGTAGAAAATGCTTCATTCATTGAACAGCCATCTGAGAGTTTATGATGTCGTGAGGGGGCAGGTAGAGAGTGGTAAACAAAATAGACAAGTGTGAAGTGTGTCCTCTAGGCCAGTCACCGCCTGGTGTCCTCTACACCACTTACATCCAAACTAAGATCAGCCGGGTCGTTTCGGCGAGAGTAAGTACCTTGGCCATTGCCACTCAGTAGTTAAGTGATACAAGCACGTCCAGCTCGAAGTCTGTGCGGCTCTAAACCCTGTGCGCTTTCCTCAAATTACTGTGATTGTTGACCTAAGTGGGGTGTTCACACTCAATCTTGCTGACAGAGCTGTTGTCCCCTGTGCCCTCCCTGCCTGTCACCTCCTCAACCCTAGATTTAGGACTCTGTCAAGGAACTGTTGGCGGCAATAGAAAGCGCGACAGTGGGCGCCCCAGCCAGGGCTGATGTCTTTTTAGCAAAGAATGAAGCCTTGCCGGGGCGCCTGGGTGGCTCAGTCGGTTAAGCGTCCAACTTCGGCTCAGGTCATGATCTCGTGGTTCGTGAGTTTGAGCCCCATGTCTGGCTCTGTGCTGACAGCTCAGAGCCTGGAGCCTGCTTCGGATTCTGTGTCTCCCTCTCTCTGCCCCTTTCCCACTCGCGCACTGTCTCTCGCTCGGAAAAATAAATAAACGGTAAAAAAAAAAATTGAAAACAGAATAAGATTTTGCCAACAAGACACATTAAAAAAAAAAGTCTAAGTCTACATTATTTACATGCCCTCCTGTATGCTTTTTAAACTTGTGCTAAATAATATATATCGTTTAAATGTCAACGAACATTTTTAGCAATAAAACAATGAACAATTCCCAGCCATAGATTTTGGGAAGGACGGGAAGAAAAAAGAATAAGCTGTACGCTGGTCTCAAAGTCTGAGGGAAACATAATGAGAGCTATCCCAAGTTGGGGGGTCTCTGGAAGCAGAACTCACGCTGGGGAATTCTTGTGCGAGTGATTTGTTGGGCGAGCACTCTCGGGGAGAGGGGAGGAGAGCCATGGGGGGAGGGGAGAGAAGGTAAGCAAGGAGGTTGTCTCCACTGGAGACCAGCTTCCACCCGACCCCACAGGGAGCTCTGGTGTATGATTTCTATCCAGAGCAACCCCACCCTGCGGCAGGGGACCTGATCTTTTCATACCCCTGTGTCAGCCAGCCATTGTCTGCGTGCCACCTGGGGCTCCAGTGTGGCTCCTCTAACCCAAAGTGGCTGGGGGATGGGGCGCCTGGGTGGCGCAGTCGGTTAAGCATCCGACTTCAGCCAGGTCATGATCTCGCGGTCCGTGAGTTCGAGCCCCGCGTCGGGCTCTGGGCTGATGGCTCAGAGCCTGGAGCCTGTTTCCGATTCTGTGTCTCCCTCTCTCTCTGCCCCTCCCCCGTTCATGCTCTGTCTCTCTCTGTCCCAAAAATAAATAAACGTTGAAAAAAAAAAAAAAAAAACAACAACAACAACAAAGTGGCTGGGGGCAATTTTCCCTGAGGGGGAGGCAGCTTTGAGCCATTAATGGCCAACTTCCTGCACCTAGGGACAGGTGCACTACCCAGTAGAGGGTCTGAGTAGGACACACAACAGCATCCACTGCAGAAATCCAAAAAAAGTTTAATTTGGGAGATCAGCGAGTGATAGATTGTGACACATAACAGGACCCTCTGACTAGATGTGCTATTAAACACAGGATTTGTTATCAAGGAACTTCTTGATTTTTATGTTGGGTTAGGGTATTAAAGTATTACATCAGCTTTGCTAGAAGGGAAATTTTTTCTAAGGAAGGCATCATGGCAGGTATGTTCCACAAAGGCTAAGAAGGTTTTTATGGAAAATTTTAAGGTATTATTGGGGGAAAAAAGGAAAAGAGGATTAGGCATATAACTGGAAACAGGTTTCAAAAACTAGCTTATATGATACCAACCTTGTCAGAAGAATGACACTGAATTCCTACAGCAAATAGATATTTTTCTTCTAGATTTTTCTAAAACTATTTTACACGTTGGTATTTTCCTATAAATACCTTTTTTTTTTTTTTTTTTTTTTTTTTGCTAACAGTGCTTTGCATAGAATGTTCAACTATATGACGATGGATACGTGTCATATGTGTGTGTGTGTGTGTGTGTGTGTGTGTGTACACAGCATTAGACAAATATATTTGTCAAAACCCCTAGCATGTACAGTCCAAGAGTGAACTCTAATGTAGACTATGGGCTTTGAGTGATAATGATGCATCGTTGGAGGTTCATGGATGGTACTGTGAACTTAAAACTGCTCTAAAAAATAAAGTCTATTGTTTTGTGCTGATCTCAGCCTATCGATAGTAATGCCAGGGGCTAGAAATGCCTTGAAGGCACTCACCTGGGTCCCACTGAACCTCCTCTCCCCCTTTCAAAATCAGCATTACCACTGGGCCCACCCTTGTGGATCTTATTATGATTGCCAGACGCCCTTGAGCAACAACCACCAGGAAACTTTGAAAATATAAAGGTTTATTCCTTACAAGACCCAGAAATTGCACAGCACACCTGAGGCTATCCAGTGAGGTCAAGATGTTGTGGGGGGAGAGGGGGAGCGTGCCGACATCCATGGGCCTGGGATTCTGCTTTTATTGGGGTCAAGCGAGGGGATCCAGGGTTTCACGGGCTTGTTCTTTATTGGTGAATTTAAGACATAAGAGCAGGAATTTAAAGCATGGGGAAGAGAAATGACAAGTGGCCCAAATGGTCAGTTATGAAATCAACTAAGATCTCTGAAACCGAAGAGCCTTAGCGGTGGGGAAGGTGGTCTGGTTCTTTATCTATTCCTGTGGCTGGCAGTGTGTTTATTCAAGATAGTTTTCTTGGAAGTGGACGATGCCTCTTTGAAAGAGCTGTCTGGGCAATCGAAGCTTACTGTGCATGCTTTTACTACATCTGTTTCTATATGTATAAAACTACACAGCTGACTCTCCTGCTTAACATTTCCTGTTCCTAAAGAGCAGGTGATGTCCTGGGGACATTTTTAAAAAATTTTCTCTCCACCTAGGGACGCCTGGGTGCCTCAGTCAGGTGAGCATCAGACTTAGGCTCAGGTCATGATCTCACGGATCGTGTGTTTGAGCCCCACATCGGGCCCTGTGCTGACAGCTCAGAGCCTGAAACCTTCTTCAGATTCTGTGTCTCCCTCTCTCTCTGCCCCATCCCCATTTGTGTGCGTGCTCTCTCTCTCTTCTCTCTCAAAAATAAAGAGGTACACGTTTAAAAATAAGTAATAAATAAACAATAAAAAATTCTCCCCGCCTAGACATCCATTCCCAGCATCTCTGGTGTAATTTGTCTAGCAGGTGGGAAAGTAAGTTTGGAAATGCCATGCTGACGAGGCCACTGGTACCTCAGAGGGTCCATCATGGAGGATGGTTAACATGATCAGAATATTCTGTGACCACAACTTCTTGAGCAAGCAATATCCAAAACCAGGGTATTTGGTTTAAAGGTTTTCTTATATTTGTTTGCACAGAGTTCAGGAACACATTCCAAGCTCAAATACAATAAGAATCGGGTAAATAGCATCCATCAAGGATATAATCTGTTCCTTCAATACTTTTGTTCATAACATAGAATTCGCTCTGTTCAAGGAAGGATACCTCCATAACACGTAGACGGCTTTTCAGGTTATGGGTGCACATGCACGCATGCATGGTCACGCACACGCGGGCATGCGCACACACCCCTTCCTTAAAGAAGAAAAGAAACCATCACCCACCCCCCTACAAAGAGGCTGACCCATTTCCAGAATGCCTGTCGCCGTCATTGAGATTCAGCCTATAAGTAAAATGTAACCTGTTGAGGTTTTAGCCAAAACTTCTTAGAATCATCTTCTGATATTAACATAAAAAGCTTATTGGGTTTTTCTCTCTGACTTTAACCCCACCGGGCAGGGATCTCCCCTACAAGAAGGTATTTCAAACCAAAGCTAATAGGGATGAAAATGAAAACTAATAACCGTGATCAAATTACAGTGAGGTTTACCCCGTAAGCTGCTTAGCGTTTCTATAGAAACGTATCTGCCAAGTTTCGTCTTGGAAGTACGATTCCTGGGAGATGGGACCACATCTCTCACGTGGGTTGTCTTTCCCCCTCCACAGGCCTTGAACCGGGGCATTGCTGCTGTTAAGGAAGATGCGGTGGAAATGCTGGCCAGCTACGGGCTGGCGTACTCACTCATGAAGTTCTTCACGGGTCCCATGAGTGACTTTAAAAACGTGGGCCTGGTGTTTGTGAACAGCAAGCGAGACAGGACCAAGGCTGTCCTGTGCATGGTCGTGGCCGGTGCCATCGCCGCCGTCTTCCACACCCTGATAGGTAAGGCTGCCGACCGCCCTGTCGTCTGTTGTTCCTTTCCATCCATTCGAACATTCGCGATTTCTTTGGCAATTACCAAACATTTGTCATGAAAAGTTTCAAGGGCTGAAAGGAATGGAGTTTGTGTTCCTAGCGCAAGAAAAGAAAATGTGTTTTCTCTGGGAAGCCCTCGTTGTAATTCCTTGACTCCCAAGCCCTGGGTCAGAGAGCAGGTCATTTCTGTCAGTTCAACGAAATGGCCTGTGCTTCCTGAGAGAGACACGTTACTACAGAGACTCAACCTTCAACAGAAAAATAGAACGGTTGTTATGTAGGATTAATGCTCATCGGCAGTGAGAACAAATGAGATTGTTTAACGTATTAAAATTAACTTATTTGAGGACCTCGTTATTCTATCATATTCAAAGACAAGACTAAATACTGTGGCTTAACATTCTTTCCATGAAAAAAGGCCGCATCATACATATAGCGACTAGCGTGCGGGTTTCACCGAGACCTTGGAAAAGCACTTGCTTGGGAGGCCCAGTCCTGCTTCTGCCTTCTTGGTGGTGATAAAATTCTAAGAGCATGACTTCCGAGCTCCTCCTCGGCTTTTAAAACAGCTCAGCTTAGGAGGCATAAAAACTGAGTGGCACATGTATTGAGCCCAGTTGCCTAAAACCCGTGAATAACAGCTCGTAAACCCATTGTGTGCCTTCAAAACAGCACTGGCTCTATGAGAATCATGAATGTCAGTGGTGAATAAAGGAGCCAGAAGATTAACCCAAACCCTTCACCTTGTATTCAGATGGCAGCTAATGTTTACTTACATGACTGTGAAAGTAAAGGGTGGGAGGCCTTTTGGGTTTTCCTTTTGAATGTAGTCCAGAGGCTTGTGTTGAGAGCAGTGTGAGACAATGGGAAGGTGCTGCTAGGGGCCGGGTGTTCAGCCAAAGTGTTGGTATTGACCATTTAATTTGGGCTGGGGGCTTCAGGGCCTGGGGTTGGGCGGAGGAGATGCTCTTTTTCCTTCAGCTCAGGCCCTGAATACTAACTCGTGGACTGTGCTTTGAAGAAAGCTTCGGCAGCTAGATTTGATCTGGACCATTTTCGAAGATGGCGTATGCCTTTGAGAAAATTCCATACAGGAAATGAGTAGGTCTAGGGGCACCTGGGTCTGCTGAGCATCCGGCTCTCGATTTCGGGTCAGGTTAGGATCTCACAGTTCATGAGTTGAGTTCGAGCCCCACGTCGGGCTCTGCGCTGACGGTGCGGAGCCTGCTTGGGACTCTCTCCCTCTCTATCTGCCCCTCTCTGCTTCCTAAAATAAAAACAAGTAAGACAGAGAGAAATAAATAGGTCTGGATAAATTTTTGTTTCAATGGGTAAATCAGTTCCCTTTTGCTACCAGTTTTTATTTGGGTTTCTGAATAACTCTAACATTCCCTGTTTTTGTCATAGCTGAACAAGACTTCGGTACTAAAAGCTAATTACTAGCCGTCAGTTGTCATGGAAGAAAAAAGCTGAGTGTCCTGTGTTATCGAAACTGTTATGAGGAACAAGGGATCATTGACATAAAAATCAGCCTCATTTTTCAAATGCAACCTAAAATTTTCAATTTTAAAATCGATAAAAATCTTAGATTTGAATCAGAATGGTTCCGCATCCCAGATGTATTTAACGATTGTTTTGCGTAGACACTTGGAATTTTGTTGGACTGACAGACTTCGAAGTCTAGAGGATCCACCGGCCCAGGAGTTCCAGTCTATTCTGTGTGCCCCAGAGCCTGGCTCTAGATGTCCACATTGCAGAAGGCTTGGGAGTATTTCTAGCTTCTTTGTTAGAAGTTGCCAATAAGTGTCTCATTTTAGCTAAATTGTAGCCACTACTGTTGTCATGGGCTCATGGATGAGACATCACTTTTTTAAATTGCAGGGCGTGGGATTTGCCACACCAAACCTTAATTTAGGCCAGTGGTCAGGGTGTAGGTGTTTTCCACCTCCCCCTCTTAATTAATCTATAAAAGAGAGGAAAACTTGCTGACCGTGTATGTGGGTTCATTGGAGTCCTAGTTAATTTCACGTGCGTGAAGTTAGATTTGCCTGACCTCCTAATTCCCACCGACGGAGACACCACTGCTGTGGATGTTTTATTTCCTTATGCATCTATTCTCAACAGTGCCCTGGAAGGCGTCTTGCGTGTTCCAGCCTGGGCAGTCAGCAGAGCTCAGGGGAACAAGTTCCTATGCTCCTACGGGGAGCAATTGAAGTAACTTCTAGAGTGGTTCCATTTGTCAGTCTTCCCTCTCGGCAAGCTTCTCCATTATTCATGGATTATAGACCAGCCCTGTAAAGGTAAAAGGGTACAACTTGATATAATTTAAACCAGCAAGGGTGCTAGAAATGGACAGTTTCAGCACAGTCACGAAGTGTATCACGAGGTAACAAACCACCCCAATACTCAGTGACTCAAAACAGCATTTATTCTTGGCTCACCAGACCATGGGCCATCTGGGTGGTTCTTTTGGACTTGGTGGCTCATGCCTTTGTGGTCAGTGGAGACTCAGGCGGAGGCTCTGCTGATCTTGGTGGGCTCACTGGGGGACGTCAGCCAATAGTAGGCTGGTCCAGATGGCCTCCGATGGGACAGCTGAGCCCTCTTCCACCAGCCTGAGCTTGTGTGCACAGCTGTGGCGATACCCCAAGTGAGGAGATAGAGACCCACAAGGCCTTTTGAGGCCAAGAATTGGAAGGGGCACCGTCACGGCCCCTGCGCGTGACTGGCCAAGGCAAATCCCAGGCCAGCCCACGTTCAAAGGGGTAGGGAATATAGACTCCCACTTTTCACCGGAGGAACTACAAAATCACATAGCAGATAAGGGATATAAGGAGGAGAGAAGAATCAGGGACATTTTGCAATCAGTCTCCCCCGAACAGTTCTTTGGGAGATGGTGGATTCATGCATTTATTCAATCAACATGTATTGAACACCTACAGTGGGCTAGATCCTGGGCATTCAGATATGAATAAG
This sequence comes from Leopardus geoffroyi, assembly GCF_018350155.1. Taxonomy (NCBI): domain Eukaryota; kingdom Metazoa; phylum Chordata; class Mammalia; order Carnivora; family Felidae; genus Leopardus; species Leopardus geoffroyi. Next base: position 227,533,792 of record NC_059326.1, read on the forward strand.
GCATGTTCTTTAGAGAGAAGCAAGATATCGTACAGTAAATTATTACAAATTCCACTCCACGGAGTCTTGATACCAATGAGATAGAATTCATGTTCTTGTGTTAAGATTTCACATTTACTGTACTGACTTTATGCACGGGTTTATGATACATCTCTAAGGCCTGAGCAGTGTTTGTACCTCCCACGCCCACATCTTTCAGGTAAATGTTGCACAGTGCAGATTCTAGAGGGCTGTGTCCTATGTCCCTGTTCCAGCCCCCACGTAGGTAACCAGCCTCTTCACAGTGGAGTTAGCTGGCATAGTGCCTGATGCATATGTCATTCACCCGCATGTGTTGAGGTGACTTAAATACTGGCCATACAAGCACACACTTTGAAATGATTCATTAGAAGCACAGGGGTCAAGTTACCTGCCGTGTGAAAAGCCTAGTAAATAGAGAACCTAGCAACCTAATCAGTACAAGTAAGACTTTTAAGCATGGGAACTTGGGAATTTGAATGATAATACGGGTTCTCAAATTTGCCTCTTGGAAATACACATATTGTCCTGTTACTTGATTGGGAGGAGGGCTGTCTCCTCAGTTCCCATGGGAAAATCTAGGTATATAGACTTGTTTGGATTAATATTAATATTTCGTGGCATTTTGCAACAAGTGCTAGTTAAGTCTTGGATGAATAAGCTTGAAGAGCCACTGATTCTCGACAGGGGTCCATCACGCTGGTGGGCCGAGGGCAGGAGAGCTAGGGATCTGAATGACCCTTCCGGTTTCTTCTTGTTTGGGTGGGGTCAAAAGCTGCCTGCCTATAAAAGGGCCAAGGCCAAGTCCTTCTGCTGCAGCCACCCCATGAAATCTGTTTACATCTCTTCAAAAGCCTTGTTGAATTCTTCCTTTTAACGTTCTGCTCTTCATCAGGAGTATGAGCTGTTTCAGAACAATCCAGGTAGGGCAGTTTATAGAAGCTGAGGGGTAGGAAAGGTGAAGGCGGCCAGCCTGGTAATTACGGACTCTATGCAAAGCACTTGAAACAAATTACCCCCAGCGGACAACTCCAGCCAGGAACAGCTCAGGGGCACAGGAGGGAGGGAGGGGGAATTGGGTGAAAAACAGCTGCTGGGATTTTTATATTCCCAACTCACAGGGTGGAAACAACAGCCTTTGTAGTTACAATCAGACTCTTCTCTGTGTGGGGGAGGAGGAGGAGGAGAGGTAAGAAGTAGCCGAAGGAGGAGAAGTAAAAAGAAGCCAAAGGGGCCTCCAGCCCCTAGGTCCCAAAGTCCCCTGGAGCCTGGAGGCTGGGAGGGAGGAGCCCAGCACCAGCTGCCAGCTGAGAAAAGCAAGGGAGTGGGAGGGGCAGAGAGGCCTGGTCCTGGCAGAGGCAGAAAGCCTGGCAACTGAGCTCACCACCCAGCCGTCCTTCTGTCCACTCTCCATTGTCCTGCATCAAGGCACTATTTTTGATACTTTCGTTGAAGGAGTCTAATAGGGGGGCGCCTGGGTGGCCCAGTCTGTGAAGGGTCCGAGTCCGGCTCAGGTCATCATCTCACAGTTCATGGGTTCGATCCCCGCATCTGACTCCATGCCGACGGCACAGAGCCTGCCTGGGATCTTCTCCCTCTCTTTGTCCCTCCCTCATTCTCTCTCTCTCAAAAATAAATAAACATTATAAATTAAAAAATAAATAAATACCTAATAGATACCTTTAGATCAACGTACAGAAGGTGGAGAAGCTGATTTATATTGATCTCTGCCCCCGGGGCCTCCTCCCAAGTGCTCAAACTCACAGGTCCCAGGGAGGAAAAGAATTCTGGCTCCCGTTTTCCTGGAGGCCGCCCGTGTGACTCTGCTAGGGCCGTCCTAACAATGCAGCACAGACCGGGAGGCCAAGACCACAGAAACGCACGGTCTCCCAGTTCACGAGGCTGCACGATGAAGCCGGCAGTACGGTTGCTCCCTTCTGGGACTCTCTCCTGGCCTCCGTGGTTTGAGGGCGACCTGGGGCTTCCTGCAGCTGCAGGGACATCACTCCCATCTCCAGCTTCACGTCTGCGTGGCGCTCCCCCTGTGCGCGTCCACCTCTGGGTCCACATTTCCCCGTTTTAGAAGGACCCCAGGCATACTGTGTTGGGAGCCCCCCCCCCCCCCGCTCCTGTGTGACCTCATCTTACCAAATTATATCTGCGGTGGCCCTGTTGCCAATCAGGTCCCGTTGTGCCGTCCTGGGGAGGGGACTCCACATACGAATTCAAGGGGACACGCAGCTCTGCCCACACCCCCCCCCCCACTCTGGATCTCAGCCTTCCCCGGTTTCAGAGTCCAGTCAAGTGCACTCTGGCATTGTCTGTGGGCTCTAACCTTTACCCCAGAATGTCAGCCCCGTGAGCTATTCATAGCCGCCCGGCGCCTGCCGCTGGCACTGCATTGCTCTGCTCACCCAGCCCAGCTGTCCTCACCCGCCAGGAGGGGACACTCTGCAGGCAGGGGCTGGGTCGCCTCCTGGTAGGTCCCAGCACAGTGGTCGATTCCCGACCGAATGAAACAAACATACAAATAAACAGCAGGAAAAATGAACTCCGAGACAAAACTTCTAAGTTTCGGCGCCCCGAGTAAGCCATTCATTCCTGTGAGCAAGGGACATCTTCATCCTGGCCTTGTGTTTCCGTCTGTCTTGCCGTCCCACGTCTGAGGGCGCGGCTGGCCTGACTGCCGCCAAGGCAGGCTGGCCGGCTCCCTCCCCGCCCCTCCCCTGAGCCTTCCTGAGTCAGACCAAGCCCTCTCTAGCCTGCTGGTCTAATCTGTGTGCCTTCTGATCCCAATTTGGAGAAGATAGCGCCCCCTTCCCTCCTTGTCCCATCTTCCCGAGTCTTTTCTCTTTCTGCCCCTGGACACCTGCCTCTTGGAATGCCTTCTTGCTGCCTCAGTGTCTCTGCTGGCCCCACCATGCTCCACACCTGATGTGTTTGCTCACCTGGCAGCTCACCAGTTGGTTTTCACCTCTGACCCCCCACCCTTGGAGGGCTTCAACCTCTCCTCCTGCACTGCCCCCCCATCCCACCTTGCGCTCCGGATGTCTTAACCATCCCACCCCCCTACCCCTTAAAATCACTTACGTGCACCTCTCCCCCCTCTGGGATTCCCATTTGCGCATCTGAACATCCTCGATATCGTCCCAAAGACCTGGCTGACTTCAAAATTCCCGTGATTCAAGCCTCATCCTGAAAAAGGATGGAGGGCTATTTGTTAACGATCAGCTTCTTCTTATTATCAGTTAATATGGTTATAAGTCATCGCCCAAACTTTGAAGGGGGGGAGGGATCTTACTATTTCACGTAAAATGAGACTCTGTCTGCATTCTATCTCCTTTCTGATTTCACAGCAGCTTCTGTACTTGTCCATATGCATTAATATTCATATTTTTTAATGAAAACAGCAGGAAGACTGTTATTAAAGCTCCATGTAAAATACAATGAAAAACACAATTAGTATCTTCCTCTATAGTCTAAACATGTATCAATAAGGTAAACATAGCTTACTAATTTATTTAATCTTTGCTAACAACCCCTGTCAGAATGCCTAGCCAATACATTCAACTCTTTCTTCCTTTATGCCTATTTGGCAGCTATGAATTCATTCAGCCGGTATTGGCTCAGTGCCCACATGCTCCTCCCAAAGGATGAAACAAAAAGAATGGCAAGCCGTGAAAAGCTAGGTTTACATTTTTTATTGAAGAGGCATATTCACAACTGGGCATTTTCTCTTAGTAAATAAGTAACACTCTATATAAATACGTAGCCTCGGAGCAATCCATCATGCATCCGAATATAGGTGAATATAATGCTTACACAGTATTAAAATAACAGAAACAACTTAAGTGTGTACTAATAGGAGACTGAGTAAGTTGATGCTAAGTAAACCTGCAAAAAGGAACCCATTGCAACCACCTAAGTATGGAAGCGTATCACGGAAAGCTGTTCATGGTTTACAAAAGAGTGTATATATAGTATGATCTCATTTTTATGTTAAAACACATATGCATAGCCCACACACATGCCCACCACACACACACATAAAAGAACTGGGCAGTTGGAATCCAGAGCCTTAACCGTGACCCCCCCCCCCCCCCGGGTAGGGGGATGAGATAGTAGACGTTTTTGTTTTGTTTTTTTCCTCGTTGCTCATCTGCATTTTATAATTTTTCTACAAAAAAACAAATGTTCCATTTGACGTTGTTTGGCATCTTCAAGATGAAAAGCTTGCAAAGGTAACTTTTTCTAACATTGCCATGTGTCTTTTTTGGCCCCTTGCAGCTTATAGTGACTTAGGTTACTACATTATCAATAAACTGCATCATGTGGACGAGTCCGTGGGGAACAAAACGAGAAGGGCCTTCCTGTATCTTGCTGCCTTCCCTTTTATGGATGCCATGGTGAGTAATCAATCGTTGGCTCTTTTTAAAAAATAACTATGGTGTACGTAACATACAATTTACCCTTTTAGCCGTTCTTACGTACACGGTCCGATGGTGTGAGGTAACTTCACATTGCCGTGAACCTCCAGAGCTCCTATTGTCTCGTGAAACTGACTCTGTCCCCATTAGACCCTAACTTCCCATTCTCCCGTCCCCTCAGCCCCTAGCACCACTGTCCTACCGTCTGTGTGGATCGGACCATTCCAGGGATTTCATACGAGTGGACTGAGACAGTATGGCTGGCTGGTTCACCTAACTTCGCATGTCTTCAGGGTTCACCCACGTCGTGGCGCACGTCGCAATGTCCTTTACAAGGACCACGTTTTGTTCATCCATTCATCCATCAGTGGACACCTGGGTCGCTGTTTTGATAGTGCTGTTGTGAACATGGATGCACAAGTACCTCTTTGAGTTTTCTGCTTTAATCCTTTTGGGTATATAGTCAGAAGTAAAATTGACAGATTACGTAATATGTAATCATTCTATTTTTAATTTTTGAGGGACCCTCATACTGATTTCCATATCAGCTATACCATTTTACATCCCCACCAGCCGTGTAGAAGGGTTCCAGTGGACCGTTGACTTTTTACCAGTGCATCCTGTCCATTTGTTTTGTTATGAGAATTGTCTGTATTTGTCAGAAGTTCTGGCAGGAGGCCAGAGATCCTACTTGAAAATTTGATTTAACTATAAAGATCTTTTCTGATATATTCAGGATCAAAGGATCAGGACAGCTTTCTGATAAACTTGCCATTGGTGTGGCTTAACCACCCAAATCTTTTTAGAATAAGAATCTCTTGAATATATTGATAGGATTTCATTACTTTAATAGCCAGCTTTATACATTACGAAGGGCAGCTCCCTTCCATAGATTAAATCCTTTGTCATGATACTAAAGAGTGCTCAGAGAATGCTTTTTTTCTATTCCTCAGTAGTATAGGTATAAAAGAGACTTAGCCAAAAAAAAAAAAAAAAAATCTATATATCTATATATAGATATAGATAGCTCCAATAATATTCAATGATGGAAAATAAACCCCTTCTTTGGGCTCCATTTTAAATTACTTTTAGGAGTAGACTTAAAAATATTAATACGGGGGAAAATATGTTAATATGGGGGCGCCTGGGTGGCTCAGTGGTTTGAGCGTCCCACTCTTGATTTCGGCTCAGGTCATGATCCCAAGGTCGTGGGGTCAAGCCCCATGCCAGTGTCCGTGCTGAGCATGGAACCTGCTTGGGATTCTCTTTCTTTCTCTCTCTAAAATAATGTATATGTTAATCTGTACAATTTTTCACCACCCTTCACCCCAAGTTTTATGTAGTGTAGACGCATGAGGTGAGTGGGCATCTGCCTGGAGGCGAGGCCACCGCCCCACATCCTTGGCGAGATGACACAAGGCCAATTGCCCGTGGTCCTTCTTCTCGAGTGTTATCAGGAGTGTCAAACTGCCTGTAGTTAAGTTGCTGATGCAGCCTCACTGAATGGCACGTTACCCCCGCCCCCCCCCCCCAAAAAAAAAGAAAGAAAGAGAAAAGGCACAGGGGCGGGATTTCCTAAAACCAGATTCCCCATGGTGTCCACGCAGGCCTAAGGAGGCACCACAGCGCTTTAAGTCAGAGAACTGAATGATGTGACCTTTACCACATCCGAAGTAAAAGCCCAGCTTCCCAGACAGAATCTGTGATACTGCTCTAATGCCCACCCACCATCTGTACGGGGACTCTGTAAACACGGAGAAGAATTACGGTTACACAGTGACTTCAGGGACTCGGGACTAAAAGCGAATCACAGACTCTTACATGCCCCGTGTTCCATTTTCCTTCAGGTGTATTTATTTGCCATGAGAGAGTTTCTAAAACTCAGTATGACACCAGAGCTTTGGTGATCAACACCCTTTACTTCTGTGTTTCGTTTATCAACTGCCCCCCCCCCAAAGACCCAGCAGTAGGAGACTGCTAATAAAAGAACAAAATGGTGAGCACTTATAAAGAGCCAGGTGATCCCTCCCCAAGCTCCCCCCCCCACACACCCATACCTGCACCGTGGCCCTGGTATATTGGTTGGAGAGATAATATTTGAAAGCCACAAAGCTTACCATCCAGATGGCTTTGGTCAACAGAGAGAGCCCACAAGCCACTATTTGCAAACGTTATCGACGGTTTGCATTTCTTTCCACGTCTGGCACCTCGGGACCTGTGAGCTGAGGGAGGATGAGCTGCTCTGTGCGGCCCCGACACAGACCTAGGGGAATAAACTGTATTTGTCCGATTGGGTTTAGTTCACATGAAATGTGATTTCTATGTCAGTCCGCATCGGCCTTTACAGGTTAGAGGGATCATCTTCCAACAGATCCTGCCTTGAACTCCCGGCCTCCAAACTCACCTTTCCCTGGGCTTTCCATGGTCTGCTCCCCGCAGAGGCCCTTCCTCGTAATTGCCCTCAAAAGCAAGGTGTCAGATCAGATCCTGCCCTGGCTTGAAAAGAAGTCGAAGAAGAGCCCTCATTAGAGCCCTATTCAGCTGATGAGAACCCATAATGACTGTAATAACTTAGAACCAACCTGGAGCCCTCATTACAACATGCTTCGTGTAAGGAGAACGCTTCTGCCTTGGCACTCCGACCGCCCCAGAGAGGGAGAGACGGCGTTTCCTCCGTTCCTGGTAGCCACCCAGCTTTCCTGCCAGGCACGTGGACCTAATGAGTACACTGGCCTGCGTATAATCTGTCCTAAATAAATACTGTGCAGTCACGGATGCCGCTTAAAAAAAAATCTTGTGTGCACCTAGCCATCAGGCCAAGTTCCAGTCATTTGACCAACTGAAAATTTGTCCTGTGCTCCTAAGGTGTCGGGGGGTACAAAGCCTATTTCAGAAACTCCCAGGAAATCATAACGACCAGAAGCGAGCCAGTGCTGACAGCGTCTCTCATGCCCAATTCTTGTCTTTCCGGCAGGCATGGACCCACGCTGGCATTCTCCTGAAACACAAATACAGTTTCCTGGTGGGATGTGCCTCGATCTCAGACGTCATAGCTCAGGTAAGTGTGGTCTGTGTGCCGCTCAGAGCGTCTCTCTGGCGAGTGACAGAACCCACCCATGCCTCACTCACATTCATCCACCCTGCCATGCATTCCGACTTTCCTCAGATCAAACGTGGACTTCGGCAAAGGTTTGTCAAAGTAGAGGGAAAGCGAAGCCGTTTGCAGTGTAAGTATGTATAATCCTGCTGGCTGGAGGGTGGTAGGAATTTAAAGTCAGTGGCAGAGGGTTGGGCTCGCACGAGAAACAGCCATCAGGTCCCGGCTAGTACATGTTTGGTGGTCAGAGGGTCACTGTGCCCTTGGCTGGACGCACACGTGGCCCTCTGTGTGGCCCAACAGTACACGGTCTGTCCCTCGGTCCCAGAGGGAGCTCTTAGGAATTGCTCTTATGCCACCCAGGGCTGCCATTCACACGTCATTCGCCCCCATTTGAAAAGAGCCAGGACGTTGGACCCATGCTGCCCGCTTCCTGTTGAATCTAGGCCCCTGGGGTCTGGCACCAACCCTGATTTTCCATTTTCCTTCCCTTCCTCTGCCACCGGGGATACTGCCTGAAACATTTCAGCAGGAAATTAGATCTAATTCCTATAATCTATAAATTAGGCATAGTTCCTGCCATCAGGGGTTTGGGAGAACAAGGTCTTCAGAGAGGAGAGGGATGGACTGATTTCTTAAACTCTTTTCCCAATTCCCAGTTCCATTCTGGGAATGTTTCTAGGCATCTCTGCCTGGTTTCTTCCTGTCATACATGCTAGTCTTTTAGCCACCTTTGTGAAATAATCTACGGTCAGACCGTGAGTACCTCCCTAAAGACCAACAATTCCATTTCCAGATTAATTGCGTTTACTCCGTGGATCACTATTAAAAGTAATTTATGTTATTCCTATGAACACTCTGTGTGTGTGTGTGTGTGTGTGTGTGTGTTTGCACACACATGTGCACGCCCGAACGCTGGCTAACATCATTCCTTGATGTATCTTTGTTAATTTTCTTTGTGAGTTACTGGAGATTTTTGTCCGGAGCTTACTTTTATTTAACTCGTCCTCGGAGACATGAACTAAACTGCCTTATTCACTCTAATCACTTAATCTGAAATAAAGGAAAGACTTCTCACGGGCAGCAAGTCGCATCAGCAACTCCCTGAGTATTTTGAGATGCGTGTTTTCTGAAGGGCAAGCAAACAAACAGAAAAGCTGGACTTTGCCTACGATAAATATAGTAGGCATCTAAGGATAGAAGAGAACACTATATCCCTGAAAACTGCTTTGCTGAGCACGCCCACGGCCCTTTTCCTTCTCGGTTTGAAACCCAGTCCTGGCCGATGCCTGCTGGGAGGGCTCGCGAATGCAGAATAAACATATCTGGTTAGTAAGATGGGAGCTGGATTCAGATGCCATCTGGCCCCCGGCTATTCCTGGTGAAGTGGTTATTTTAAACCTTGTAGTTTAAACGCCTGAGGGAATAAATGCAATTTTTGTTCCTAAGTCTTTTATTACCCCTGCCTGTACCCCCAGCTTTATTCTTCTTGCTCCTTGAAAGCATTTAACTACCGGATTTGGCAATGAGTAAATAGATCTTAGGCAAAGTCCTTTGAAATACCACCTTAGCATAGATATATAGCAAGCAGTGGCCAATGGTAAAATGAACATGGTTCATAACGTCTTGAATTTCAGTGGCAACTCTCATTTTTAAACATTTGACTAAGCTAATTGGTGTCTCATCATAGTACAAGAAAGCTCTCGGTGTGGTTCACGCAGGCAATGCTTTTCTGTGCCACTATTACTCTCAGTGGTGCTATTATGTTCTAGTAAATGCCAAAGGGTTTATGAAAAATACTGCTGTCTCTGTTATATTTCACAATCACCTGGTCAATATTTGCTCAGTATCAAAATGAGAATTCTCCTGGGGTTGTCAGACCTTACTCGGGCCTCCTGTCCTAGCCCTTGCCTTCTGAAGTTGGCCGAGGGCCCCAGGATGGGAGGCCAAGATCCTAGTTCAGTAATGATGCTGCACTACTGCAAATCCCCTTGCCTCCTGCCTTTTCATCTCAGCCTTCTGGCAAGATCCCACTCCTGAACCACCCTGTGATGCACCTGTCACCACCTGCATGCAGGTAGCAAGTGCTCCTGCACAAAGTTCAAACAGCGGAGGGGGCTCCTGGGTGGCTCAGTCGGTTAGGTGTCTGACCTCCGCTCAGGTCTTGATCTCACCACGCGTGAGTTCGAGCCCCGCGTCGGGCTCTGTGCTGATGGCTCAGAGCCTGGAGCCTGCTTCAGATTCTGTGTCTTCCTCTCTCTCTGCCCCTCCCCCACTGGTGCTCTGTCTCTCAGAAATAAATAAACGTTAAGAAAAATTAAAACAATAATAATAATAATAATAATGAAGAAAGTTCCACAATGGGACCGACTAATCAAACCACGGATCCCTAGTCTCCTCACTCACCTCAGCTGACTCCAGTAACTAACTCAGAGGCTTCCGTACCCTCCTCACTCTCCCTGTAGACGAGCTCTCTCCCCACTTCTCTGAGAAAATTGAAGCAACCAAATTCTTCAACTTCTGGCCACCAAACCTACAAGCCTACCTTCACACCCTTGCATCACTTCCGTTTTCCGCCATTTTATCTTTTTTTTTTTTTTTTAATTTTTTTTTTCAACGTTTATTTATTTTTGGGACAGAGAGAGACAGAGCATGAACGGGGGAGGGGCAGAGAGAGAGGGAGACACAGAATCGGAAACAGGCTCCAGGCTCTGAGCCATCAGCCCAGAGCCCGACGCGGGGCTCGAACTCACGGACCGCGAGATCGTGACCTGGCTGAAGTCGGACGCTTAACCGACTGCGCCACCCAGGCGCCCCCCGTTTTCCGCCATTTTAGAAGAGGTGTCCCTTCTCTGTGGTCCAGAACCACTTCTTCCACCTGTGCCTTGGATTCCGTGCTTTCTCAAGAACTTTATTCAGTTTATCAGTGATCCATTCTGTCTCCCCTGGGTCATTTCTCTTAATGTGTAACATTTGAAGACAAGGACAATAAGAAGATTTTTCTGGCGCCCATGTACCTCTCTAGCCACAATCCTCTGTCTTCATTACTTCACAGCCAGACTTTTTGCAAGAGGGGTTTTCACCCACTGTCTCCATTTTTTTTTTTACTTCTCTTTTATTCTTTTACCGACTCCAGGTGGACTTCCACCCCCGTCAGACCACCCAAAGAGTTCTTGCTAATGACCTTCATGTCACTTAACCCAGTGGACGTTCCCTGTCAACTTCTCAGACATCCCTTCACTCTGTTGACTGCTCCTTCCTGCACAAAACGTTCCTTCCCACTGGGACTCAGCACCGCAGTCCTGGTCTGTCTCCTCCTTCTGAAGGGCCACCTCCTCTATTGCTGTGAACATGTGGACCTTTCTCAGCATCTTTCTCTCTGTCTCCTCGCTCTGTTCTGTTCTGTTGGAGAAACATCTAGTGCATGCCCGCCTTCCAGATTGGATACCAAATATCTGTAGCCAGACGCTCTCCTCTGAGCTCCAGACGACATATTGAAATGTCCCTGTGGTAGCTCCATTCAGCTCCTGCAAAGCCACCCCAAGCTCGAATTCCTATCTTCTCTATCAGACATTTCGGTTTTACGCAAATCAGTGGCACGCATCATCTGGTCAGAAACCCTGAACCATCCTACGAGCACCCTGTTCACCATCAAGCCTTTTTGATTTTTTCCTAGATATCTCTTTTATTTTAAAAAAAGTTTAGGGGCGCCTGGGTGGCGCAGTCGGTTGGGCGTCCGACTTCAGCCAGGTCACGATCTCGCGGTCTGTGAGTTCGAGCCCCGCGTCGGGCTCTGGGCTGATGGCTCAGAGCCTGGAGCCTGTTTCCGATTCTGTGTCTCCCTCTCTCTCTGCCCCTCCCCCGTTCATGCTCTGTCTCACTCTGTCCCAAAAATAAATAAACGTTGAAAAAAAAAATTAAAAAAAAAAAAAAGTTTATTTATCTTGAGAGAGAACACGAGCAGGAGAGGGCAGAGAGAGAGAGAGAATCGCAAGCAGGCTCCACACTGTCAGCGAAGAGCCCGACCTGGGGCTTGAACCCATAAACTGTGAGATCACGGCCTGAGCTGAAATCAAGAGTCAGACACTTAACCAACCGGGCAGGCGCCCCAGTCGTAGATGTTTCTTTCATCCGCCCTCCTCTCCCCATCTCTGCCTCCCCTCCCACCCGGATGTCTCCTCTCTTGCCTCTGCCTCTGCTCTGACCCACCTCCTCCCTTCCCCGCTGCCACCCCTGTAATCCGTTCTTTTACCTCATCCCCTCCTTGGAAGCTGCTCCTGATGGGGTCACCTGAGTGGCTCAGTCGGTTAATCATCTAACTCTTGAATTCGGCTCAGGTCACGGTCACGGGATGGAGCCCCGTGTCAGGCTCCACACTGAGTAAGGAGCCTGCTTGGGATTCTCTCTCTTCCTCTCCTTCTCCTCTCTCCCTCCCTCTCTCTCTCTCTCTCTCTCTCTCTCAAAATAAATAAATAAACATGAAAGAAAAAAAACAACCTAAGAAATTGCTTCCTGGTGTTCTTGAGCTAAAAAACTCAAAATCCTGGTCACGGCCAACAAGGTACTGAAGACCTTTGGCCTTGCTTCCTCTCCAGCCTGGCAGTCTCCTCTTGTCCCCTTGCTTCCTGCACTCCAGCCACGGGTACTCCGTTCGGGGCCTCGGGAGGGCAGAGCCCCCTTCCACTGGGGCTTTTCACCTCAGCCCCATCTTCCCCGGGAGGAAACGTTCTGCCTCAGTTCTCCCCACCTACCACCGACGCCTGCCATTCCTGGCTAGTCTCCTGCGGAGACTGTAGGTCTCAGCTCAGACAGCACCCAAGAAGACGCCCTCCCTCACGGCAGCCTGGCTGTCCTAGCACAGCCACTCTTCCTTCCCCGTGTCAGCGGGCGCTCGCCAGCGCCACTGTGTGATTAAGGTCCCTGCTTCTCCGCTCGACCGTCCGCTCCCCAGGACAGAATTTGGGATGATCTCATTGATCACTGAATCCCGGCACCCAGTACAAGGCCAGCACAGAACAGGCTCTCACTGGGAAAAATCCTCACCACTGAGGCCCTAGGTTCCCCCTCAGAAAATAACCCAATATTTTTGGTGGCTATATCAGACTCAGAGTCATAATTCTGGACTTTAATTGCAGAAGGCCCCGTGTTATTTTACTTTATTTCATTTCATTTCATTTTGAGAGAGAGAGAGAGAGCGTGCGCGCATGCAAGGGAGCAGCTAGAGAGAGAGGGAGAGGGAATCCCAAGCAGGGTCCCAGTTGCCAGTGCAGAGCCCAGCACGGGGCTCAAACTCAAGAACTGTGAGATCATGACCTGAGACGAAATCAAGAGTCGGACGCTTAACCGACTTAGCCACCCAGGCGCCCCTGCCCCGTGTTATTTTCAGTTGGCAAACAATACAACCCACAGTGATGGTGTCAGCTCTGGGACAGGTGCTGGGCCACATGGCATCGAGCTATTAAACGCGCAGGGAGGCTGTGAGAGCCACTGGCCCAGTGCTTCCCACCTTCCCTCGGTCCCAAGTAGCCTGCCATGATTCTCTGGCTGTTTTCCTGTCATCGCCACACTCACCCTTCTTTCGGCCGAGTCCCTCTTTTTTCCGTCACCTCCACATCCTCCTCCGTGGCTCTGCTCGGCAGGCCTCCATCTTGCATGGCCATCCTGACGGCCCTGGGGGTCTTTCCTGGACTTAGCAGCAGGGGGATGATCCTTACGTATTCATTTCTTGTACAGTGAGTTTTCAGTCTCTGCACAAGGTCACCTTAGTTTGCTCTGTACGTTTTCTAGCTGCCAAACGTTCAGCTTGTTGCACATGCACCAGTGTGAGTTTGCATGGCGGCTCCTTAGAGGCATCTAATGCTTTAGAGACATCACTGCCCATCTTGGCCCCATCGCAAACCCCCTGGTCTTCTGTTTCAAACACAGTGCGTCCTTAGCGAGGCTTCCCCAGCTGGTGTTCGCATTTTCAGTTGACATTTGATAGTTCCACTCGGAAGGAACAGGCACGGAGCCAGGGTCCGGGCATCTTGACTTCTATCACTGGGCTGTGCTGTATCCTCCGAGAGCGTGAGCGCGAGTGTGAATGTGGCCTGACTTGTGTCCATTCACATTGTCGGTGCTGCGGGCAGCCTGGTGCGTCCTCATGGCCAAGCAGTGCCTCTCTCTCCTGCATCCCCGGAGGCTCCCTGTCCCAGTCAGCCTCATGTACTGGGTTTGAGAAGGACAGCCGGGCACGAGATTCATCGATGCCGTCAACAAACCACCTCTAGCATCTGATGATCTTACTGCGTTCAGAAGTTTCTCTGTATTACCCTGCTTTTCTGTGTGTGTTCCCTACAGCAGCGGAAGGCACTCATCCAGTTAATCACGCTCAGTCTCCAGCTTCCTTTGTAACTTTCTGTCATCACTGATCTCTTGGCACTGACGTGATCAGGATAAGCCTCCTCTGGTCAGGATCACTCGATGGCGGTATATTTTGCACGCCTATTGTTCCACAGATATTTGGCCATTAAAGTCGCTCTAGCTCGGGGTGCCCGGCTGGCTCAGTTGGTAGAGCACGTATGTGACTCTTCATCTCAGGGTTGTAAGTTTGAGCCCCACGTTAGGTGTAGACGTTGCTTAAAAATAAAATCTTTAAAAAAAAAAGAAAAGTCGAGGGGTGCCTAGGTGGCTCAGTCGGTTAAGCGTCCAACTTGGGCTCAGTTTGTGACCTCACGGTTCATGGGTTCGAGCCCTACATTGGGCTCTGTGCTGACAGCTCAGAGCCTGGAGCCTGCTTCAGATTCTGTGTCTCCCTCTCTCTCTGCCCCTCCCACCTTTCTTTTCTCTCTCTCTCTCTCTCTTTCTCTCAAAAATAAATAAACATTAAAAAAATAAAGTCAATGTAGCTCAGGAATCGTCCCCCTCCCCCATTACTTTATTTTTGCACTCAGTATGCTCAGTGCTCTCCTGAATGTATGAATCCCCAGATGGCTCTGGACAGAGACTGGGCTGCTTGTCTGAGTTTTCCTGACAGGAAGGTTAAATACGTTGTTAAATTTGTTGTGGGGACTCTACAGTCAGTAGAGATCAGTACGTGATTATTTTTTTTCAATCCCTCTTGACTATTTTGTTGACTTATTCCACTTCTGTATGTTTATATTTTAAATTTTAATCTGGCTTGCCTTATAATAATTAACATTGGTGCCTTTTGCAGCATTTTTAATGAATTGCATCTTGTAAATATTAAATGTGTATTTTTCTATAGACATCACTGATCACCACTACTCTTTCCCTGTGGACTTAGGGCCTCCCGTGTGGGTTACCTGTGCGTGTCGGGATCCAGGTTCAAGAAGGGCAAACCTCTGCCACATCTTTTGGGAATCTAGGAGCCCAAAGTTTCCAGATATTTTTTTTTTTAGCAATAACCTTAACGAGATGTGCAGTTACCTTCAAAGAACCTTCGTGGTGAATATGGCAAAATGATCGTGTGCCCTTCCGGTGAACCCCAGGCATCTGACCCTGAATTCTGAGAGTGGCCTTGAGCCTCAGCCCAAGTTTCCGTTCTCCTCCTCAACGTCGGGATTTTCACTCAGAGATGTGTCTCATCGGGGTGCAAGAGGGTGGACTGTGCTTCTGTCGACGGGCCCCATCTTCTCCCCTCTGACTTGCTCTCGTTTTCCTATCTCTCAGGTCGTTTTTGTAGCCATTTTGCTCCACAGTCACCTGGAATGCAGGGAGCCTCTGCTCATCCCCATCCTTTCCTTGTACATGGGCGCCCTTGTGCGCTGCACCACCCTGTGCCTGGGCTACTACAAGAACATCCACGACATCATCCCCGACAGGAGCGGACCGGAGCTGGGGGTACGTCCTTAGAACTCGCCGACACCCCGCCTGTGCCTCCGAGGGCGGCCGAGTGCTGCCCCGGCCCTTTGCGAATTGGGGGTATCCATACAAGAAGCACATGCTCCAAGCTGTCAAGTGCTAGGTCGTGGCCACAGGGGAGACGGTTGGAGAATGAAGGGCCCCTGGAGATAGAAGAGGTCTTAGAGGTCACTGTTCAGCCTCCTTCGTTGCATATCAGGGAGACTGAGGCACAGTGAGGTCAGGCTGAGTAGGTATAGCAGTTTCGGGTTTTCTTACCCTCTATTGTCAAAAGTCAGTCATTTCATCAAAATGGAGCTCCAGTGGGGCAATCCAATAGCACACGGTACTTATATATTAATCAACAAGTGTTTTAGGACCCGCAGTACCTTTAAACTCATATTTGGGTTATTCTTAACTTCACAGCAGGGCCCCAGGCTTTGTTTATACTTTCTGTATGGGCCAAACACAGTTGTGCATTCACGTACCTTCTGTGGAGCGAGCAGAGCCTACAGGTACCGTGGAGGGGCCCAGAAACATTTTAAACAGGGTCTCTATCCTCAAGCAACGTAGTACACCTCATTTGGTAGCTAAGACCAACACAGAAGCGCCACTCAGACGTGGATCCAGGAGAGTACATAGACCGGCAGACGGGACAAGGGCCACGGAAGCTGAGAGAAAGGAGATAGCGGTAAGGTCTGAGACGCTCCTGGATGGAGACAGAGCTTGGCCTGCACCTCCGAAGTTGAGTCGGATAGAAGCAGGGTATGATCTTACACCAGTGGCCCAAGCACTTTTTTGTCATCAGTGTCAACAGCATCTGATTTATGTATATGCTCATCTCTTCTACCTTCGTCATCGGGTGTCACTGGGCTGTGTTTCCATCTAGCTGTAAGGTAGATATGCTTGGTTCCCTAAGGGCCCGGAATAAGTCCCTGATCCCGCCTTTGACCACAGGTTACCCCTGTCATGTCAGAACAATAATTACGTTGACCACTTACCTCCATCCGAGAGGGCAGGCCGTCAATAAAATCTGATCTCGTTGTTTCCGCCACTAGGACAGCCACATCAAATTGGTCTTGATCGTAACAATCCGTCTCGTAACATTGAGCCACCAGCAAAGGGAAACCAGAGCGGCTGACCTGGTTCCATGATGTAACCCTTCACCTCTGAAGAATCAAAATCATAAAATCATAAAAGCCAGGCTTTAAAGACTGCACACATCTTTACTTTGTAGAATTCTTAATAGACCACATTTTCTTGACCGTGTTCTTATTTTTACGCTTCTGCACATTTACATGACTTCTGTGAGAGCTTCGAGAATAAGAATCTTTGTCGTTGATTTGCACGGTGCCCAAATAATTAGGCGCATTCGTGACCTGACGGGTTACAAAATAAATTACAGTAATTTTTTACTTCTGAGAGTTACCTCTTACAGACGTGGCTTCTAGCCAGTCCATTTGATGACTTAAACAAAAACTAACTTCCAGCCTGCTTCTCAGGCCATGGAATCGGGGTCTGCCTGAGTTTAGAGCTTCCCTCTTTGGAAAACAGTGATGTGGATCCATCATACTTAAATGTGTGTTTTGATTTCACAGCAGCTTGCCAGCCGTCTGAGTTAATTTCGAATAAGACTATACGTTTTGTTTTCATTCAGATTGGCTTGGCTACAGAGGCTTTCCTTATGCCATTTTTTTTTTAAGTACAATGAATTGACGCATGATTGACATCAGAAGGAAAAGCTTTGGCTCTGAAGTGTTTCTCCTGTTCTGCTTCTAGAGCCTAGTGACCCTTTCTCTCCATTTCTTGACACAGGGGGATGCAACGATAAGGAAGATGCTGAGCTTCTGGTGGCCCCTGGCTCTCATCTTGGCTACACAGAGAATCAGTAGACCGATCGTCAACCTCTTTGTTTCCCGGGACCTTGGTGGAAGTTCTGCAGCAACAGAGGTAGGGCACTTTCTGGGGATGGGGGGCCAGGGCGGGGAGGGGGAGGCTTGTAGTCACCTCATGAAGAATGGGGGCGGGAAGGTGGATGCAAGCTTGTCTCTGATCCCTCTTGAGAGCTTCAGTAATCCTGTGGTATTAAATTATGTGACACATTCACACTCAGAAGCCATGAGGGTCTTACAATCATATCATTTCTTCCTTATTTATGAGTATGGAAGGAGACAGCTCCTTCATTGTTCTCATTGGCCATTTGAGAAAACAGAGGCGAGGACACAAAACTAGCAAGAAGCTGGGCTGGCCTCAGAATCCAGATTTTCCGCCTCCCGCCCAATGGCCTTTCCGTTTTTCCGTGGAGTCGGCATGATGCTGCTTCACTGTGGTTGCCGAAGACCAGACACTATGCCGGGCACAGCAACGAAAATGCCCGGACTGTGAGGGCCGGTGCCTCCATCGTGACCCCGGCCTCTCTCCCCTGTTCATGCTCCGCCTTCCTACACATATGGCCCAGCGGTCACGGCCCTGCGTGCTCTGTGGCAGTCTGCCCTCCTCCGAATGAAGACCTCCCTCATCTACTCACTCACAACTCAAGAAATTTATCTGGAAACTGGCAGCTGCTCCAAAAAAACAAAAAAAGAGTTGAATCATTTTTTCCATCTCTCAAGGATGGGACGAACAAATAGAGCTACTTCGTTCGTTCCCTCCTCTGCTGCCTTCTGGAGAATCGATTCCGTCTCCGGAAGTGCTGGTCCTTCAGGAGGGCTGGTGGCTGCCCCTGAGGGCCTTCTGGTTTTGCTCGTTGCCCTTGAATGTGTTCTCGGCATGTCTCCAGCCCGGGGTCTCGTGCCAGTTTCCATGTCCTGGGAAGCAGCTCGTGTTGGCTTAGGAAGGGAAGCACATAAATCCCAAGCAGGACACCTTCTCCTGCCTCAGTTTGTTCCTGGATTTTGTGTTTTGGATCATGAAGGTCGTCATCTTGGGTGGCTCCTGTAACCCAGCAGCTTTTTCAGTTAACAACTTCAGTTTCAGTCGCACAGGAAAAGAAAGTACGTGACCCCCATCACTTCTGTGCCAGAACTCCATCATTCCCTTTAAAAAATAATAATAATAAGGCAAGTAATGTATTGGAGCCATTTCTGTAGTGACCTCCATGACCTAGAGGCCCAGCACAGAGGGTACAGGACCCACGTTGATTGACCATCTGCTATGTGAGGGCACTTTATGCACATTGCGTTGACTCCCCACAGCCCTGTGTGATGGATGCCGTTATTCCCACGGTTCTGCTAGAGGAACAGAAAGGGGGTCTGAGTGGGTCCACACTTCACGCCGCTGGTGGTGACCAAGTGGAGGTTTGACTCGGGTCTACCACTCTACCCTCACAGCGGTTTCTTCACCCAGCGGGGGACTCGCTTCATGTTCCAGGCATCAATGTTATGTTCATTAAAATAGATGAAGGCTGAACTTCTCTTTTACTAGCCAGCTAGAGCTGAACTCGCCAACATGTGGGGTTCGATGCTTTGTTTTCATACGCCTTCCTTTTCATTCACATAGGAAGAGAAAGTCTCCTTTCCACGGAAGAACATGTTTGGTTTCCTGTAAGAAATACTTACTTAGTCTTCTTAAGTTAAACATCAAAATTAGGCTATCCTGGCTGAACAGATTAAGAGTGAGTTGAGTTGGAAGGAGGGGGCCACAGAGCCACCGCCAGGCCACCCGCAGGAACAAGATGGAGGCATAGAGGCGGACCCTGAGCAAAGACTACCCAGAGAGCAGAGCGGGCTCAAAATCGCATGTTGAGACTCCAGAACTGGGCTAGCCTGGAGGGTTCCATTCGGCTCAATGGAAAGAGCAAAGATCCTTGGTCTGGTGGGCCTGGGTTCAAACTGTAGCTTGTCCAGCCCACAACCCAGAGCTGTTTCTCTTTGGATTCGTGTAAAGAA
Source organism: Leopardus geoffroyi (assembly GCF_018350155.1). Classification (NCBI taxonomy): domain Eukaryota; kingdom Metazoa; phylum Chordata; class Mammalia; order Carnivora; family Felidae; genus Leopardus; species Leopardus geoffroyi. The sequence continues at coordinate 227,553,063 of NC_059326.1, forward strand.
GATGCATCCGCCTGTTCTCCACGCACTACCTGGGCTCCTGTACCCCACTCCCATCCATGGTCACAGTGGACCACCTGCCCCTTTCCCGCTTCCCCCGGGCTGTCCTGTGGCTGGCCAATGCTTGTCACCCAGTGTGGGGTTATCTGTCTGTGGCGGCCACCCCAGAGATGGCTCATGCTGCCACGGGGCAAACAGCAGCTACTGGAAATTCTCTCGGGGATGTGGACGCTAATTCTGCTGGCTTTTCCTCTTGTAGGCGGTGGCAATTTTGACAGCCACATACCCTGTGGGTCACATGCCATATGGATGGCTGACGGAAATCCGTGCCGTCTACCCTGCTTTTGACAAGGTGAGAACCCGTGCGGCGTGGTGCCTAAAACACACTCTTTAAAACTAGCTTTTGATGGACAGGCATCTCTGATGAGGAAAACTTTGATATTTCCCCGTCTCACCTCCCTCTGTAAGGTTACCGTGGCGTCGAGGGGTCAAACGTAATTGTGAAACAGTTCCCTCAGGAAATAACAGAGGCTGTCCAGCTTACCCTGATGCCAGTTCTCCAATGCCCTCCGAACCGTATTCGCTTTTAGGTTGTTCCTGTTGAGGTATCGTTAATTTTTTTGCGAAGGGAAAATAGACTCTCGAGAAAATTGAATACGTTGGATTTTGCCTCTGTCTTTTGTTTATTAAATAAAACTAAGACTAAACTGACCTCAGAGCAGATGTGAAGGAACAGACAGAGTGGTGTGCTTGAGCTCCTAGGTTTACGGAGCTCCTTCAACACTTGGGACCACGTGCGCTGAAGTTGTCCACATGGCCGACCTGGGTCCAGGTTGGTTTGGATGCAGCGGACTTACTCCAGCTGAAAGCCTCTGTTAACAACAGCTCTGCCCCCTCCGCGGCTGCTGGCATGCCCTAGGGAGGCACATAACCCTTCAGACTTGCAGCCTGTGGCTGGGGGGGGGGGGGGGGGGGGGGGCGGGTGGGGACTGTCCTACCAATCATTTAATTCATGTCTATTTCATTAAAGCTTACTTATTTGAACCTATAGACTTTTACAGCAAAACATACCCCCCCCCAAAAGATAGTATACGATGTTTTAAAATGAAAAATGGGGGGGGGCGCCTGGGTGGCGCAGTCCGTTAAGCGTCCGACTTCAGCCAGGTCACGATCTCGCGGTCCGTGAGTTCGAGCCCCGCGTCGGGCTCTGGGCTGATGGCTCAGAGCCTGGAGCCTGTTTCCGATTCTGTGTCTCCCTCTCTCTCTGCCCCTCCCCTGTTCATGCTCTGTCTCTCTCTGTCCCCAAAAAAATAAATAAACGTTGAAATAAATAAATAAATAAATAAATAAATAAATAAATAAATAAAATGAAAAATGGGGAAAGAGGCACACAACCTGCCACGTGTACTTTTAATAGCAGCTACTTTGCCTTGAACTTCTCCAGGACAAGCTCAGAGCCACAGCCAATACCACTTTATCTTCCCCCAGCAAGAGTCCTGGGATGTGAGGAGAGGAGGCCTCTTGGCCAGGGGCCCCAGCACATCAGTTCTGGCAGCACAGGCAGTTTGGGCTCTGACTAGCTAAAGCTGGCCTCCCTCCTCCCCTCACCCCAGCCCCCCGCTCCCAGACTCGCATGGACGTGGGAAATCCTGGGAGGCCACACGAGCAAGGCCCAGCCACAGGCTATATACGCTTAGCTCTTTCTTTCACATAGCCTCCGGATTCTCAAATGTTTAGTTGTTTGTGGGCTTCTAGAAAAGAGCAATACCGGTGGAGTGGGGCCCCAGAAAGGTTTCCTGTCCAGCTTGCCTCCCTGACCCAGGGCACACCCCCCGCCCCAGGCATCTCTGAGTGGGGATGAGCCAGGGGCGGAGACTCAAGTCTGGAAAGACAGTATCCACTGTGGGTCCACCTTCTTCTCTGTGGTCTACCAGCAGACTCGTGCAAACACACACACACACACACACACACACACACCCCTCTGTCACACGTCCCCATCCACGGCATCCTTCCACCCTGTGCACCCCCATGGTGTCACCTGCCTCTGTTCCCAGCCCCATACTCACCCGTGAATGGCAGCTCACTTCAGGGATGCCCACCACGCAGCCTAACAAGACAGGGCAGTGGTGCTGCCCGGATCTCTTCACTGGGTGTGGAACCTCCCCAGTGGACGACGAGCCGGACCCACTCCCTGTTTCACACATCAGCATCTCGCAACATCAGGAAGCAGCGTATCTCCTAAAAATGCTCTGAGAGCAAACCTGAGGCACGAGTGGCTTGCGGGAGATTTTCCTCCTTGTAATTCTTGTTTGAGTGAGTTTAATCCAATCTATTGATAGAAATTGTCATCTTCGTTTTAAGTCACGTGCATATAGAAGTAAATCCCAGGGGCGCCTGGGTGGCTCAGTTGGTTAGTGTCCGACTCTTGGCTTCTGCCCAGGTCGTGATCTCAGTTTCACGAGTTCAAGCCCTGCGTCAGGCGCTGTGCTGACACCAAGGAGCCTGCTTGGGATTCCCTCTCTCTCTCTCTCTCTCTCTCTCTCTCTCTGTCTCTCTTTGCCCCTTCTCCACTTGCACTGTCTCTGTCTCTCTCAAAATAAATAAATAAACTTAAAAAAAAAAAAGAGCTAAAAAAAAAAGAAGTAAATCCTAGAAAACCAAAATGCATAGAAGTCTCCTTGCTAAATTTCTAGCTCTTGGAGACCAAGATTATGTAAGAAAACGTGATGAGAACAGGAAGCACTGAAGAGTCAGAGCCTCCGGGCTGGGGGAGGAAGTCTCATCTGGAATTTTTTTTTTTTTGGCTACCTCGAAATAATAAAACTTAACAACGTAACACGATACAGTTTCAGCAGGCGCATCCAAGAAAAACTCGGTTTCGTTCGCGATCACAGAGCTTAGGTGCTACGAAAAAATCCCTTGAACGAGCGTGTACCTCCAGCCAGCAACTGGCGTGGCTCAGAACCCTTGTGGGGCCTCGCTCAGTGTTCCAGGCATGCCAGGGAGGTCCTCTAGGCCATTCGCGTGAATGCCGTCTGTTCGCCCAAATCTGAGACCCCTCTGTGTGCCCTTGCAGAACTTGCCGCATTGACAGTTGAGATCCTTAGCCTCTTTGTGGGCTCCGGCCTAAGAGATCTAACATTTCTTGCATAACTTCTGGTGGCTCCCACTAAATAGCAGCAACGGGGAGCGTTTTCCACTCGTGCAGAATCTCTCCGATGTTCAGGTCTCACCCGCGAAGGGCTATGTTGCTCAGCAGATGGGGCAAACAAAGCGAAACACGGACGCCAACCTAATGGTCCCTGCTGGTGTGTTCGTGCCAACCACGCTGGCGGAACGAACTGCGGGCGTAGAAACCAAAGCGCACGCGAAGGCGCTGCGCCGCGCTGCTGTCCCCCACAGGCGACATGGCGCTCCCGGGTTGGTTTCCTGACTCTCTGTGGCACGCCCACTCGGGCCCCTCTCTCGCACATCCCCGGGGCGGGGGAGGTGGAGAGACTTGCACTCTGCCACGGCGGCAAACTCCGTTGTTCAGAAAAGCGGATCCACTTTAGAGGCTGGGATGACGCAGGCTCGAGCAGAGGTTTGTGCTGGAGGCACGGCACGTGCAGGGGGAAGGGACCGACCGGGGAGACCGCCTGAGCTCCCAAAGTAAAGGAACCATCAGAAGCTCTTTTCCCAGTAGAACCCGTATCCGCCCTGCTTCTGCGTCTTTCCTCCAGCGGGACGCGAGCCAGGAGCCCCGGTGTGCTTCTGTCGGTCGCCCCTGGGACTAACTGGATCCCTGGTGGAGGCGGGGGGGTCTTTTTCTCCGCTGGTGTTCGTGATGAGGGGCCAGGCGCCAGTTTGATCGGGTGTTAGGCCTGCTTAGCAGTGGCGCTGGGATGGTCTGAGCAAGCCTCAGGATGGGCGAGAGGACATTTGGGCCGTCCGCACTGGTTGCTTAAAACTCAGTGTGGCGGCGGTGAGCACCTTCTCCGCAAGAAAGACTGTGCTGAGGGGCAGGAGTCAAGGGGAAGAGTGAGGTGCCCAGTTCTGTGTCCGCAACCGGCGTGCACCTTCCACACGTGCCCCCTGCAGCGTACCCACCTCCAGAGAGCTCTGGGCTCGCCTGCATTCCAGGAAGTGGGGCCCCAGGGCACTTCGGGCTATAAGATCAGAGAGGCTTCAAGAAGCAGACGGGCTGGGGCGCCTGGGTGGCTCAGTCGGTTGGGCGTCCGACTTCGGCTCAGGTCACGATCTCGCGGTATGTGAGTTCGAGCCCCGCGTCGCGCTCTGTGCTGACTGCTCAGAGCCTGGAGCCTGTTTCCGATTCTGTGTCTCCCTCTCTCTCTGACCCTCCCCCGTTCATGCTCTGTCTCTCTCTGTCTCAAAAATAAATAAACGTTAAAAAAAATTAAAAAAAAAAAAAAAAAAAGAAGCAGACGGGCTGTGCCCATGATGTGCCCCGAAGAGGGTAGCTTTGAAATTCACAAGATCCAAAGAGACATGAAAACACCAAGTGTGATAGGGGAAGAGGAAGAGGTTGTGTCTGGAATACAAGTGGAGGAGTCTGGGTCAGGGCAGGCAGGGCCGAGAATGCCCGCTGGTGGGGAGGACAGGGCCCCGAAGGTCACCGAGCTGGGCTGTAGCTTCGAGGAGGTGCCAGGTGGCCAGGAGGGGCCACCCGGGCCGGGGCCCTGGACTAGGCTGGGTGGGTGGCCAGCGCCCAGGGAACACAGACTCAGGAGACACTGCCCAGAGTTCCGTCCAGAACCCCCTCCGGTTCACGTTCAAGTCCAGAAACCTGACAGCTGTCTGAGAGAGAAAGTGACAGCCGTCCTCCCAGCTGTCAGGTGACACCCGTACTTCGGACACATCCAATAAAACCAAAACAAGATGCTCTTCAAGATGCACGTGTGGTCAGGATAACCACTGTCCCTTTCTTTCGCCCTAGAATAACCCCAGCAATAAACTGGTGAGCACCAGCAACACGGTGACAGCCGCCCACATCAAGAAGTTCACGTTCGTCTGCATGGCCTTGTCACTCACGGTAAGGAGAGAGACCGACACCACCCCCCTCTGTTGTTGTTTGTGGAAAGGGGGAATGGCCGTTTTAAAGGGAGACGCCTTGTATTCCATACTGTGATGTTACACGGAATTAAATAACAACCTCTTTAAAACGTTGTTGTCCCCAAGTATGAACAGCAGTTATTTAGGAAGGTCATTGTATACAGGAAGAAGGGGTAGACTTCTGGCGTTTCCAGAGACTTCTAAACATGCTGAAGAAGGGCAGACTTTGCCCTTCGTTTTAATAATACTCTTGTCTTCCTGAGTAACTGCTGGCCCATTTTTAAACATCCGGAGTCAACTGTATAAACATCCCCGTCCCTCTTCCAAATCTCGTTGGTGTTATTTCAGTTACCCCCGTAAAAGATCCTTTGCTGATCACGCTTATACCACTGCTGTGTCCTATCTATTTATTCATCACTCGACGTGTACTTATCAAGCACCTACGAGGTCCCAAGCCTGGTGCCGTTTTCGAGGATACAGCTGTGGATAACAGCATGCATCGTGCACAGCCTAAATAAGCAACATACATCCTTCCTATATCAACCGCCATGCAATTTAAGCGTAGAAGATACTGTTCAAAAAACATGGATATACATGCTCTATAACCCTAAGCACATGGTATATAACTTAAGATAGTTTGTAGTAGCCAAAAAAAAAAAAGAAAAGAAAAGAAAAAAAACATTTATAACCAAACTTCCATTGTGGACTGTGCCCTTTGAGTTCTAAAGAGGGAGATGAGAAGGAGGTAAAAAGAAATTGCGGGGCTTTTGAACTTAGTTCAGTTTTTCTTGTTTGTTGTGGTGACTACACATTTCCTATTAAGTCCTGTAGAAAGTCTCCATGTATACAGTACAATGTAAGTATGTTCCAGAAATGCCGGGGGCACGCAGCTCTTATCATCAGTGACTGATGATGAGGACCTAAGGCAGAAGGGTTGGTTGCCCTGATGAGGGGCACACTGTAACTTTAGCCCTTCTAACTGTTATCAAAGGGATTATTGGGCTTGCTGAACCCTGGGAGTGGTCCTTAAACTCAAGCCCTACACGTGTTTTAAACCTTTGATGGAGGGGCGCCTGGGTGGCTCAGTTGGTTAAGCGTCCAACTTGGGCTCAGGTCATGATCTCACGGTCTGTGAGCTCAAGCCCCGTGTCGGGCTCTGTGCTGACAGCTCAGAGCCTGGAGCCTGCTTCTGATTCTGTGTCTCCCTCTCTCTCTGCCCCTCCCCTGCTCATGTTCATGTTCTCTCTCTGTCTCTCTCGCGCGCTCTCTCTCTCTCAAAAATTAATAAACATTAAAAAAAATTGAAACCTTCAATGGAGGGGCACCTGGGTGGCTCAGTCAGCTAAGCGTCCTCCTCCTGATTTTGGCTCAGGTCATGATCTCAAGGTTCGCGAGTTCGAGTCTCTCATAGGGCTTTGTGCTGACGTGCAGAGCCCGCTTGAGATTCTCCTCTCCCTCTCTATCTGTGTCTCTCTTTCTCTCAAGATAAATAAATAAACTTAAAAAAAAAGATTCTTTAAGGCAAACCTTCAATGGATATTTTTCCAAAGCCCACCGTTTAATATTTAATCCATTGATCCAACACTTGAATAGATCATAACAAGGGCAACACGAGACAAATAGCCTGTCCCATCCATCACACATTGCGACCTTGTGTCCTCAACCGCCCCTTGACCCCAACCTGCCTCTCCTGCCAGTTCCTCCCTCGTGAAAGTGGGGGGGTGGGGAGTAGGGGTGTTGGAAACATAGTCATGTGCCACCTCACCGAGGAAGTATGTCTGATAGCACGCCTGCTTAGTCGGGACAGGTTACCCCAGGCAACCCTGCTCCCCTATTTGCGTTATTTCTCTATGGCGTGCAGATTTTTCCATAGTTCCCTAAAATATTAGGAAAATAGTGAGCAACCTTGAAACTGTTTAAAAGAGTATTTTAGAAAAAGCAGAGGGAAGGTTTCTATTCCAGGAACAGACCTCAGCTTTTGGAGACTATGTGAAATGATTGGAAGTCAAAAGTTGAGTCGAGTCGGATGCCAGGTGCTATGACTTAGACCTCATCCCTCCCTGACAGCTAGAAGCCCTGGGTTGTCACTGGCTCTGCAGTCCAGAGTCTGCTCTCCTCTGTCGCCTGTCACTCCATTTAAACATCTCCCCCCAGCTACAGTTGAGCCCGACAGAGAACTTTGCCCGACCGGACTTAAGGTTGTTCCTTCTCTCCTTCGATGCACGAGCTGTAACCTTCACCTCTAAGTCGAGTGCAGCTGGTTTATTTTGACATGGTAATGATCTAGAAAAATGCTTTGATTGCCCATGTAAAGGCTTTTCTTTTCTTTTCTTTTCTTTTTCAGTGTAATTATTCCAATCCTATCCTCTGTAACTAGAAGTATGTCAGGGTAGATTTTCACAGAATTTCACAGAAATTCCCCTTCGTTGGGAAGAAACTTGGAGATGAGCTCATCAAAACCCTTAACTTCTTAGAAAAGGAAATGACTCAGAGAGGATAAGTGACTTGCCCGAGCACCTGTAATAGAACAAGCTAGAAGCCAGCCTTCCAAGCCCACTCTCCAAAGCCTGCTGGGTCCAGCGAGTTGGAACCGCTGTCTGGCCCAGAGGCTCCAGACGTGGGCGCCATGCTTGAAATGGTGGTTTCTTCCACACTAAAAACAGTAGTATTTGAGTTTGCAGCCAATCAAGCGTCTCACACATTATCCTTACAACGGTTCAGTCGGCCCAACATCTTGGCCACAGGAATTGTCTTTAAAAGACATGGGGGACAAGTAAACAATTTTTTTAAGTTGAAGTATAATCGGCACACAGCGTTACATTAGTTTCAATTACGGGGTTTTGGTTTTGGTTTTGGTTTTTCTTTCCTAAACGTTAAGCTGTGGCTATAACGTACATGTATAACGTATACGTATACGTTCCTGTAGCACTTTCCGTGTTCAGTCTTTGTATCCGTTGCTCCCTGTTGGCTCTGAAGTGCCCGAGGCAGGGTCTGTGACTTAGCCACCTTCTGTCCTCAGGCCCGAGTATCCTATCAGGCACCGAAGGGGCACCATGAACCGTTAATAAATACATCCGTCGATTAAGACTTAACCGTGAGTCAGAAGGGTACTGATAGCACTCATCCCTGGTGGGCGAGAGTCTCCTTATTTATACTCAATTTACCCAAGTTTTACTTTTTTTAATTTTTATTTATTTATTTTGAGAGAGAAAGAGAGCTCAAGGGGGCGGTGGTGGGGGGAGGGAGAGAGAGTCCCAAGCAGGCTCCGCACTGTCCACACAGAGCCTGATGCGGGGCTCGATCCCACCAACTGTGAGATCATGACCTGAGCTGAAATCCAGAGTCAGAAGCTTAACCCACAGAGCCACCCAGGCGCCCTGAGTTTATGCAACTTCTAAAGCTTTTGTAAGAGGCCCTTTACTCTCGAGTCTGGTTTTGTTTTGTTTTTATCATTTTTTTTTTAATTTTTTTCTTTAATGTTTATTTATTTTTGACAGAGAGAGAGAGAGAGACAGAGCATGAGTGGGGGAGGGGCAGAGAGAGAGGGAGCCACATAATCCGAAGCAGGCTCCAGGCTCCGAGCCGTCAGCCCAGAGCCCGACGCGGGGCTCGAACTCACAGACCGTGAGATCATGACCTGAGCCGAAGTCGGACGCTCAACCGACTGAGCCACCCGGGCGCCCCTAAAGTATATCTTTTAACGAGCTAGCATATTTCCCTTTTATTTTATTTTATTTTTTATTTTTATTTTGAGAGAGAGAGGCAGAGACGAAGGGACAGGGAGAGAATCTCAAGCAGGCTCTGCACTGTCAGCCCGGAGCCCAACGAGGGGCTCAATCTCACGACCGTGACATCATGACCTGAGCCAAAGTCGGACGCTTAACCAACCGAGCCACCCCGGTGCCCCACGGCTGTGTCACTTTCGACAGTTAATAAGAGACTCCTTTTCAGTACACTACAATGCACATATACATCCATTCCCTAGTGTAGACTTTCCATTGAAATTCAGAGTCTCTGTTCTGCTCCAAAAGCTGGTTCTTCCTCATGCCTTTATCCGGGAGTTTTCCTTCAAGAAGGGCAGCAAAGGCCCCTGAAGATGGACTGGGGAGGCGGGTCAAGTTAAAAAGTAGAAATACTCTTCCCTTAGCACCTTCCTTTTCCTCCTTCAGAGCTGCCGTGGGATAGAAGCACTGAGCGGTGTCATTTGATGGGAGTCAGGGTGAGGAGAGGGGGGGCCCTGGAGTCCCTCCGAAAGGTTATCTTGAAAATGGTAGAGCCGTCAGATGAAAAGCGATCCCCTCGGTAGCGGCAAGGGGAAGAGACATGATGCCAACCAGTGTCAGCAAGGTGACTGCGTCCTGACAGGCTGAGTTTGTCCAGCAGACAACCGCGGGGAACACGGGCCGAGGGTGGCGGTGAGGAGCTTGCGGTCAGGGAGCAGGAGCAGTATCCCTTCCTCCTGGGGAAAGGCACTGGTGATTCTAAAGGTACAGAAACTCGGCCTCTTGGTGGCCCCTCTGAGTTTATCGTGATTCCTTTCTGGATTCTAGATTGGGGGGTAAAATAGAGACCATTAGCCAGGGTACGATGTGTCTTTTCGACAGTCCTTTCAATGAGGAAGAGGTGTCCCAAAGACCAGTTTCCATTTTGACTTCACAACGGCATTTTAAGAACGTTCGGTATTTTCTTGAGCTCCTTTCTGCTCTAGTTCTGGGGAGCTGGTGCGAAGAAGGCGGCCTCTCTGCTCCAAGAGAGTTGGAAAAGAATCCACGCAGAGCACAGGCTTGGCTGCTGCTGGGGCCTCCCCAACCCCCTTGACACAAGATGGAAATGGGCATCCATCCAGATGGATCTTGGCAGGCAGAACCAGCCGGGTACTTTTGTGCAGTGAACAACCTTCACAGTCATACCCAGCATCCCCTGGTCGCTGAACCCAGAGACAGTCAGGAGGGGATGATGGAGGAGTGCCGATCAGAGGAAGGGGAGAGACCACGGGTCAGAAAAAGGACGGAGAGGTTGAGAGTCCAGGAAAGATGGGCAGAGGCAGAGGTGGGGACACAGAGAGGTAGGGAGGATGTGAGGGCCCCAGAGAGCCCGGAGCCCTCACAGCCCTCCAGGGCCCTGCCAATCCTTCCAGTACAAATTGCTGTAAATTTTAGAGGAGCTAAAAAGAGATAGGTCTTTAAGAAACCAGTGAATCTGACAAATTGACAGTTGGCCAAATAGGCTATTCTGTAGGGTGATCTTGGGGAACTGGCCTATTTCGGGGAGGCAGGTATGGAGTGAGATCCTCACCAGGCTTGTCCAGACTTGGTTTTGTGGCCCAGAGTCAGATTATGCCAAGGTCATGGGACTGTGCCCGGGTCCCCAGAGTGTATCCCACTGACCTCTGTCACCTTCAGTAGATGGAGGCTGCTTGGTGTGTGTGTGTGTGTGTGTGTGTGTGTGTGTGTGTGTGTGTGTGTTGCTGTCCCTTGAAGCAGAGAGAGGTGAAAGCCACCTGTGTGCCGGCCGATCACACCGCCTCACACAGTAGGGTACTAAGTGTGTGTGAGGCCGGCAGCCGTTACTACTAAAGCATCTGTTTCTTTTTCCAAAAGTTAAAATAAGTTTCTTTTACTCTGGATCCTCCTGAGCTTTGCTTTTTGATGTCAGTGGGCGGTAAAAAGGGGAAGTGTGGATCTGCACTCAAGCCTGAATCTTCTGTTCTGAGTTGCTATGGCTCTAATTGTATCGGCCAGAAATTCCCGTATTGAAGCCCTGACGTCCGGCATCCCTGAATGTGGTCTTACTGGGAAACAGGGTTCAGATGAGGCACTGCGAAGTGAGTGAGGTGGGCCCCTAATCCGTATGATTGGTGGTCTTACAAGAGGGCAAATCCGGACACGGACAAGCCCGGGAGCATGCCACAGGGCGCCACCAGAAGCCAGGCAGCGCCTGGAGTGGACCTTCCCCAGGGCCTGCGAGGGGTGCGGCCCCTTCCACACCCTGATGCTGGACTCCACGACCGTGGGACAAGAACCTTGGGTGAGCCACCCGGTTTATGCTACTTTGCTACGGTGGCCCCAGAAAACTCCTACACTGATGTGGTGAGGGAAGGCCACGGATCGATTAGCCACACGTGACTATTCAACTACCTGGTTTCTTTTTAAATTCTCCACTTACTGTTTGCACAAGCGTCTCCATTATTTCCAGATTCTTCGCGTAAGAATCAGAGTAGTGGGTTTGCTGAGAAATACTTTTCGTTGGTACGGCGCTGTCCCCAAATTTCCGTGATTGATTATATCCTCGCAGGCCTGGTTTTTCGGGGCTTTTCTCGGGGGTGGTGTTGACATCACGGCGTCCGATGGAAGCAGCGGTGGGGGGTGTGGGTTACTTTGCATTTTGGCTTTGCGCTGCTGTCCCCGAATTGAGTCATCCCGTACACCTCTGAGTCAGGCCCTTGAACAGGCCACTGTCCCCAGCGCCGAAAAGCCTAAACACATTCCCAACGTCCGGAGAAGGAATTAAGTTGCTAGTATTTTATCCAGTTGTATTTATTCCTCCAAGTTGTCTCAGAACCTCGACACTTCTCCCCACTTGGATCTTATAAATGGTATCTGATTTGGCACCAAGGTGTAGCGATTACTGGTTTCGGTTTAACGTGTGTGTTCTACAAAGAGAAGAACGGTGAAGACACCGCATTCTCCCCGGGGCCCGCCGGGGAGTCCCGATTGGCCCGTGGATCCTGCAGGGACAAGTGTTGGCTGCTGACTCCCCCCCCCCCCCCCCCCGCCACCGCCCCCGGCTCAGGTGCGGTTGCCAGGCTCCCCGAGGCTTTTCTGGTGCAAGGGCAGATTTATCAGAGTAAGGTGACAGTGTTGTTCCAGCAATGGCAGAGAAACCCGGCAGGGACTGAGTCACAGACTTCCAGGAATTGTATTTGATGACCGTGCCTCTTTTCTTAGTTGTTTCTAGGAGTCTCCGCTCAAAAACAGAACCAGCGTGGAGAGCAGTTTTCTTCTTACACGGTGGGCATGTTACAGTGTGTAGGACTGAGACATGGCTTGCTCACATGCAGAGGCAGGACCCTCCCAGGGGCAGTTCACAGTAAGGTGTGTGGACAGGGCAAGGCTGATGTCCATGGCTTGTCGGTTTTCTGATTTCAGCCTGTGCTCACACGCTCCCGGGTACTTGGGGCTCTGAACGTGAGCGTGTTCCCGGTGGCCTGAAACTCTCGGTGCCCTGTGGGATTTACACGGATACGATATGTAAGGGGTCAGCAAAGCCCACGTAAAATACCTCCGTGATCTCAAAGAACCCCACAGAAACGCATGTACATCAAGCAGTGTGTGAAATGAGCACAGCGAGGACGTGAAATGCCACTTGGTCCGTTAAAGGGTCATCCTGTGTGCTTAATGAAGCCAGAAACCGTTGGACCCGGGAACAAAAGAGAACAGTCAGAAACTGCTCAGGTCACGGACGTATTTCACTGGTTGACCTCTCCCAGCTCTTAGGTGGCCCCTGCGCCTACAGGTGGGCTTAGAAAGTGACCTGGAAAGCAAAGTCACTTTTAGCTAATGATACGTGACCTTTGCCCAAAATGTTATTTTCTCTTAAAGGCTTTATTACTGCGTTTCCTGCTCTGGGGTCCAACACAGTGAGGTAAACATGACTGAATTGCGCCACGAGATTGTTCTCGGGGTCCTTTCATACTTAACCTTCTGAGCCCAGGGCACCACTCAAGAGAAACACAGTGTGATGGTGAGAAAAATTAGCAGTGCCTGGAAAAGCTGCTCGCCGTGAATCAGGTGCCAGATGGTTTTCAAGGGCCTGTCTTTTGATCCTCCCCGAGAGACGGCTCTTGACCGATGGGGCTCCAAGAATGAATTGGGCCGAAACAAAACAAGACCGCCAGCACCTCTGAACTGGAAAGGGGCTTAGAGGCAGGGCTGCAAGCCTGCGCTGAATGGCCCTGGGGCCCTGGGAGAGGGATTTACCCTCAGGCTGGAATTCAGTACCCCAGAGCTCTGTGTTTACGCACGTGGTCCTGAGGTCCTGGGGCCTGGAGTCAAATCCCGGCTCCTCTGTTCACCAGCTGGGTGGCTTTGGAAGGGTCATCTAAAACTAAGCCTCAGCTTCCCCAGCTGCCAGACGGGCATGATAAGAATACCCTCCTCCTAAGACTTACGAGCATAGTGCCAGGCACGCTGTAAGCAAAAAACACCAGCTCTCGTGATCAGGAAGTCCCCCAAATACACGGGATTCCAAGCGAAGATAAGGTATCTGTGTATGTAAACAAGCGGCTATTGGTACATTGGATGCCAGTGAATAAATCTGTGAATTTTTCTACTTCTATCTATACATGCTTCCAAAGTCCTGTGGGATTTTTTTTTTTTTTTTTTTTTTTTTTTGGTGTTTTAAAAAAAATCAGTGTCTCGATAGATGTGCACATATCTTCTCCGGGAGGACCGGACGCATACACGAGACATATAATATGCGCACCGGTTTTCTCCCTGAGGTTTGGGAAAGCTCTTCGGAGGCCCCGTCACACCTTTCTGTCTGTGGCCTCCAGTGCCAAATGCGGACAGTGCTCACTCCGTCCGTCGGCCGTCTTGCTAACTCAGAAATGTCAGTTACCCACGCTCTTCAGTGAGCACAGGAGGAGAAATCCATGTTTTAGCCTTCTGGCCCAGAACGTCCAATACGTTTGTAGATGCCAACCAAATGTTGGAAATGCCGGCAGGGAAAGATTTGAAGCCACGCGTGTGTGCACTGCAAAAATTCTCTGAAGCCTGAGCTTTAGAAGGATGCTCGGGGCTCTCTTCTGATGGGCACAGCTGCCCAGACGGAGGACACATGCGTATCTACCCAGGCAGTCCTTCACCAGATGTGCCAGCCCCTGCTACATAGCGGGCTCTGAGGCTACCACAATGAAATACACACACAAAGTCGCCTTTTTCTATGGAATTTATCGTCTTCTAGAGCAGACAGGCAATAAACATATACTGTGGTGTTGGGCAGTGTGTTCATTTTCTGTGGCAGCTGTAAGAAATTGTCTCGAACCTGATGGCTTAAGAACAACAGAAATGTAGGGGCGCCTGGGTGGCTCAGTCAGTTAAGCATCTGACTCCGGCTCAGGTCGTGATCTCACAGTTCACAAGTTTGAGCCCCACGTGGGGCTGTGTGCTCACAGCTCAGAGCCTGGAGCCTGCTTCCGATTCTGTGTCTCCCTCTCTCTCTGCCCCTCCTCTACTCTCTCTCTCTCTCTCAAAAATAAATAAAATTTTTTTTAAAAAGAAAACAGAAATGTACTCTCTCATAGTTTTGGAGGCCAGAAGTCTCCAGAGGCCAGAAATTCAGTTGACTGGGCTGCTGTCAGGGTGTTTGTTCTCCAGCCTCGCTCCCTCCCGTGGCTTCAGAGAACCTGTCCCTTGCCTTTTCCAGCCCTTGGTGGCTGCCACGTTCCTCGGCCACATCACTCCCGTCTCTGTCTCTCTTCCTAGGACCACCTCCTCTCTGTGCCTGTGCGGGGTCTCCCTTTGCGTGGCTCTCACGTTAGGAGGACTCTGTGACGGTGTTCAGGGCCCCCCAGACGTCCCCAGATAATCATACCTCAAGATCCTTAATCTAATCATACAGGTTACTATATAAAGTGATGGTACTTGCGTATCCTGGGGATTTGGGACTGAACAGGTCTTTGCATGGCCATTACGCGACTTGCAGCAGGCACTCACAGGTGCTTGGGAGAAAAATGAAAGAGGGTGAGGGAGACTCCGCTTTGGACGGGCCATCAGGGAAGGCCCCCCGAGGGAGCGCATTTCCCGTAGGCTTTCTGTTTCCTTCCTCTTTTCTGATCGTGCGGGGCAATTTCTGTTCCATTCTCCTTTCCGAATTCCTAGTACTATTTGATCCGACTCGCCACTTTTCCACGGATTGTGAACGCTGTTTTCTTTAATGCGTTGAATTCCTGCCCCCCTCGCGCCCCCCCCCCCCCCAGTGACTCCAGGAGGACATGGTCACCGTCTCCCACGCGAGCAGCCAGCCTCCTTCTCCTTGCAGGTCAGAGTCCCATCCAGAAGGCTCTTCTTCGTCTTGGCCCCCGGCTTCCTGAGATAAGCCTTGTCTGGGAGGGATTAGGTTGGAGGCTAAGGAGACAAGGTGACTAAGTGACTAAGTCTGCAGAAATCAGGATGGCATTGCAACACAACTGGATGCCTCCCTCTAGAGCCCTGAGTCCGGTAGGAAAATATGTGCCATCGAGGGGCGGAGGCCACTGCAGAATGTAAGGTGAAGGTATTTGGTATTTAAAGCATTTTAATTCTAACGCTTCAGAGCTTCAGGCCTCCAGGACCCTCCCAGGAGGGAAGGAAAGCCAGAAGCAAGCAGCAGCGAGAAGGACGCAGTCAGAACACTCCGCCCGCCGGGTTATTTTCTCTGTGACACACTGAGATAATCCGTTTCGGTGAGGTTCAGATAATCCTGAAATAACTCCTTATGCTGTTCTCACTGCATAAGTCCCCAGGAAGCACAAATCTCAAATATAGCAACAGGAACTCCGCTCCGCCTCCTCGTCCCCCACCCGGCCCCCGGCCCCAGCCGCAGCCCCCTCTGCGGGACCGGTTGCTCACCCCGTCAGTATTGGGAGCGCCCCTAATCCCGGCCGGCACCCAGGCCCCGGCCACGTGCTGCTCTCGGGGCCTGAGGTGCTGCTGGCAGAACCACAGACCTCGGACAGGGCGTCACGCTCTGGGCAGCGCACCCCTTGTCCTCTCTTGCTGCCCTGGGGGGTAACAGAGCGCATCCCCCCGTACACATCAAGAATTGCCAGTTCTGAATGCATCCCGCTCAGGGCCACCTCCCGGGAGAGCCTGTCAGTCCTGAGGCCCTCGGCTGTGTTCTGGAAAGCTGCAGAATCCAAGCTGCTCAATAGTAAAAGCTGCCGTTCCACGGGACCTCCACCAGTCCCGTTTTCAGAGCTAAAAGTTTGGTTCACGCGAGTGACCCAGTCTCACCTTCCTGCTGCTGAACTTGCCCAGGGGCTGTCTGTCACTCAGCCATCGGGGCAGCGGACGCTGCAGGCCTTATTCGGGCCATGGTACCATGCTGACCCTGTGTCTCCAACAAGGACGGCCTGTTTGGGGCTTTGTTCTGCGGGGCCGCCCCACCCCCGCGCCCGGACACTGCCTGCTCATTGTTCGCATTATCCGGGAGAAGAAAATGACCCTCTTGTGCATGGGGAGGACAGAAGGGACCGAAGGTAGAGAAACTGAATTCAGAACTTTCTCACTTGGCACCTCTCAGAGTGTCCGTGGAGCGTGTACCGATGGAAAGCTCCGGTGCGTCATAAGCGTCTTGGTGCGTCTGCTTTTTAAGCAAGTCATCACGCATTGCGGATTTGCGGGGTTCCTTGGTTTGTCTGGGGGAACTCAGAGGAGACTAAACCAATTAAGACCAGTCCCCAAAACTCCACCTAAACCCTCATAAGAAAATGACAGTATAAAAAGATTTTTCAGGGACGCCTGGGTGGCTCAGTCCGTCAAGCATGGTCTCTCAGTTTCGGCTCAGATCATGATGTCATGTTTTCGTGAGTTCAAGCCCCGAGACGGGCTCTGCACTGACAGTACAGAGCCGGCTTGGGATTCTCCCCCCGCCCCCGCCCCCGCCCCGTGCTCTTCTCAGGCTCACGGGGGAAAAAATCTTTATAATTAAAAAAAGTTTTAAAAATTCAAATTTGATTCCATCACAGTAAAATGCACCTACTGTAAAACTTAGCATCTTAACCGTTGATGGAGTTCAAAATTTTCAGGTTTTAAGATTTTTAGTCACTTTTCAAGTTTTAGGTGTTAAAGTTCAGTACATTCAGTTGTGCAACCGTTTCCCCCCCCCCCCCCCCCGCCCCATCCATTTCCAGATCTCTTCATCTTGCAAAACTGAAACTCTGCACCTGTCAAACAGCACTCCCCACCCCCCCGCCCCCTGCCCCTGGCCCTGAGCAAGTTTCGGTTTGACTGTTAACCGTCAACGGAAAGTCAAGGCTGAGCGAAGCTCCGTTTGGAACTTTCTAAACATTCTTCAACTCGGGTAAGAATAGGAGAGAATTGAACATTGTGCAGCCAGAGGCAGCGCCCTCTGCAGGCTTGGTGCACGGCGCCCCCTGCTGGTGGGAGTGTGTGCTCCTTGCTGACAATGCAGTCTTCGCTCCCAAGGAAGCCCTGAGCGGTCCAACCAGGTGTATTTGGCAGTTTCCTTCCATCTAAGTGACAGCGGGGATGGTTTAGTTCTCGTGTTCTTTTAAAAAGCCGATTGTAAAACCCACGTCTGAGAAACGTGAACTTTTTAACGCGGCTGTGAGAGGTGCATCTACTCCCTTAGGAACGTGCTTCTGGGGAAGACGTGTCACAGCAAGTATGACTGTCAGCAGGCCACGCTGGGAATACCAGGGGTGACAGAAACACTCTGTGATGTGCTTTTCCGAGCTCCCCAGCTGCACGGAAAACCAGGTTGTGTTTCTCTGTGTAACAGGTGCAATTTACCCCACCTGTTTCTACCGAACTTTCTACCTGCCCGACCTTCCGGAGACGGCGCCCCGCGTCTCCTCGCTGTGTCTTACTGTAACGCTCAGGAGTCTTACTCTCCTGTGACGGTCTCCTCCACGGAAGTGTCCCCTCCCTCCTCGGCAGCCCCCTCTTTGTCAGAGGATGGTCAGCGCCGGCCCACAGAACGGCAGCCCGGTCCCTCTGGCGATTCCTCCGGGCTTGCTCCCCGTCACCCTCTTTAACGCCGATGTCCAGAAATGGGGCTTCTTGGCCACTTTCGCACATTATGTCTTGCTTTAGGCATTTCCGCTCTAGCAAAACGGCCTATTTGTTTCCCTTCAGAACCGGGACTCCCCCGCTTCTAAGAGGCATCTCCATGGAAAGCTGGGTCACGAGCTGGTTTGCACTGGGAAGGCTCTTCGAAATGACCGAGTGTGGCCCAGGTGGCAGCCAGCAAGTGGGAGTGAGAAGCTGGGCCAGACGGGCTAGACGGGCTTGTGGAGCACACCTGGGCTATCATTCATATCACGCGGCATCCCTGCCTCTTCCTTCCTCACCTCTGTCCCCCAGAGTTTCCCTTTAATACCAACTGTAATTCCTCCAAATCGATCCTTCCTCCGCTCCCCCTGGCCCATGGCCGACTCCCCTGAACTGTTACGGTAATTCCCCCACTTCTGCTCTTGTTCCCCACCCCTAGTCGGTCCTTACACAGCATCAGAGACTGGAGGGCCTGTCAGCACCATAGTCTGACCATACCCCGCCCCCCCCCACCTCTGGGGCATGGCCCGGCGCCATGACTATGGCCCACAGAACCCTTGGCGAACTCCCCACCCCACCCCCTGCCATGTGCATACAGCCAACTCTATTTGATGCTAAGAATCAAAAGCCCAAATGATGTTCCTTGGGTCTCCATCGGCTCTCACTAAAAACTCAGGCAAGATGGGCACGTGTTATCTTGATAGTGTCCCGCTTTTTCTGTCAGTGTCCCTCCACCCCCAAGTAAATCCAATCAGTGTCAGTGTGCCTTCCGAATGGGGGGACACGGGACACAGCTTCCCAGGACGCTGGTTATGAAAACTGAGTTGCCAGCCACCTTCTGAAAGTTGCCCTCCCTCGAAATCAGGACTTCTCACATCCCGATCATGGGCACACATCGACTGGATCTGGGAAGACAGATACAGGGGTCCTTTTAATGCTAAAATGTTCTTCTGACAAAGAAAAAAGAATACTCGTTCTTTGTGGAAACCAGGGAAAAGCACAAAGAGGAAAATAAAATCAATTCTAATCTTAACCACCTACAGATGACTCCTCTATTAACATTTTATCGAGGTCCCGGGAAACCTTTTAGGATGACGATGGCTAAGACTGATTGATCACATTGACCATGCCAAGGACTGACGGGTCACTTAGCGCATGTCACAGGCCCCCCAGCGTGGGGCCACAGATGTTCTGGTGGTCTGGTCGTCTACAGTGCGGTTAGGAGCTGGCCCCAGATTGTGAATCGACTTATTCCCCAAACTCACAGTCCAGAGCCAAGCTCAGAACCACCTCCTTGTACGCGGTATCGTTGAGGGTTAACCACTGGCTTACCCACTGGAGACTTAAACCCGATTAAAAGGCTATTGACCCCTTTCTTTCTAAGTAAAATCTCCAAACAAAAATAATGCCCAGGGCTGACAATTTTAACCAAAAACAGCTGCATGAATTTTGCTTTTTCTAACTGCAGGGGATAAGAATCTCAGACTTACTACTAATCCTGATTCTTCGGGGTAACGAAGACAGCTTTGTTTTGAGTTCCTCAAAAGCATGGTCAGCAGCTTCTGGAAATTAAGTCAAACCCAGAGCTCTTGGCAGTGGAGCTCCACAGATTTCTTTGTGGAACGGAATCCCCACAGGACACAGTGGAATCTCCCCAGGACGTGCAGACACGGCTGCCCCACTGTGGCTGGGTTTGTATGTTCTCGAGTTCAGATGCTGAGACAACTGGCTGCTTCAAATCCCAATCCCGAATCCTTGTTCCCAGGCAGGGCAGGGACTAACTCTGCGTGACGAGGCGAGGCTAGGGAAGGACGCCCCTTCTGTGGTTCTAGTCACGTTGACTCAGACTATAGCATCGTAGACCCACGGGTGTTATTTCTGGGAGGCTTAGGGCTTCCTTCGTCTTTTGTGCATGCTGTCAGCCTGTTTGAGGATTCTAATATATGGCAGAACTTTGTCGTAACGTAGATCATTGTTATACAGACTTAGTAACAAGAGGTTAAATGCTGCCCCCAACACACAACAACCACATACAGGTGAAGCCTTAGCTTAACAGGTTGCCTCTAAGGAGCCAAAGCATCATTAGAAACCATGACCATTCGTGTTATAATTGTGAATAAAAGGACTGTGGCCCAGGGGCACGTGGGTGGCTCCATCAGTTGAGTGTCTGACTCTTGATTTCAGCTCAAGTCGTGATCCCAGGGTCATGGGATCAAGCCC
Source organism: Leopardus geoffroyi (assembly GCF_018350155.1). NCBI lineage: Eukaryota > Metazoa > Chordata > Mammalia > Carnivora > Felidae > Leopardus > Leopardus geoffroyi. The sequence continues at coordinate 227,573,108 of NC_059326.1, forward strand.
CACATCAGGCTCCTTGCTGAGCATGAAGCCTGCTTAAGATTCTCTCTGCCCCTCTCCCCAGTTCTCTCTCTCTCTCTCTCTCTCTCTCTCTCTCTCTCTCAAGTAAGATTTTTTTTAAAAGGGGGCTGCAGCCCAAGGGTGGTTCATTTCTCAAGAGGCTAATACAATTAAAAGAAAAAGCCAGTAACCCTAAGGTAGGACGTTTGTCTGGAGTGGTCTATGCTCAACTAGAGATGAATGTACCTTGAAACACAAATAAGTATTTTCAAAGTTCACAATAGAAATGTCCTAGTCCATGGTCTGGTCCTTAGAAGACTCAGTCTGTCAAATACAAGAAGAGCGGGTCATGGATCTTCTTTAATACCCTTTTAGCATTCGTTTAGATTTACAGAAGCTGTGTGAAGATAGCTCGGAGAGCCACCTCTCGCTCTGTCTAGCTCTACGAGGGCCCCTTTGACGCAGTTGTGAGTCGTGGAGCCAACACGACCGTGACTTCAGCTCACAGCTCATTCCGATCTCACCAGCTTTGTCCTCACCTCCTTCTCGTGTTCTAGGTCCCATCTGCGTGACCACAGTACAGTTAGTCTCCTTTTCCCTCAGTCTCCTCTGGTCTGGAAGAGTTTCTCAAACTTTGTTTCCGTGGCCTTGAGAGTTTTGAGGAGGAATACTCACTAGGTTTTGTGTGGCACGTCCTTCCACGTGGGTCTGTCTGAGAGTTTTCGCTGTTAGACCGCGCTTCCGGGTCTGGGGGGAGGAAGCCGACCTAGGCGAGGTGCCATTCTCCTCACATCGTATCAAGAATACAGGGTATTCACTGAGTGTTGTACGGAAACCAATTTGACAATAAATTTCATATCAAAAAAAATCAAAAAAAAAAGAATACATGCTACTGACATGACTTAATCATGTTGGTGTTGACCTTGATCACCTGGCCAAGGTCGTGTTTGCCACGTCTCCACCGTAAGGGTCCTTCACCCCACTTTCTGCAACTGCTCTTTAGAAGGAAGTTTATGCGGTCAACTTGAGGAGTAGCAGGTATGTGTCACCTCCCTGAGGCCTTATCCAAATATGTAAACTATTTGGACCTCTGTGTGGCCGATTTAGCCTTATTTGTTTATATCAGTATGGACGCATGGGTATTTATGGTATCCTAGGGGTCATAATTCAATTCTGTATTATTTTGGTGCTCACATCGTTCCAACTTTGGCAATTGGGAGCTCTTTCCACTGAGCTCCTATGTTCTTTGACATGTTACTCCAGGGTGATCATCTCGTACGTTTCCTGTCCTCATCTTAGAATAAGCCACTTCTCTAAGAAGCCCGGTTCCTTTTATTGGAGAATAAATAGAAAAACCAAGATCTGGGCACCGAGTGGGTTGTTCTATTTTGCTGGCCGCTGCCTAATGAGATAATATTGACAGCCAGCTCTGCAGGAAAAAAAAAAAAAAAAAAAATTCAACCCTGCAGCTGCTCCAAGGAGAACAAATCATGTTCATTGTCAGTAGTTTATTAGGTTTGTGTTCTGGTTTGGAAAAGTCAATGTCATTAGGCTCTGCAAATATTTGAGGAACACGGCCTCCATGGTCAACGGGGAGGGCGTGTTCCTAGGGAAGACTCCTCTGGCTGAACTCATTAGAATAACACTTTTCCTGAAATGGTCTTTGTTAGGTTAACTTCTGAAGCTTCTTGTTTTCTGAAACAGACTAGTCGGATCTGATCTGATTAGTACTCTTTTTTTTTTTTTTTTTTTTTTTTGAGAGAGAGAGAGAGAGAGAGAGAGGGGGGGGGGGGAGGGGCAGAGAGAGAGGGAGACACAGAATGCAAAGCAGGCTCCAGGCTCCCAGCTGTCCGCACAGAGCCCGATGCAGGACTCGAACTCACGAACCGTGAGATCATGACCTGCGCTGAAGTGGGACGCCCAACCGACTGAGCCACCCAGGCAGGCACCCCATGATCTGATTAGTATTCTTAAGGGAAGTTGACGTGCAGGTGCATATTGCAGCTTTTAACCACCACCATACCTACTTCTAGGTTGCACATATTCCCTTCTGGGCAGTGCAGGAGACAGTCGCCTTTTTAGGGACTTGCTGGAAGGCAAGGGGCATTTTCATACTGGAAGCAGGGCAGAGACAAAGGGCCGTATTTATAAACTTGGGCGGGGAAGAAGTAAGCATCAAGATACGTAGTGTCCCTTCTCTTTGAATAGTTACCTGGGATTGCTGAAGCCCCAGACCAGACTAACGGCGTTCTTGTTCTAGAAGACCCAGTCTAGGCTCTACGTGTGTGGGACTGAAAACCCCAAAGAGGCGCCTCCTTGTGGCATGTGACCTTGATAGGGACGTGTAAGATATGCTTGGCACAGATAGGTACCAGATGGAGACCAGAGGGGTTCAGTGATTCCAAGTAAATGCAGCGGAACTTTAGAAATGGAGTATGAAGCCACCCTCCAGGGAGGCTCTATTGGAGGTCCACCAGACCTGCACGTTTGATTTCCGAGGGACCAGAACTGTGGCCACTCGTCCAGGTACTTGATAGTTACGTAAGTGTCTCGTGCGACTTGTCCCTGTCGCTGTGTCCTCCGGACACAGATGGGTCTCCCTCCTTCAGAGGTTACTGATAATCTCCTCCAAGGCAGTAAAAAGCTGCCAGATGAACATTACCCACGTGGAGAAGCAAGCGAGAGGAATTCCCTTACCGCGCACGCTCACTTGTACCGTCCTCTCTGACGGACGATCACACCCTCCTTTCTCCTCGGTTTGTTGAAACTTAAAGACCACCTTCCAGTGACTTAGAAAACAGAGAGATTGGCTTTATCTCACATTCAGATAATCACCATCACGTAAATACAGCATACCAGTGAATCTCCCGAAAGCTTAAGTTCTTCAGAGAATATGCCCTAGTTATCTCCCTCCAACCTTTAAGCAAGACCCAGGATGGCTTACCCTCCATATGCCCTAAGGCACAAAGCAAGTCCAGACTTGGGGCCGAAGCTCATTTCATCTTCATACTTTACAGCTTCACTGTACTGGAAGGTGTTTGGAAGGGCAGATGTCCCCCCTCTTCCTCAGGGAAATGAGTTGTGTCCCCATCCCGCGCTCGGTGTGGTTTTGAAGTTGTAATTGCGTGAACGTGCTCCCCACCGCCTCCCCAGAGCTCGCCCCCGAACTAGAGGTGTGAACCTCACCATTTCAGGCTGGCGGCTTTGCAGTGGGAAAAGATGACACGGCCAGTTGTCCAGGCCGCTGGGTAATAAAGTCTCTGAGCTCTGAGTTACTAGAATTAAGGAAGTATTTTTCCCTTCATGTCAAAAGACGGGGTGTGAGTGCTGACAGCAGGCAGTAGGGTTAAGTGATTGTACACCTGTCAGTTTTGAAAAGCGATGGAATATTCTTTCCAGACGCTGGAGAGCACATGGTGAAACAAAGGCTTCATCACTTTGATAAGGTGAGACATTTTTAGAATAGATCTTCCAGAGTATTTGAGAAAACATTTCAACGTGACATGGTTAATGGGACCGGCCTAATTCCATGAAACTCAATTTACCCAAAGCCTGAAGGATCTCGTATTCTGACATTTCAGCGTTCTGCTTTTACATGATGGTGATTCATTTTATAACGTATTCACCTTCCTTTTGAAGAGGAATCACTTGCACCTTAAGAAAGGGAGAGAAATATCGGATCGAATTGGCAGGTTTTTAGCATTCTCTGCCAAAGTTATGTCGTTACATCTTTTAATTCAGGGTTCGTAAATCAATTATACACACACGAAGTTTTAAAAAGTCGGTTCTCTAGGGATTGTTACCGACAATAGCCGTTCCCCTAGGCTGCCCACTCCCCACTTTTCATACTCCCAGGCCCCAGACCCCGCAGCTCTTTAGATGGGCTCCGACTATGGGAAACTCTGACCGCTGAGCCTCATTCCCTCCATTTCTTGAAAAAAAAATTGTAGTTTTTCTGGACCTCATCACTGTCCTATTTTATAATTTTTCTCAGCTTTCTGTGTATTTGGCACTAACTTATTCTCCCATTTTCCCTTCATTGCAGAAACCCCATCATGTGTTCAGACCATTTTACATACCCTATTCCGACCAGCTCCAGGGCAGATCACCTGACCCGTGGGCCTGTCTCAGCCCTCCCGGGATCTCTCCTTACCCCTCTCAGGGATTCCCCGCGCCATTTTCCTGAGATCGATCCTGTGTCTTTCTTTTTCTTCATCCATGACTCCCTCGCTTTGCAGAGTAAACCCCCAAAGGCTTCTTGAAAAAGTATGCACGGGAAGGAAATCCTTTGAGGCCTTGAACGTACGAAGATGTCTTTCTTCCAACACACTGGATTGACCGTTCGATTCTGAGTTCTAGGACAGAAACCAGTTTCCCTCCTAACTCAGTGCCCTATGTCTTCTAACTCTTGGTGCTAGCTTTCTACAGTCTACAGTCTACAGCTGGAAGCTCCTAGAATCTTGTCTCTGCCTCTAGCATCGTTGATGCCGTGCCCAATGGGTCTTTCTTCATCCGCTAGGCTGCATCCTCACGACGGACCCTAGGACAGTCTTAAAAGTCTCAGCTTTCAGCTTCCAGACTTTCACTGTTCGTCTTCCTGGAACTCCTATTATTTGAGTGTTCGGCGTCCCAGACTGGTCCTTTGTTTCTGTTCTTTAAATCCATTCTCGTTGTCCGGGTCCATCTTTGTTGTAGATTTCTTCAACTTTCTCTTACTGTGACTGTGTGAATTTCTTACTTCTGATTTAATCTTTTTGTTTTTCAGAAGTACTGTCTTGTTCTTCGTCCTTTTAAAATAACATTTCCATTTGGTCCCTGTTTCATGGATGTAGTTAGTATCTTCTCCCATCACTCTGGGAATATCAATGGGGGAAAGTTCCTTCCCCCCACCCCGCCTCTCTCTCTCTCTCTCTCTCTCTCTCTGTCTGTGTGTGTGTGTGTACTGTGTACCTGTGCATGTGTGCACACACACCTGTCCATCTTTCTGTCTCTGCATTGTCTGTGTTTCCTTCAAAAATTTTTTCCCTTTGTTTTAGCCTCTTCAGCTCTAAGGACTTCCTCGAAGTCTGGTGATCCCTGGCTGTCTCCTCATCTGTACGGATGGGCTTCAGAAGCCGACTGACAACCGTGCATGTGTGGGGGTGGCCTGTCCCCTGTGTGGGCCTTGCTGGTGGCTGGAGGGGTGGGGATGGTGGGGGGGGGGCCTCATCAGGAGCCTCCAGTCTCAGGAACCCTGGTCTCCTCTGTGGGAGGGATGCAGCTGGTTTCCTGTGTTGCAGGAACTGAGCAGAGGAAGAAGACAGGACCTTCAGTGTCGTCCTCCCTTAACCCCCCTCTTTCCTGGGCAGCACCTGCCCTCCACTGTACCGGTTTTATGTTATCCAGACAGGAAAGTCCAGGGCCCTGCCAAGTTCAGGGGACACCGTCACGAGCTGTGCAACAGCAACTGTGGACAAGATGCTTACTAACTAGGCTTTTCGGCAGGCTGCTCTTGGCCCCGCTTTCACCCCCACTTCCAGAAGGGCCTGTCACCACATTTCCTGACCCAGGGGAAAGGGAAGAGCTGCAGACAGCTCGCTCCTCCCCATCAGTTTAAGATAATGCCATTTTCAGGGCACCTGGGCGGCTCAGTCAGTTGAGCATCTGACTCTCGATCCCAGCTCTGGTCATGATCCCAGGGTCGTGGAATCAAGCCCTGTGTCAGGCTCCCTGCTGAGCATGGAGTCTGCTTGGGGTTCTCTCTCTTTCTGCCTCTAGCCCCTCTCCCCGACTCTCTCTGTCTCTGTAATATTTAAAAAAAAGAAAAAAGATGCCATTTTCTTGGGTCTGTTAAATCAGTTTACTGCTTGCCCACCTGCTCTCCAAAGGTGCACATTTTGTGGGAATTGTCTCTTATTCTCTCAACTCGACCTCGGAGAGCTCCAGAACCTATCATTAATTTAAGTGTCACTGTTTCCTTTTTCATTAGGTGTGCTGATTCAGTGTGGCTCTGTGCATGCAGAATATTCCAGATGCTTTCAGGTCACTTCTAACTCTTTGGTTAAAGCTATAAAAAAATCACAGGGGCGCCTGGGTGGCTCAGTCGGTGGAGCGTCCGACTTCGGCTCAGGTCATGATCTCGCGGTCCGTGAGTTCGAGCCCCGCGTCGGGCTCTGTGCCGACAGCTCGGAGCCTGGAGCCTGCTTCAGATTCTGTGTCTCCCCTCCCTCTGCCCCTCCCCTGCTCATGCTCTGTCTCTCTCTGTCTCAAAACTAAATTAAAACATTTAAAAAAAGATTTTTTTTAAAGCTATGAAAATCACAGTACTGAGCACGGTCACCCCGAACTGACCGAGCTGCTTAGCACAGTAGTTAAGCCGCTCACGAGAGCGCACGGGTCTCCCTCACTAGCTGGGCCACCCACTCAGATGCATGCCACATCTGCCCACTGCTGGGGTCCCTCTGGGGCACTTGTGGCAAATGGGCGGGGGCCCGTGTCTGAAGGTGAGAACAAAGCAGGACGGCAGCGGTTTGAGGACGGGCGCACCGTTCGCCCTCTTTCCTAGCTCCTTGGGGTCATGGGACACCTGCCCCGATGCCACGTCACTCACATGTGCCTTCCCTTAATGACCTCGCTGACTGTGCTCTCTGCTCCCAGCTCTGTTTCGTGATGTTCTGGACCCCCAACGTTTCCGAGAAGATTTTGATAGACATCATCGGAGTGGACTTCGCCTTTGCAGAGCTCTGCGTTGTCCCCTTGCGTATCTTCTCCTTCTTCCCGGTGCCAGGTAAAGACACAGAATGGAAGGAACATTCCGGTTTACCCTCCTGCCCGATTCAGTCTTCCTTCTCGGGAAATGTCTGCAAGGACGTCCCAAACAAGAACGAACCATTTTGGGCGCCTGGGTGGCTCAGCGGGTTAAGTGTCCGACTCTTGATTTCCACTCCGGTCGTGATCTCGTGGTTTGTGAGTTCAGGCTCTGTGGTGACAGCACAGAGCCTGCTTGGGATTCTCTGTCTCCCTCTCTCTCGGCACCTCACCTGCTCTTACTGTCTCTCTCTCTCTCTCAAAAATAAATGTTTAAAAAAAAAAAAAGCTGACACTTAAAAAAACCGAAACAGAACATAACATTTCGCAGTGGATTGGAAACGTGCAAACACATTTTATCCAGTAGGCTGAAAGTTTAAGAAACAAATCAGACAGCCCAGCCCTAATTTGTTCTCCAAGGTCAGAGGTCGCACACACGGTAAACAGCACACCCAGAGGGACAACGTGAGGAGTCTTCGGGGCCATAGAACTGTTCCGTGCCCTGATGGTGGCGGTGGCTACACAGATCTTTGCACGTGTTAGGATTCTTAGAACTGTCTGCTCAGAAGTCAGTTTTATAATATGTTATTTAAAAAGTAACACGCAAAAAAAAAAAAAAGTAGGAAGGTGGACGATGACTAAAACCTGCCGATGTGCAAAGAAAGAGCAGTGCTGGAATTAAGACTCTGGGGGCAGAGTTAGGGGCCCCCGGGTGGCTCAGTCGGTTGAGCATCTGACTTCAGCTCAGGTCATGATCTCACGGCTTGTGGGTTCGAGCCCCACGTCGGGCTCTGTGCTGACAGCTCGGACCCCGGAGCCAGCTTCGGATTCTGTTGTCTCCCTCTCTCTGCCCCTCCCCCATGCACACTCTGTCTCGCTCTCAAAAATAAATATTAAAAAAAGGTTAAAAAAAAAAATCTGGGGGCAGGGTTGAGGCCAGATGGCGTATGGTCAGAAAGTCAAGTGTCCACAGCTAAACACTAAGCCAGTTTGAAAATTCCCAAGCGGATACAGTAGGAGGAGGCTTACTATACGGGAGCAAGGTAGTTCTTTACGAGAGGAGCAAAGCAGGCTGCGGAATGGTCGGTGGGTGTGCCGCTTCTCCCGCGACGAAGGTGTCGCCACATCTGCGTGTCTGCGTGTCGTGTGCCTGCCCACTTACTGTTCCTAGAAGTCACCCACCAAACTGGTAACAGTGGTTGCCTCCGGAAGGCAGGAGTCAGGACCGGGAGGAAGACTTTGTGCTGCATTCCCTTCTGCACCTTTTAAATTCTATACCAAGTGCATGTCATTATTCAAAAATGTATGGTGCAGGCGTGTCTGGCTGGCTCAGTGGGTAGAGCGTGCTGCTCTTGACCTCAGGGCTGTGAGTTAGAGCCCCACGTTCGATGTGAAGATGACTTAAAAATATAATCTGTAAAAAAAAAACCAAAAAACTTAGTGCCCAAATAATCCGCCGAGTCATTCAGCAGGGCAGCCAGAATTGACAAAGCCCGAGTTAAGAAATGAGCCACGAACTAGAGGAGGTCAGGACTGATAGCGCCATCCCTGAACCGGGTCACAAGCCACCCCTGCTCTCAGATGCCAAGCATTCCTGGAGGCTGGGTCTCTCGGTGTCACCTTCCCAGCTGTGGCAAAAACGGAGGAGTGGAAGATCGTGGCCGTGGGGCGGCGTGTCTGGTCTTTGTTGGGGGCGGGGGGACCCTGGGGGAGCCAAGCTGTGCCAGGCGACCCCACCTCGAGGAGGCTGCCCCCTGCTGGAGATTGGGGCCCATATTGCTCCTTCCCCAGGCCCAGCTGGAGGAGGGACTGGGGGCCCCAGAGAATTCCAGCTGGGACGGGGGTCCAGCTGGGACGGGGGTGGAGTGGCTTTTAATCTCTCAACTCACTTCTGTGTCTATCAGTCTAAGGCCTTCCAGCCAGCTGTCAGGCCCCGGCTGTCTTTGCAACCTGCGGGGGGTGGGCCAAGCCCATTAGCATTCCGCGTGCGCCCCTGCCCTCTGGCTCTGCCAAACCCAAGTGTGCATCTGTGCTGTGTAAACACAACACCCCCCCCCCCGCCTGGGGCAGGCAGGCAGGGCACCCCGTTCGACGAGGAGGGCCGCAGAGTCCCCCTTTGAATGTATCCTGGATGGGAGTTTTCACCCCAGGAGTGAGCACGTCCCCCTGCACGAAGGTCTCGGCCCCAGCCCGGGGCTGCCCACCCTGCGACAGACGACTAGGCCGCAGCTTCCTTCAGCCGCTTGCACTTTCAGATCGATCCAAACATCCGGGGCACCTCTTCCCGACAAGGAGTGTCTGTGGCCTCCAAGGCCAAATTCAGTCCCTGCTTCACACGTCCCTCCTTTGTGCTCAGGCCGGGCGCCCTGCCCCGGGCCCCAGTTCACTAGCGTGGATGGGGAGGCGATACAGGGAATGCACCGAGGTCTTTGAGAAACAGTGACGTGTCGAAACAAGGGGGGGCACAGTTAGGAAGGAGAAGAGGAGATGAGCGGGGTTCCAGGGGCTGGGACAGCTGGGAAGGAGATCAGGAGAGCTTCGTCCTTCCCTCCCTGACCTCTGGTCACCACGCCCCCCACACAGGTGTCCTGGGAAGACAGGGCTCCCCTCATACCCACAGTCAAAACTGACCCCCGCAAGTGGCCGCTTTTCTCTGTTTTTAGAGAAGAGAGATCAGATCGGGGCTGGAGGCAGGGCAGGGGGTTGGGGCAGGGACAGGGTGGGCAGGGTGGTCCCGGGGGCAGGCCAGGCCCGGCCAAAGACAGCCGGCAGAGTGGAGAAAGGCAGGTGCCCGCACCCGGCTGTCTGGATGCTGGGGGCTGCGAAGAGGCCAGATGGGGCTATCCCAGGCCCAGAAGTAGGGTCAGGAACCCCGGCAGGGAGATACGGAGGCCAGCCCAGGGCAGCAGCAGCAAGGCCTGGGTCCTCACCAGCTGCCCCACGACCTCGGGTAGGCTGGCGAGGCGCGGGATTGCAGGGGGGGGGGGGGGTCTGAGGACCGGGAGAAGCGGGGTGTTGCTGACGAGTCCTTTGCTGTCCCCACAGTCACTGTGAGGGCCCATCTCACCGGGTGGCTGATGACTCTGAAGAAGACCTTTGTCCTGGCCCCCAGCTCTGTGCTGCGGATCATCGTCCTCATCACCAGCCTCGTGGTCCTGCCCTACCTGGGGTATGCTGTCGGGGGGGGGGGGGTCCTGCGGGTCCTTCTGCCACCTAAGTACATCTGCATGTTCACGTGGCATCCCCCGAGCACATCTAGAGCTAGAAATGCAGAGCGATACCTTCTTTCTCTGCCGAGCCAGTAGGTGGGAGGCTGCTCAGCTCCTTTCTAGAATACTTCCGGGGTCAGGCCCATTCACACTATTCACTGAGCACCTGTTGCGGGTGGCAGGCAGGAGAAGGGGAATAACGAGAGGGAGGAAGGGAGTCGTCACCCCCCACCCTCCGAGTCCCCGTCTCTGTATGGAGACGAGGGCGGGAAGGGCTGTGGGCTCACGAGCAAGGGGGACGTGGCCCGTGGCCCAGCCAGCAGATGCGGAGCCGAGACCTTGGGGGGGGGGGGGGAGCTCGCCTCGGAGCTCCGGGTGCCCTCCCACAGGCGGGCCACTTACTAGGTGCAGCCCTTATCGGCGGATCTCAAGTGCAGTTGGTTCCTGTCTTGTCTGCTTTCCGCTGGGTTTCCACTCTATTTGTGCCTCGGCACGGCTTCAGCGGACAGATGGCCTCTGTGTTCTCATCCCCAGGGTACACGGAGCCACCCTGGGCGTGGGCTCCCTCCTGGCGGGGTTTGTGGGAGAATCCACCATGGTCGCCATAGCAGCGTGCTACGTCTATCGGAAACAGGTGAGCTGGCCGCGAAGCCTCCCCAGGTGTAGGGAGACCCGAGCGGCTCCCAAGGGCCCACAGCAGGAGGCGGCAAGGTGGTGGCACCCCACGTTCATCCCCTACCTCCACTGGGTCCACACTGCTCACCAGAACTCCAGGGTCCCTCCTGTGTGTGTGAGCCTCATGGCCAGAGTATGTCAGCCCTGGGTCAGGTTCAACAACAAGGGGATACCTTACGATGCTATCATGTAGATGATTCCTTAAACCTGCCTTGTTTCAAAAGGCAGCCGTCCTGCTCAGGAGGGACATTGAGGACACAATCCTGCATCCTAGTGTTGCCTCTAGAGAACTAAAACTTGTAGAAACTAAATAATGCTTTGACCACACAGGAAAATGCCGAAAAGGTGATTCCCTTTGCGACCGATCTGTCCTCTGAGTCCTTACAAACTACAACTTGATCACTGTGAAAGTCTAGAAAATGTTGGGTGATCTCCCCACTCTCTGCCTCTGCAAATCCCTTCCCCTCTTCAACCTGAGATAACATGTCACAGGAAAGTCTTCCTAGCTGCCCACCACACACACACACACACACACACACACACAATGTACTCTGTTACCAGGTAATTCGTTTATCCTGCAGGGTTACCTGTTTGAAGGCACAGTCCTAAGATTATGACCACTTAGGGAGCAGGAGAGTGAGATTAGCCAGGGAAAGGTTGGGTAGAGGAGGGAAAGGGGCCAAGAATGGATGTCCCAGGCTCACCAGTATGATCCCCCAGCCACGGCAGCTGGGTGATGAAGGCGGACATTGGCAGAGATTTGGACCCAACCGAGGTTGGGGGTTTTGCCTGCAAGTGAGGTTACAGCAGAGAGAGGCACCAAAGTGACTATAATTGTTGAGAGTTTCATTTGAGCTGATGAAAGAGGAGAGAAGGGACCAGAAGGCCCATGGGCTGTGGGGGCAGGGTCCTGGAAGGAGGGGCCAGACAGTGGCAGAAGGTGGAGGACCAGGCCCTTGAAGCTGGTGGGCCAGTGGTGCTGAGGGTGTTAATAAAGACAGGGTCTCCAGGGAGCCGAGAATGGCAGAGGGTGGCTGTGGAGAACCTGATCCCCAAGGAGAAGAGGTCAGGGCATGGAGAGAGGCCATTTACTGCAAGGCGGGCAGTGCAGTCACCAGGAACTGGGACAGGCGACGAGCAGGGCAGGAGACACAGACCTGGGGCTGGCCTGGAAGGGGAGAATACTCCGAGAGCAGGTGAGCCCAAGCTCATCGGAAGGGAGAGCAGTCGGCAGGTGGTGGAAGGAGGAGGCGTGGGGAGGGGCTGCATTCAGCTGACGGTGCGCTCCCGCTCGCGGCCGGGAGGGGGCAGACGGGGTTCCCCGAAGCTCCTAGCGGCCCCCCCTTCCCTCACCCCGCCCCCCGCCCCAGTACCCGGAGATGCAGCCTCGGTGAGGTCACCCCAACCATAAACGAGACCCAGGTCTGCCGCGAGGGCCCCCCCCCCCCCCGCCCCGGAGACCCTGGCGGCCCCTCCCTGCTCTGCTGCGACGGGGCCCTGTCCCAGCCCCACACTGACGCGTCTTCTTGGGTCTAGAAAAAGAAGATGGAGAACGAGACTGCGGCCGAGGGGGAGGACTCGGCGATGACGGACATCCCGCCAGCAGAGGAGGGGACGGACGTCGTGGAAATGCGAGAGGAGAACGACTAAGGCCGGGACGCAGGCGCAGCAGGGGCGCTCGAGATGGCTCTGCAGCATCGTCTCCTCTCCCGTCGTGTTTTGTTCTGTTCTTGGCTTTGGTTTTGGTTTTGGTTTAACGGAAGAGGCCTTGATTGGAAGGTTTCGTGCAAACTCCCGGGCACACTGGGTATGCCCGCCCTGCTGGGGGGGGGGGGGGGGACCTCGACGACGGTCTCCGCCACTGCTTTGTAAAAAACCAACGGAACAACCGAGTTCGCGCCCCCGCTTCCCGAACATCCAGAAGACGCGGCTGCCTCGTAGAACGGGCCGTCTCCTCCTCCCTCGGACAATCTCCACTTGGAACCAAAGGACTGCGGCTGTGCCATCAGCGCCCTCGCCACCACTGCCCAGCAGGCCAGACTTGACCCCGTCCCTTTGCATCTCTCTTAACGAATCAGCAGGTTACAACTCGGCTTTCTTGGATCGGCTTCCCAGGAGCAGGAGCCCAGCTGTACACAGAGACGTGGCCCCGGAGGCCTCCGCCCTGCAGCCCGGAGCCGTCTGCCACACTCGTGCGCGCGGGGGGTCCGCGACAGGCTGCGGCCTGGAGTGGCCGTTCACACTGAGGAATGCACCTGTGAACGCGCTGCACGGACGGACGGACGGGCCTGACCTCCCCCCTGTAGGAAGGTTCGAGATGCCAGGGGAGTCGCGCGGACTGAACGATCGCCTTTCACCGGCATTGCCCTAGGTTTGAGCGAGCTCCCGCGTTTCAGACCCCGCCGTGTACATACATGAGCTAACTTTTTTTAAGTTGTCACAAACGCGCATCTCCAAATTTCAGCGTCCTCCGGCATGACTTTCCCCGAAGGCTTGTTTTTCACTCACCTTTCCTGAAGATGGCGCTCGAGCAAGTGAAATGGAGCATTCTAACTTCGCGGTCTTAGTTCTTACAGTGAACTGAAGCTTTAAGTCATAATCTAGCATTCTAATGCCAGGTTGCTGTATCGTAACTTTTGAAGTAGGTTCACTACCTGGTTCCGCTCCTTTTAGTCATAACCATGCGGTGCAGGTAATTTCACGCCACACGATAAAACATTTTGTAAACGACAGCAGAGTCACTATGTGATACTCCCTGAAATGACACATTTGAAATCCATTCAGTGCAGTATATTTTTCTAAGTTTTGGAAAGCGGGTTTTTTCTTTAAAAAATTATGGACACAGTTCACTAAATTCTTGATGTAGTCAAAATTCTAGACTGAAAGAACCTAAACACAAAAATATTTTAAAGATATAAATATATACTGTATATGTTATGTAATTTATTTTAGGCTATAATACATTTCCTATTTTCGCATTTTCAATAAAAGGTCTCTAATACGATACGGTGATTGCTTGTGTGCTCCACGTACCTGCAGTTGAAACGTATTGTATTGTATCTTCTTACAGTTTTACAGAGTCACTTGTATATAAATGTGAGGATCAGTAGATGACAAGAGAACTATTTTTAATTCTGGGTGGGTGACGGGTGTAACTGGGATCAGCTGGCATAGACAATAGTGGGAATGGAATACTTTGCCGGAAGGGCAAAAAAAGGAAAAAGGCGAGCCTTTTGTGTTTACTGTTTTCAGTGCTGTGTAATCATATTGTTCCCCATTAAAAAAAAAAAAAAAAAAGAAAAGAAAAAAGAATGTAAGGGCAAGTCAGCCATGACCATCGCAGGGTTGCATTCACGTTTCTGGACAAGTGACCCTTGGGCGTGCCCACCATGGGGACAAATCTTCATGTGCTTCCCCCGAGCGACTTTTCCTTCCATATATATGAGCGCTGGAAATTAAGATGCACAGCCTTTGGGTGGTTTCAGGGGCAGATCTGAGAAGACGGGGGAAACGTCTAATTGTATCAGCTTTTTAAAAGTACGTGACTAGAAAATTAAACAGCAGTATTTTTTAACACGTGTGACTATTTCATGCTTGTGGGCCTGGAGCTTAAAAATCAAATTGAAAAAGCCACCTCTTCTAAGTCGGGGAAAGATCAGCTAGAGACCCTTCGTTAAGCACCTAGAACGTGTCATTTAGAACTTTAGAGATTTCGTCGGTGATGAACATTCACGGCCATAAATGGGCCGTTTCCATCTCAGAGAACACGGGATGCCGCCCCAAACCCAGACCACGAGGACAGAGATTGTGCAACATGTGTCCAAAAACTGCTGTCTGGAAGCACACCATTCCTCACACGGTTCCTTCACTTGGGCTGCTTAATTCGCGGCCTAACACAGGCACTTTAACTTCTAAGGCAAACCCTGATGCTTGCAGCTTCCTGGCTCTGTGCTGACCCACAGAGACAGGAAAGGTGGTCAAACCAGAAAGGAGAAGACACTTCTCCTTCCCGCTTTATAGAGTAAGGAGGGGCACACATTTGACTCTGCCGTCCAAAAAAAAAGTTCCCCAACGCAGGTTTCTTTTTTATTGCAAGTTGCTCAGCTGACCTCTATAGAAGGGTGTGGTGCTCACGTCCCATGTCGAGGACCATGAAGAGACCTGCCGTGACTTTCTCCGTGTTGGGCGACTTGTAGAAAACAATCTAAAGCCTTTTTTAACATGAATGCTGAGAAGTGAGTTAGGGCAGCTCAGTGCAGTCTTTTTATACTGAGGGTTTTCTCTGCAAACCCAGGTCAGAGCAGCTCCTTTTGTGGCCTCCCTGCTTTTTTGAGGGTCATATGCCGGGTCATTCTAAACATGCAGGTGTCGTGTGCTCTGTTCCGCTTGGAGCTTGGTGGCACTGGACATCAGATGCCCAGGAACTGAGCACCAAGGACCAGGTGAGGCTGGCTCCGGGGAGGTCATGATAGGGTTGGACCTGTCGGCCGTGAGGCTCAGGACGTGCTGACAGGTCTGCTCAGTGGCCAGAACCCCTCACCTGTTTGGGATTCTTACTTTGGGCACGGAAGGCTATTGCTTGACATCACTGGGTGCAAGCCGGGCCCGACCCCTCGCTGCCTGTGTTGGGCTCGTCTTGTTTGTGTGTTAGCCCTGGCGGGTGGTTTGGCTTTGGAAATGTCCCCGGGTGGCTGATTCCGTCAGAAAGAGTAGCTTCTGCGCTGGTTCAGGATGTATCAGATTGGCCAAGTAAAGCTTGTATGTGCTCTTAGTTTCTAGAAACAAAACAATTTAAAGACTCAGTGGTTCTCTGACTAGAGTTGTTTTCCTTAATTCAGACTGAAGTGGGAGAGACCAAGAACCAGTGTTGCAAAATAGGAAGTATTTATGCTGTTGTACTTAAGTGACATTATCTTGAGAAATATTTTCCCGTATTTAAAAACTCTTTCCACTTCAGGGGCGCCTGGGTGGCTCTGTTAGGTTGAGTGTCTGACTCTTGATTTCGGCTCAGGTCACGATCCCAGGATCGTGGGATCAAGGCCCGCGTCGGGCTCCACGCTGAGCACGGAACCTGCTTGAGATTCTCTCTCTCTCCCTCTGCCCCTCTCCCCCACTCGCGCGCTCTAATATGAAATGTTTAAAATTGCTACTTCAGCTGTGTTTCAACCAGCCACAGCTTCTGGCCTCTTATTCTGCAGGTCAGCTGACCCCTGAACTTATGATGAAGCTTTCAAAGTGACGCACAGACCAGAAAAGGGGGCCTTTTATGTTCTAAGTCTTGTCGCTTTTTTGTAACCAACATTGCGATGGGCAGGGCTTTATGAGACAGGGCAGTTTGTAGTGTTGAGACCTGTGCGTTGCAGCCAAGTCCATGAAACCCGTCGATCCCACCTGCCTTCCGTAGACAGCTGTCCTCACGCACAGCCTCACACGCCTCTTTCATAAAAAGCGTCTGAACCAGAGAAAAGCATGTTTTTGAGCCACATGTTTGGTAAACATTCGAGAGGCTCCCTCTGTGTGGTTGAGTCTCTATTTCTGTCATTTGAAATAGCAAAACATCACATGACTCATCGGCTGATGTAACCACACGTGAAACAGGATGTAGAAGCAATCTGAAGACGAATGTACGAAAAGGCCCTGCCCTTTCGAAGGCTACACCTCTGAAGCGAACTACGCCAATGTTCAAAATGAGCGGAATTCTATTACGTAATCAAAATAACCCCAAACTCCGCTCAGAGGTCAGAAAAGAGGGGTGTGTGTGTGTGTGTGTGTGTGTGTGTTGATCTCAAAAGGGAAAAATGATGGAGAAGAGATGGTGAGAGCTTGTTCTGAGCTGACTTTCTTCTCAAAAGGGAAAGTTCGAACTGTTAGCCTCTGCTAAGCGGAGCACCAAAGGTGGGCCTCCTAAGTCATTATTCTTTTTTTTTTTTTTTTAACGCTTATTTATTATTGAGAGACAGAGAGACACAGAGTGTGAGCCAGGGGAGGGGCAGAGAGAGAAGGAGACCCAGAATCTGAAGCAGGCTCCAGGCTCTGAGCTGTCAGCACAGAGCCTGACGTGGGACTCGAACCCACAAACTGTGAGATCATGACCTGAGCCGAAGCCGGCTGCTCAACTGACTGAGCCACCCTGGCGCCCCCTGAGCATTCTTTTTTTTTAAGTCATTCTTCGCCGAGTCCTACTGGTTCTGAAAGATTTTTTCCCTGCTTCATTTATAATCGGCCAGGTCTCCAAGTCTGTGTAAGATCTATGTGCTTGTGTAGATGGCAGTTGGCTACACAGATTCAGCACATTTCTTAAACTGCACCGCTTTTTGAGGTAGGTTACAAAGCTTAAGTGCACTTTACTAACGAGCCTTACCATGAGCTTCCACAGTCCGTGCATGTAAACAGAAATGCAGAAGAGGGGCGCCTGGGCGGCTCAGTTGGTTGGGCATCTGACTCTTGATTTCGGCTCAGGTCATGATCCCAGGGTCATGGGCTTGAGCCCTGCATCGGGCTCTGTGCTGAGCGTGGAGCCTGCTTGGGAGTCTCTCTCTCTCTCTCTCTCTCTCTCTGCCTCTCTCCCTTCCTCGCACTTTCTTTCTAAAATTAAAAAACAAAACAAAACAAAACCTCACAAGAGGTAGGATCCCTTCCTGTGTCCAGAAGTAGAAGTGGTTTCCTTAGGTTAAGGAAAGCTGGAGACAGACCAGCTTAAGATGATATCATTCACGGTCTGGCTTCATGGAAATTCAGTGGCGTATGGAGATTGATTGGCACCATAAAGTTTAGAGGCAGACGTTCTCCAGCCATGAATCGGGGACAAGAAATGGTGCATTTGGAGCTGGGACACATCACAGCCAGGTGGACTCTGTTCCCTGAAGCATGGGGCCACAAGCATAGGGGACTCACACTCTGGATGGATCTGCTATGAAGGTGATGTGCAGACCACCCTGGTCGAACAAAGGAGGCACCAGGTACACGTCTACACGTCGCCCAGCAACCGCAGCCAGGACCAGCTGCCACAAAGCAGGCACGTTCCCCTAGCGGTGCCACATTCACCACGCTTGTAGAGGCCAATCCACAGCAACTTGTGATGTGTTTGGTTTGCTTAGCGATGTACGGAGAGGGCAGATATCGAAAGCTGAAATGACCAAGAAACTAGTCGGAGAACTTCGGAAACCTTGCCAGAGCCGCCCATGAGTTCTGTTCCAGACTCACAAGGCTGTGCTCATTCGTTGAAGGACAGCCTTAATGGCACGACCTTCTACATCACTCACCCCTTTCTGGCCTCACACTCGTCACCTGCACAGTAGAGGCTTGGGCCATCACTGCTAAGGCTCCTTCTGGGGCCAATACTCTGGGTATGATCCAGGATTTAGGACCCCGGTACAGGATCCTGCAAGGGAAGGATAAAATTACCTCCTTTTTCCTTTCAGATCTCAACGTTCGCGGTGATCCCGGATTTTTTTTTTTAACAAAATGAGGTCTCCTGGGAGTCACTGCACATGTGCTGTGGCTTCCAGTTTACCAGCTTTTCGATTTCACATCAAAATTGTGGGTTTAATTGAAACCGATCAGGGGCGCCTGGGTGGCGCAGTCGGTTAAGCGTCCGACTTCAGCCAGGTCACGATCTCGCGGTCCGTGAGTTCGAGCCCCGCGTCAGGCTCTGGGCTGATGGCTCAGAGCCTGGAGCCGGTTTCCGATTCTGTGTCTCCCTCTCTCTCTGCCCCTCCCTCGTTCATGCTCTGTCTCTCTCTGTCCCAAAAATAAATAAACGTTGAAAAAAAAAAATTAAAAAAAAAAAATTGAAACCGATCACATCAAAATATCCGTGTAGCCTTTAAAACTGACCGCCGAGGTCAATATAAAATACACATTGCCCTTGAACAATGGCTATATGTGTATTTCACAGACATAACTTTTTGTTAAGGGCATTTACATACGCTTTTCTTTTTTGGTTATTTTCGGGAGGGCAGAATTTATGCTCATGTATTGTCAAATAGTTTTCATACTCTAATTTTACTTTAAGTAAAGCTTAAAGTTGGCATGTGACTGAGACTGCTTTTAGTTTCTTGATTTTCTTACTGGAACCATCAGTCTGTTTATACATCCCAAATTACATGATTTCCTAATTCTAACTACATTTCCCTTTTCTGTTGTACACGAGGCATTAAAATTGTGCCCTTCGCCCCGGTAGCTAAAATCTGTAACCACTGGCATATTTCTTCAAAATCCCTTATGTAAATATGACCTATTGCTTCAAATTGTATTCTATATTAAAATGAATTTTTACTTCCCATAATTGCAGTAATAGTGAAAGTACTTCTCTGAAGTACTCAGCTTCTCTCCACCCCTTCTCGAATGGGGATACCCACCATAGATGGGCATCAGGAAACGAAGAGGGCCAGAGCCTGAAACCCCCTCCCGCCCACATCTAAGGCATCCTTGTTCTTACCAGTCTTTATGTGAAAAGCATTACTCTCTTTAAAATGGAACGTCTTAACTTAGAAGAAGGATGGCTCTCATGCTTTAAACCTCCCGTGAGAGATTATAGACAGAAAGGGTTTTATTACGTACCCGTCACCGACAGGGTTGGAAGAATCCCACCGCCCTGCCCGAGACTGTGTCTTCTCTTCTGCGCAGCTTTAGCGTGTGTCTTTGGGTTAAAATCCCAGATCTCAGTACTACTTCTACTATGCTTCCCTGTTACTGCCTCTTACTGTTAATTATCCCAAACCGCACACACCCACACCTTATACAAAGGTAGCAAAATTCCAAAAGGTTTACCCTTGTGATAAGCGGTTTGGATATAATTATAAATGTGATCTACTGGGCTCTTAGGTTAATATCATGGAGAAAACTACGCCCTCTCCCAAACTATCCTTTTCCATACTGTTAAAGGCAACATTTGAGTTGGGGGCAAGGTTAGCTTTGCTTATGTCTTTAATCCTGCCCACAATGAGCTCCAGGCTTCTTCCTGGACCACACGAGCCAATAAATACTGTGCTAATTTCCCAGCTCAACACATAGGTCTTTGCACAAAAAGAAAAAGAAAAACCAGGAACTGGGAGTCCTCATTCTATCTCGGCTGCTTATTAGCTTTGAGTCGGGCAAGTCACTGGATGCCTGCGGGTTGGCCGTCTCTGCTCTAGAACGAGATCTTGTCCAGTTCTAGCCTAGCGCGACATCAGGATTTGCAGAGTCTGATCAAAGGCAGTGCAGGCAGACGGAGGTGCTCGTGGGCCGGGCTTCCAAGTGGCATAGAACTGACTCAGCCAGGGAATCTACAAACACTCCTGCTGGCCTGCTTTCAGCAGAGACAGACTACCACAGCGTTCACGGAACAGAACGACAGCCAATCTGGTCTTTGGTTCAGATACTCCGGATACCTCTGCAAAGACCAAAATAGAACGAGCACAACTGGTGCCCGACTTTACATTTTACTACCCACCCCACCTTCAATCTGATTCGTGTAAAAAGCTCTCTCGCCGTAAAGGTGGGTGGCCCAGGAAAGCCGGCTGCGGTCAGCTGGTCTCCCCCAGCCCCAGACACTGTTAGGACACCTGCTCACAGGCCCATTCGTCAAAAAGTCAGAAGCGGTTCCTCCACCGTGCCGGGCCACGCCACATCCTAGCTCAGCGGCTCTGCCTGTCCCCAGACACTGCCCTGCCCACCTTCTGGCCTGCCCCCGCCCTCCGCCCCCCCCCCCACAACTGTGTTGATCGGTGCTACTGAATTCTGCCCCCACGGGGGGCCAAAAATGGCCCCCACGCCCCAGCCTGCTCCCACCGAAGTTGACAGTCCAGTTCCACATGCTCTCGGGTGACCTAATCTGGGCCTGTTTCCAGTTCCAAATACACACTGGTGATGCCCAGAGCGCTTTTTCCAGCCCAGACTTGCTCATGCGCTTCAGACCAGTCACCTCCCAACCTCTTTCAGAGGGGTCCCAGAGGGGCCTTGGCCTTAGGCCCCTCCCTGCACACTTCCTCCCCACCCTCCCCATGCGTTCTCCTGACTGCCACCTAGGTGAGTCACATTGTCACCCACCCAGAAGCCTCCTCCATGCCCCACCCCTCCTTCAATCCAGCCACTGACCCTGGAAGCTCTTTCTCCTACTACCTGTCACATCTGTCCCTCCTCTGCATCCTTAGTCCCTCTGGCTTAGCTCACACGCTCCTGGTCACCTCAGGTAGCCTTCAGGCTCATGGGTCCTCCTGGACTGTGGGGTGAATGACGCCTCCTGGAGTTTTGCAGTACACAACCTGCTCAACCATTCCTAGCAGGCTGACCACCTCCCCCTTGCCTTTCCAGGCTAGCCCTTCCTCTCACGCTAGGCAATGGGTTGCTATAAGGAGGACCTCACACTTACCTGGGTAGGCACCAGCCTGAGCCTGGGCTACATGTAGTAAACGTGGCCCAGCCAGAAAGGAGGACGTTAGCATCCAATGAGAAGCAGCATCACAAGATGGGAACTCGTGCAGGTGGCCGGCCTCCCGGCTCCAGGTGTCTTCATGCCTGGCCTCATTCCAAAACCTGTTCCTTCTTTCATCCTCGCCCACCGCAAGGGCATAAAAGAACCCAGATACTTAAACAGGTAATTTGTAGAGATGGTTTCCTTGCAGAATTGTACTGAGCCCTTCTCCTCTTCAGCGCTGTGTGTGCATCACGTGTGAGTGTTGGGTGGGCGGCGGGAGATCCCTCGACACCTTAAGCCTAGTGATAAGGCTCTTCGGAGACACGGGGAGCGCCTGCAATGGGCCCTTAGAGGCAGGGGTTCGGAGCTCTGGTGTCAGATCTGCCAGAAGAGAGAGCCAGAGGGGAGGGGGCACTGGGGCTGGCTGGCACATGCCAACTTTGACAGGGCAGAAGTTGCAAAGCCTCTCCCCTGAGCCAGACCTGAGCTACACAGGCCACAAGCCCACCTGGGGTCCTCCTGAGGTCCTGAGCAGGTGAACAGGGCTCAGAAGTAGGAAGCCGAGGCGGGGGGGGGGGGGAATCACTGGATTCCTAGGGGCTGCAAAGGTGGAGGGGTGGGAGGGGGGAAGATTGGCCACAGCATGCGCATGCGGAAGTGCTCACCAGAGGCCTTGAGCTGGGGGGAGGAGGAGGGGCAGAGGGGTCGCCACAGATCCCTGCGAGTGTCCCCCACCAGGATGAGAGAAGAGCTAAGCCCCGGCCAGGCCCAGGAGGGAGGCCGGTTTAGGACAGCGACCATCAAGAGTAGGAGGTCTGCTCCCCCGCCCTCACGCTGGCCTCCTTCCCCCTGATCCAGCTCTGGGAGCAGCGGCAGGGGGGTGGGGGGGGGCACTCGGTGCCGTTAGTGGTCACTCGAAGCTTTGACTCTTCTACGACACACGGCATTCCAATTCCTGAACGGGGACCACGTGTGGCAACGTAAAATGACTGCACGGTTTCTCTACTCCGGTGCCCAGGAAAGCGGTGGATGCCTGCAGGTGAGTTTCCATCCAGGGGCAGGGGAAGTTCTCCCACTGATCACCTCTTGAACAGTGGACGACAAAATCGCTTGGTGAGTCCGTGCCTGGAGCCATGCCATTCAGCTCACCTGTCACCGGTGCACGTGAGCTGTGCCAAAGTCGGGGACAGTTGGAGAGCTGGGGAGGGCCAGGGAGGGGACAGTTGGGAAAGACAGGGAAGGGAAGACTGGGCCCGGCTCATCCTTGCATCTGGAGTCTGGAACTGTGCCTGCGGGCGCTCTTTGCTGAATGACGCCTTCCTCCCTACCTTCCTCCCTGGAACAGCTAACCCCAGGACACCTGTGCAGCAGCCCCCCTTCCGGAGGCCTTCTCACCTCCAACCCCTTCTTGTTGATGAATCAAGCCCGCCACGAACTCAGATAACCTGAGCCAGCTGTCACTTGCAATCAAAAGCGCTCAACACGGACGTGCGCTCACCCCTCCGTCAGGCTTCCCTTCTCGATGTTCCCTCCCCTACGTCTCTTTGGGAAACACAGAAACAGAAACGAAAACCAAAAGTATCCTCACATATGACAGTCTAGTTAGAAAGTACGACGGATGGGCAAAGGACACGAGCTCCCAGAGAATGACCCGTGAACGGCTTCTACAGATGAATGCAGGTTCAGCCTCACTCAAGTACAGGAACACAAACTGATGGTCCGACTGTCAACTCTGCAAAGATGAAGAACTTTGATAGAGCTCAGCGTTGGCAGGGGCCTGAGGAAGTTGGCACCCTTCCTCTCCAGGAGAAATGTCAATTAATGGCACCTCTTCAGCAGACGATTTGGCAAGATGTTTCAAGCACAAACTCAACAAGGGAAAGAGATTAATGTCACGGGTGACCGTGGCGAGGCGGTGCAGGAAAGAAATCCTAATGACCAACAGATATCTAGGAAAAATGTCCACCATTACCAGAATCAAAAGCCAACTAAAACTAGATGTCTCTCTTTACATTTTTTTTTTTTCCTTGCTGCATTGTCAAAGTTCAAAATCAAATCACACCTCGTCTCACTCGGGGAACTACGAAGCAGTCTTACCTCCCGGTGAGACTAAAAATTCTTTCAACTTTTTTGGAGGGCAGTTTGGAAACACATCTCAAGAGCCTTAAACATGTTGAATCTAGAAATGCCTAAAAAGATTTGTGATTGAGAACGCTTATTACAGCACTACTTGTAATGATGAAAGCTGGAAACATTCAGTGGCGTTAACTATATAATGTTTGTAAGAGATATTTTTAAAACCTTAACAGTATATCATGTTCCTCACGAACCTAGCAAAATTAGGGTGTGATCCTCACGTACGTAAACCAACAACTGCCGTTCTGTTAGCTTTTTATTCGCAGTGTTCTCTCCGAGGTTTCTGAGGAGTGCCATCTCCCAAATGACCAGCGTGGCATTTCATCTGCCCTAAGCTACGTCCCGGTTCTTGATTGGGGGGATGGCACCAGGGGAGTATTTGGAAGGCACTGTCCTAAGCGGTAATAAATCATCTAAACTGGTAACAGTGTATGTAAAGTTCCAGCACCACTGTCACCTATCTTCTCGACCACCCTGCGACACCAGAGGGCTGGGCTGCCAGATGGGAGGGAAGGACAGAAAAATCCTCACTCACTCTGGGGAGCTGAGACAGTAGTGTCGCTCAGGGCTTTCCACTCCAAAGGCCAAATCTGTTCTGCCTCTTCTGGGCTAGAGGTCTATCATCAACCCTCCAGACCCGGGAGTTCAGAAGGTCATTACTAGGCCACCTACCGTGAGCCCAGACAAGAGGCAGGAGTAGGGGGAAGGGGGAGGGGAGACAGACAATTATAAGACCCTCCAGAAAGAATGCCCAGAAGGTCTTGAGCAAGATAAGAGATGAAGTGAAAGCATACCGTATAAATGCATGCTCATTTTGAACACACATAGCACAGTTGGTATTTTTACCATTTGATGGGGAGTAAAGATATTCCTAAGGGCTTCCCTAGGACCCACAGCCTAGATCCCCGTTCTCTACACCTGCAGGCTGGGGGGAGGTCATGGAGAAATGCCAGACACACGGCCCTTGGAACTGAGATCACCGTAATTCAGGTAAGCGGAGGGCAAAGTGTATCTGTACCGGATGTTTTGTTGATTAGCCAACTGAACGGGGTGGCGGAGGAGAAAACAGTTCATTGTTGCGGTTTATCCCAGGAAGATCCTTCTGCAGCCCATCTCCAGCCTGTCACTGCTTTCTGATGGATGCCCACCCCCTAACCAAGGGTTCTTCAGAAGCCCAGCATCAGTTTGCAAACAGACCCCCAGACTCGGTTCCTCGACCACCAGGAAGGGAGGTCTCTGTGGCCTCAAACTTCCTTCTCTGGCGCCAGGAGCATCTCTGAAAGCCCGGCCTTCCCCATCTTCAGATTATTCATTTCCTTCAGGCCAGTCTAACTCCTACGGTGCGCACACAAGTTCCTGCTGTGATCCTTGTGGGTGAGGTACCATCGGCCTGAATGGCTCGTGAATGCCTAGCATGTCACACGCACCACGGACCTCTCTCGGCAAACACAGGGCAAGGCCGGATCTGCACTATGACAGCGGCCCTAGTGGGTGCACCTCACTTCACCACCTGGAGTGGCAGGACTGGTACTGAATCTAGACCCAAGTCCGGAACGACGCACCTCGTTATTCTGCAGCATTTACGTGGCACTGTGAAGTCCTTGGGCATCACAGGCTTGGGGGGGGGGGGGGGATTCTAGAGACTTCCAGTATTGGACCCAAATCTCCCAGGTCCTCAAAGGCAACACAGCAGCACAGCCAGGCTTCTGATCTTTTATCTTCTACATTTATTTCTGATTATTTATTCGTACAATCCTCAGTGGTCAGGTTTGCTAAAGGGATCAACAGTGAAGCCCTGAGTCAGCTCCACCTCCAACAGTGAAGACCTGACTCAACAAGTCACAGAAGGAGCTCCTGCCCACCCCGCCCCCGCCCCGTCCCCAGCACCCAGGCCTCCAGCCACAGCGGCAGGGGCGGAGCACAGCCCCAAACTGACCCAAGGCTCTGGAGCATCCTTCTTGGGGCAGACGTTTTTGACAAAGGCTAACATTTTTACAGTGTAAACAGAGGAAGACTTTGCTAAACAAGCCCAGAGGAGTAGGGCCTGAGCTCCTGGCCACGCCCCCTTCCCAGCCCAGCCCACAGGGAAGGACACACGTTGCCAGAGGCAGAAGTTGGCTGACAGCCTCTCCAAATTCACAATACTGAAAGTCAGAAGCTGCTACAGTGCAGGTAACACCACCAAAATATTTTCATAAAACAACGGAAATGAGGAGGGAGCTCATTAGATACATTCATTTTGGCATTGTTCCCTCATCGAAATGCTCAGAAGTAATCAACATTCCTGTGAACTGCTGTGGTTCCTGTAAAGGGGACCAGATTTTAGCACCGTTTATGGGCATGCAGATCAAGGCATTTCTTATTATAGAAAAGCTCCTAGAATTTAAGTACAAAATATTATTTTGAAGTTCATAATTACTCTCAACCACTCCTGGTTACTAGAAGAATGACCGCTAAGACCGTAGATATTTCGAGCTCTGTAACCTTTCCTTGTATTAACCACGTTCTGGCGATTTCATTCCTGACCCAGACTTAGAGCCAAGAAATCAACATGACAGACGAAATTCTAGCCCTGGCTAGTAATGATCATTAAAAATATTTAAATACACAGAAGGCCATAAGGCCTGGGAACAGTGACATTCCATAATAAATGGTTTGCTGATATGATATTTCAGTGCAATTAACGTATCTGTATTTCCAGACTTAAAGGCCGTTCTGCATAGTTTAATTATATGTACTAACCCATTCCGTCATTCCTAGTAATAAATTTCAATATTCTATGAAGAAAATACAAGTGGCACGGCTCACCTTCCCCCTCCCAAATGCTGCTGGGTCCCCTGCTGTGGCGAGGCACACTCGCCCCTCCCCGCCCGGGGGTGGGGGTGGGGGCTCTAGAGAAGCCCACCTCGCCCCCACTGCTAGCGGCCACCAGCGCTGGCAGACAGCCAAACAGGGTTAGTTTTGTGCTCTTCCAGGCCCTAAGTTATAAACTGAATGACAAAGGCTTTAATCTTCCATTGCCCCTGTCTTTATTCTCTGAACAACTCAGTATTGGGTCCCTGGTCTCTCCACCTCCTCAGGAGAGATCATCAAGGTTTTCCAGAAGAGTGAAGCATTAAATATTACACGAGCAAAATTTAACACATTTTAGGAAAAAGGCTTTGCAGAATCCATACATAGAAGTCCTTCTACTCATTCAGATTTTTATCTACGTATAACATAGGCCCAGGAATGTCGGGCATCCATTGTTTTGTCTTTAAGTGACATTTTTACCCTAAAATCAGTTCCTTCTTCAATTCACTTCGTACAGTTCCTTGGGCTGTTTTTAAGTTACGTGACACTGTGCTCTGCCTTTTGCTAAACAGTCTGGGGATTCTATGCCCTTCACACACATTTCAGATTCACTTCACACACACAGAGGGCCTCCTTTTCATTGTGTTTTAAGTAGTCACAGATTTCTACCTGTGCCTACAAATAAGATTCCCTGGAAGTTTATACTTCTGGGATTTCAAGGGGGGAGTCCTTGCAAAATACTGCTTAATAAAGAGAGGAAAAATAATCAACTGTTGTTTTAACATCAGAAAGAAGAGACAGGGGAAGTCTACTGGAGTCCTACGCAAAGGCAGCAATAGTAAGGGCGCTAAATCATTATAGGCCATAGATAGCGCACTTTACAGTTGTCATCCGGACACCTTCCAGAAGCAGACTGCAGACCATGAGGGGAGCCAGCAACTCGGGCAGAGATGCGGGGCAGGAGGGAAAACACAGCCTCTTAAAAAAAAAAAAAAAGCACATAAAAACCCACAAAAGTTGCTTCTTCTGGCGGAGGTGTTAAGACTCGTGTGGCCTGAGATTTTTACCTGATTGATAATCCTTACAACCGGAAGGAACAGAATAATGAAAGGAGACAAAGGCAAGGCCTGAAAACTTTCATCAGCCCTTACCTGACACGACAGCGAACACCTAATAAAAAAGTAAAGGTCTATACAAAGAAAGCGGGTCAATCCCGTTCTGCGTGTCTAAAATATTTCCGGCTATGCCATATTCTAAGGAAGGGGAACTGCAAACATTTCAGATCAAACCCCACCTAGGCCTAGATCACAAGTGAAAAACCACACATTGGCCTCTCGTCCCCCATTGTGGCCGTCGTCAATCACTGTTCCACGGGTCCAAGTGAAATCAGCGTATGTTGTGTATGTAGATGTTGCTAAGCAGGTGAGGAGAGGAGCCAGAAGAAAATGTCCTGAGGAAGCGGTGTTAATTCCAGGGAACTGGTTACAGGGAAATCCTTTCAGGTTTAAATGTACCTTACATGAGCTCAACAGTAGAAGTCACACCTGCTTAAGCTGGAGATAATCTTCCCGCCAAGACTACAGGGTCCAAAACGCCTGAAGCCTCTCAATAAACTCTGGGGATGAAAGTGGGCTCCGTGTGGTCACCACTGAGTTCTCTTCTTCTAGAACGCTCTATCATTGTAGGGACCCCTCTAAGCAGATTATCCTGCATCTATTTTGGTCTCAACGCAATTTCTATTCTGCTGCTGTCTCCCGACCAGCCCGAGATCAGGAATGATTAATGGAATTAAGATTCTGGGCAACTGAAGGTGCACGTGGCAACAAAGAATGTTATTTTTTAAAGTCGGCCGATCATCTGTATTTCCTGAAATATGGTTTCTTTGGAAGTTTTGCTTCTCAGATGCTGGGATCCCACTAAGCCCGGATAACAGTCTGAGGGCAGAGTCCAGTGAGGCGCCGGGACAGAAAGCAACTCAAACACATGGTTTCAAACTTTCATCAATGTGGTGGTGAAGACCACGGTTTCTGCACTCTAACAATATCACACACAGGAACAAGAAAAAAGGACGTACGTAAACAAGTTGCCCAGAAATCCAGTTCAAGTTCACGAAGATTAAAACACTGTTGACATGCAAAGACACAGGATCATGAGTATTATTAAATTCAACAGCAGGTATGAACCAACAGCCAGAGGCAACGCAGCCCGGACAGAGACCTTCACGGCCCTGTGCCTAAACATGTTAAGTGTGCTTTAAAAAATGTCCACGAATGAAGAGTAAGCATTTCCTGTTGTAGAGCTACAAATACTAAACTGAAGCCTCGAGGCCGCTAAGAAGTCCTTATTGTTAATTTGGCTTCTAGTTACCTCCTTGTTCAAGGAACCATCCCATCTCACAGCCAAGACCACAAAACCTCTGCCACACATTCACACACATTTAGAACAGAGCTTGATTCAAACACTCTAATGAATACACACTTACCGAAGTGTGGTGAACAGTACTGATGGAGTAACGGGGGATTATTAACCTAACAGTCTGCCTAGTTCTGTGCGTCCTCTGAGTTTTCTCATGAGAATTTTAATTTTTCAGTACAAAGCAAAACTAAATCTTCAAAGAAGGTTTGCCACTCCCAAAAGGTATTTGCTAGCTTGCTAACTATGCTAAATTGAACCAAATAAGCTGGTAATTACCATGAAATAAAGCCCAGTACCTCAGGGAAACTCTACGCCCACAAACGTTGGGTCGGCACGAGAGGCGTCCGGTCCCGCGAACACGGTGCACGGCCCACGCCCCGTGCGGGTGATCCGGACCCTCGCCGCCTGCCACCAGGCCCGTCGCCCCGCCGGTCACCAGCCAGGCCTCGGTGCAGGCGGCCACTGAGAGCCAGGAACGTCACCTCCTCCCTCGGGCTTCCCAAACCAAACCACAGGCAGCCACGGCTCCGCCACACTCCGGCGCTCGGCTTTGGTACGCGCCTCTGCTTAACCTGGCTCACGGACCCTCCCGGACGCTTTGCTGTTGTCGCCCACCCCCCTCCAGGTACTCGATTCTGGCAGCGGAGGCAGCCTCAAAACCACACCATGGAAAGGGCACACGGGCCAGTCGAGATCTCGCTCCCTCTCGCCTCCGAACGCAGACGAGTGCCCAGCGCCGTCTGGTGTCGGTTTCCCCCTCTAAAACAGCAGGTGGATCTCAGCTCCGTTCTGACTATACAACAGCGCATCTGTGAAACGGAGAAGAACCAACGGCCCAACGCCCGAACTCACCCAGCCGAGAGCGCACCACCTGCACGAAGCACCGGGCCAGGCGCGGCCATGACCTCAGGCACTTGTCACGCTCTCAGAGTCAGGAGTGATGTGCCACCACATCTCTCCTACAGCTTTAAACATCTCATTTT